>NW_012104253.1:1776951-1796156 GCF_000951045.1 Mandrillus leucophaeus
TGTTAGCCAGATGGTCTCGATCTCCTGACCTCGTGATCCGCCCGCCTCGGCCTCCCAAAGTGCTGGGATTACAGGCGTGAGCCACCGCGCCCGGCCGTCATCTGGTTCTTTTTGGAGCAAAGGCTGCCTGCATTCCTCTTACGTTCAATTCTGTGATATTTTGTTTCCAACAGAACAATAAACAAAAACAAACTGAATGTCACCTAAGCACAAAATTCAAAGCAACTCCAAGGCAAAGAAAAGTAGTTACTTCCAGGTTTTTTTAGATTTTTTTTTTTTCATGATTTTAATAGAGGGGACAGAGTTGATTTGAATTTTATTAATCACTGTTATTTGAACAATTGCTAGATCCTGGTATCTAGCAATATCCAGGAAAATGTGCCTTTCTAAATGTTTGTCTTAGTTCATTATTTCTCAGTGAATGCCTGTGGAGATATGAAAGAATCCTGTCTCCAGTAAGCAAAATATGTTTTGGCGTGTGATAACTGATTTTCCTATTAGAGATGAGAAGAGTGGATATTTGTCTAAATAGTATGGCTGTTTGGCTGCCCAGTTCTAAAACCTAAGTTTTTCGGATTGGGTGTTCAAAAATTGGAACTATTGCTAGCTTGTTAGCTCTTTCCACCTGAAGCAGGATTTCTCTGTCTCAACACTGTTGGCATTTTGGCCTGGAATTATTATTTTTTTTCTGTTCTGTGTGTTGTAGAATATTGAATGATTTGTATTCATTGGTAAATAGCTGCTGTCTTGACACTCCTGAGTGTCACCTGGCCCCCTTGTTCAGCACTCCCTAGTTCTGGCCACCTTGAGGATCTGGCTCCAGCATGGTCAGCTGTGTCTTTTCTGATTGGTTGTGGATCTGGGGTGCGAGCTGTTAACACTTTGAATACCAACTTGGATGTGAGGGAGGAAATACAGGATAGTAATGAAAATGAGGGCTAGAACTTTTAGTCTGAAATATTCTTAGACTCTTCAGGCTATTCTGTTTTCAGGCTTTTCTTAAATATCAGGTTTCTATTTGTTGGCTAACATGAGAGTGACTTAAAATATTCAGACTTATTTATTTATTTATTTATTTATTTATTTGAGATCGAGTCTCACTCTGTTGGGCAGGCTGGAATGCAACAGCATAATCTTGGCTTACTGCAACCTCCACCTCCTGGGTTCAAGCCGTTCTCCTGCCTCAGCCTCCCAGGTGACTGAGATTACAGGCACATGCCACTGTGCCCAGCTAATTTTTGTATTTTTAGTAGAGATGGGGTTTCACCATGTTGGCCAGGCTGGTCTGGAACTCCTGACCTCAGGTGATCCACCCACCTTGGACTCCCAAAGTGCTGGGATTACAGGCGTGAGCGACCACGCCCAGCCTCAGCCATATTGATTTAAAACTACACCTATACTGCTGGGTAAAACTACTCTTCAAATAACCAAACAAAATGTTGAGCTTTCCACTATATGTTAAAGTTGATAGAACAGAATTTGCCAATTGAAAAAGTAGTCCCACAATTAGTTCCTTTTGGAGCCTGAGATGACAGTTTCTGGTGAATTGAATTATTCAATTAGGTGTGACCTCATAGGCCTACTGTGGTGAAGTGGCATTCTCAAAAGAGGTCTGTCTAGAGGGCAGTGACAGCCAGCCTCAGGCCTTGGACCTGATTGCACTGTATTGACATGATTTGTATTGGCAGAGCCGTCTTCATAAAGAAGAGCCTGCAATAAGACACACCTGCCCAGAGAGTGCTTGTCACCAGGTGAATGAAATGGAAAAGAGGGCCGGGTGTGGTGGCTCACACTTGTAATCCCAGCACTCTGGGAGGCCAAGGTGGGTAGATCACCTGAGGCCGGGAGTTTGAGACCAGCCTGGCCAACATGGTGAACTCCATTTCTACTAAAAATACAAAAATTAGCCGAGCATGGTGGCAGGCACCAGTAATCCCAGCTACTCAGGAGGCTGAGGCAGGAGAATTGCTTGAACCCGGGAGGCGGAGGTCGTGGTGAGCCAAGATCGCGCCACTGCACTCCAGCCTGGGCAACAAGAGGGAAACTCTGTTTCAAAAAAAAAAAAAAAAGCAATTGAAAAAAGTACAGCATCATTAAAGATAAGAAAGAGGCCGGGCACAGCGGCTCTCACTTGTAATCACAGTACTTTGGGTGGCTGAGGCGGGCAGATCATTTGAGCCTGGGAGTTTGAGAGGGCGTAGTGGGATGCACCTGTGGTCCCAGCTACTCAGGAAGCTAAAGTGGGAGGATCACCTGAGCCTCCAGTGAGACATGATTGCACCATTGCACTCCAGCCTGGATGACAGTGAGGCTTTGTCTCAAAAAAAAGAGAGATTGATCTTTTCTTGGAACTTTGAAATGCTCATTTTCAGATAGTGTATCTGTAAACTGAAGACTAAATCTTAATTATTAATCTTACTAATAAATTTAATCATAAGTTTTAATGTCTGTTTTTATGTTTGTTAATCTGTAAAATAAACTACCAAGTATTCTTTCAGGATCTTAGATGGGAAAAATTTTAACATATGTTCTAGCTATAAGAACCTTGATTTTTTAATGCAGCAGTGAGGTATAGCTTAACTTCAGCTTCTAATGGGAGATATAAAAGCTGATTAATTTGCTTGAAATATTTGTGAGTTTTAAAATTGTGATCCTGGATAATAAGTAACTCTAATTTTGAAGTTGACCTAAACTGTGAATGAGCTATCCATTTTTACCTACACGATAGTATTGAGCAAGTCAACAACCTACGAGAGATCCAAGCACTGAGGCGCCTGAATCCGCACCCAAACATTCTTACGTTGCATGAAGTGGTTTTGTAAGTATATTTGGAGCTTGAAAAGTTATCTAAATTTGATGAAAATAATCTTTTTTTAAGGAAGAAAACCATGGTAGACATTTTGAATATTTGCTTTGTAGCTCAGAGAGTAACCATTTTTACTTCATCTTATATCACATTTTTATTTGGAAAAATGTGCATCTGATTCTTTTTTTAAAATTTTTTTGAGAAGGAGTCTCTCTCTGTCACCCCGGCTGGAGTGCAGTGGCGCAATCTCGGCTCACAACAAACTCCACCTCCCAGGTTCAAGCCATCTCCTACCTCAGCCTCCTGAGTAGCTGGGATCACAGGCACCCGCCACCACGCCCGGCTAATTTTTGTATTTTTAGTAGAGGCGGGGTTTCATCATGTTGGCCAGGTTGGTCTCAAACTCCTGACCTCAGGTGATCCACCCATCTTGGCCTCCCAAAATGCTGGGATTACAGACATGAGCCACTGCGCCCGGCCAGCATCTGATTCTTAATGTGGAAATGCCTTCACTTAGGTGACTCCACATCATAAAAGCATCCATCATGCAAACAGTTCATCTCCTGGAGCTCAGTTAGGCTGCTGAGGTCTTGAGTGTGAATTTTGACCTATTGGGAAAGCACTGTTGTGTTATTTCAGGGATTGTACATTCTCACTCTGTCCCTGCCAGTTGCCATTTCTGAACAGTCTCCTGTAGCCTTTCTTACTGTAATTGATAACATTTCTGGGGATTTTTCATTTCTGTTCTAATTATAGAGTAGTTTCCAGAAGGCTTATCTATCAATCAAGAAGGCAGAGCACAGCTTGTCCCTCAGTGCCTGCCTGAGCCTGGAAGGCCTTCTTCCTGACAACTCTGTGCTGTGCTTACAGACCTCACTGAGCCAGGGAGTCAGACTACAGGATTTGGGGACCTTCTTTGCTGTGGGCTAGAATGGCACCGCCACTCTGAGAGGGTGCCCCTCGGTGTAGAAGCTTCGCTGTGGCTCCGGAGGGAGACTGGCCTGTAAGATCGACCAAGGAACTCCAGTTAAAGTCCACTGCCAGTTAAAGTCTAGTAGATTTTAATCAGAGAATGGAACAGTTTTAAACTCAAAATGAAATGTCTTGTTATAACTGTGTGACTTCCTGGCCTGTAGCGTTCTTAGAAGTCAGTTTGGGCCAGGTCCAGAGACTGCAGTTAGTATGTCATAGTGTCAACACTGCATGCACGTCATGCACTTCCCACACACTTTCCACAGCACTCTGTCCAGAATCTCACGTGGGCCTCCAAACAACCAAGACCCCTTTCTGCCAGATTGGAGGCACCCAGAGTAGGGTCTGGGGTGATACAGGCTCCCGCTAAAGGACTCTGGGAACCCTTTAAAGGCCTGCTTGAACTCAGGAGAAGTTGGTGGCTCAGCCAGCAGTCTCTGTCCCCATTCTGTGTCAGCATTGATATCACACACTTGTGATGTGACTCGTTTTTCTCTTTTTCCCCTGACTGGTTTTTGGTTGTTACTCTCCCATTGTGATTTATCCCAATTACATGGAAAGAATTTAGCTAAATTAAAATTTAATTTGCAGTCACGGAGCACGAATTAATTTCTTTTCTTTTCTTTTCTTTTTTTTTTTTTTTTTTTTTGAGACAGGGTCTCACTCTTTTGCCCAGGCTGGAGTACAGTGGTGCGATCTTGGCTCACTGCAACCTCCACCTGCTGGCTTTAAGCTATTCTCCTCCCTCAGCCTCCCGAGCAGCTGGGACTACAGGCGCCCGCCACTACACTCAGCTTTTGTATTTTTAGTAGGGATGGGGTTTCACCATGTTGGCCAGGCTGGCCTCAAACTCCTAACCTGAAGTGATCCACCACCTCGGCCTCCCAAAGTGCTGGGATTACAGGAGTGAGCCACCACACCTGGCCTCTCTCATTGTTTTGCTTACCCAACTCCCCAGCCTTTTTCTTCTTTCTACTGATAGTTAATTATGTATTTTCAAGACATATATATTTTCGACTTTTAGAATTTTGTTCAAAGTTGGGTTTTGCTAGTATTTTTAATTAATTTTACCTGAAATACTGATTTGAAATCAGAACCTTTACTGTTTCAGCAATTACACTGTAGTATTTGATGTGGGAGTGCCTTATGTTTACTAGAAATGTTTACAAATGGATTAAATATTGGATTGTATTTTCTGATTAAGGCCAGAAAATTTATTTTAAAAACTTACTTTCTTCTTCAGTGACAGAAAATCTGGTTCTCTTGCACTAATATGTGAACTTATGGACATGAATATTTATGAGCTAATAAGAGGTACGTGGAATAATTTGAAAGCTAACCTAAGATCCTCTTTTAAGGCTTCTAATTCATACATATGCTTAGTTGTTCTCAACATCATTAGTCATCATAGTGCCATAGTTATATATAATACACAGTACAGTGCCACTTCACTCATGGGAAGGCATTTTCCTGACGGCTTGTCTACTCAGAACATGACTGCAAACAAGAAAGGAAGTCCCAGGCCCTCTGGGTGCCCATGTGATCTGGGGGAGGGTGGCGGGAGGCAGCAGGGGCAGCTCTGCTGCAGAGCGCCGCAACCAGCCCCGCCATGGGCATGTGTGCCACAGGCCCGCTGGCTCAGGGGGCCTCTCAGCTCCCCAGATCTGCTGTTGCTCGACATTCTGTTCCATGCCTCTTCAGGCAAAGCTTTCCCTCCAGAGTAGTCGCCTGCATGTGAGGGAAGCTCCTGCCATTTTCCATGATGCTCATTCATTTCCTTTCTTCTGAACAATAAAGCACTGTTGAAGACAGCATGTTTGCCTGAGGTGACCTCAGTCAGGGCTGGTTTCAGATACTTACAGAGGTCCCCTGAGGGCAACAGGAGAAAAGGAGAGCCTGCTGGCCCTCATTGAGCACATTGTTCCTGGGGGTCTGACCTCATGGTTGTGTTTGATGTCAGGACAGATGAACCTTGTATATCTCACTAAGAAAGCAATACAGCAAGTGTTGGATTTTTCAAATCACGCTATACCTAGAGGACAAATAAAAAACAACTGTCCTATTGTCACATGAGTGACTACTTATGACTTGGAAAAGAATTTTAGTGACAGCGTCATAGATGATTTAGATGGTATGTTAGCTCACAATTTGGGCCACACTGAAGATGATGTGCTATGGAAACTTTTTAGATCGATAAACTATTTTTGTGATGAAGAAGACACTGATGTTGAAGATATATATGAAGAGTTCAAATAAAATTGTTTTTATGAAATTGGGTAGTGGAAAAAAGCACTATATCAATATTCATGTATTTTATATGTGACTTAAAATATGTGTGTGATAGTAAATTACTAGCAAAATAAATAGCATAAGTAGCCAAGTTTTTCTACATCCATAAAAGTTGATGTATATAAAGCTGGGCGCAGTGGCTCATGCCTATAATCCTAGCTCTTTAGGAGGGAGGCCAGTGCGGGTGGATCACTTGAGGTCAGGAGTTCAAGACCAGCCTGACTAACAAGGTGAAACCCTGTCTCTGCTAAAAAATACACAAAAAAAATTAGCCAGGAGTAGTGGTGTGTATCTGCCTGTAGTCCCAGCTACTCAGGAGGCTGAGGCAGGAGAATCTCTTGAACCTAGGAGGTGGAGGTTGCAGTGACCCGAGATCGTTCCACTGCACTCCAGCCTGGGTGACAGAGTGAGACTCTGTCTCAAAAAATAAAAATAAAGGCCAGTGTGGTGACTTATGCCTGTAATCCTAGCACTTTGGGAGGCCAAGGCAGGTGGATCACTTGAGGTCAGGAGTTCGAGACCAGCCTGGCCAGTACAGTGAAACCTTGTCTCTGCTAAAAATACAACAAAAATTAGCCGGGCGTGGCGGCATGTTCCTGTAGTCCCAGCTACTTGGGACTGAGGTAGGAGAATAGCTTGAACCTGGGAAACAGAGGTTGCAGTGAGCCGAGATCACACCACTGCACTCCAGCCTGGACATCACAGCGAGACTCCATCTCAAGAAAAAATAAAAACAAAACTCAACAAGAAGGGAGAATTTTTGGCAAGTCACTGTGTGTTTAGACGCTTGAGAAAGCATTGTTTAGAATATATATATACACACACACACACACATATATATATATATTTTTTTTTTGAGATGGAGTCTTGCTCTCCCAGTGGCGTGATCTCAACTCACTGCAACCTCCGCCTCCCAGGTTCAAGTGATTCTCCTGCCTCAGTCTCCCAAGTAGCTGGACTACAGGCATGTGCTACTATGCCTGGCTAATTTTTTTTTTTTTTTTTTTAAGGTGGAGTCTTGCTGTGTTACCAGGCTGGAGTGCAGTGGCGTGTTCTCGGCTCACTGCAACCTCTACCTCCCAGGTTCAAGCAATTCTCCTGCCTCAGCCTCTCAAGTAGCTGGGACTACAGGCCTGCACCACCATGCCCAGCTAATTTTTTGTATTTTTAGAAGAGACGGGGTTTCACCATGTTGGCCAGGATGATCTTGATCTCTTGACCTCATGATCCACCCGTCTTGGCCTCCCAAAGTGCTGGGATTACAGGTGTGAGCCACCGCACCCAGCCAACTTTTTTGTATTTTTAGTAGAGACAGGGTTTCACCGTGTTAGCCAGGATGGTCTCAATCGCCTTGACCTCATGATCTTCCTGCCTCGGCCTCCCAAAATGCTGGGATTACAGGCGTGAGCCACTGCGCCCAGCCTTAGAATATATATATTTTTAGGATATATTTATTTTCAGTAGTAGAGGAATTGCATAACTGAAGAAATTGAATCTATTTCTTTCAGTATCTGTCTACAGCGATTGTAGAAAACAGACCTCTGTAGATCAGTAGACTTCCATTCGTTATGTAAATATTGAGTGTCTTCCACAGGCCAGGCAGTGTGTTCAGCGCACCGACTCTAAGATGCTGTGAGCAATATGGAGCATCCTAGGTTCAGAGATGTTAAAATGTAAGGAGAATGGCTAATAGTGGTAGTAAATATTGAAATATACATCCTGATTTTAGAGTTAGTAAAATTTGAAAAAAAAAAAGCCTATCCTAGAATTGATGACATATAGTGATAATAGCTAACAGTTCATGAATGGTATCCATATGGCCAGGCACTATTCTTAATACTTTATAGGAATTAACTCATTTTAACCTTCCAACAACCCTGTCAGGCAGATACTGTCATTTTTTATTTTTTTAAGATGGAGTCTCACTCTGTCGCCAGGCTGGAGTGCAGTGGCATGATTTTGGCTCACTGCAACCTCCGCCTCCTGGGTTCAAGCAGTTCTCCTGCCTCAGCCTCCCAAGTAGCTGGTACTACAGGAGCACGCCACCACATCCAGCTAATTTTTTTTTTTTTTGAGATGGAGTTTTGCTCTTTTTGCCCAGGCTAGGGTGCAATGGCGCGATCTTGGCTCACCGCAACCTCCGCCTCCCGGGTTCAAGCGATTCTCCTGCCTCAGCCTCCTGAGTAGCTGGGAATACAGGCATACGCCACCACTCCGGCTACTTTTGTATTTTTAGTAGAGACGGGGTTTCTCTATGTTGGTCAGGCTGGTCTTGAACTCCTGACCTCAGGTGATCTGCCCACCTGGGCCTCTCAAAGTGCTGGGATTACAGGCGTGAGCCACCGCGCCCAGCTAATGTTTGTATTTTTAGTAGAGACGGGTTTCACCATGTTGGCCAGGATGGTCTCGATCTCTTGACCTTGTTATCCACCCGCCTTGGCCTCTCAAAGTGCTGGGATTACAAGCGTGAGCCATCCCACGTGGCCCAGATACTGTTATTATCCTTATTTGAAACATGAGGACATTGAGGCATGGGGAGATAAGTTAGTTGTCCAAGGTTACATACCTAGTAAGTGGTAGAACTGGGGCTGAACCTAGATAACCTGATCCTAGAGTGCATGTTCTTAACCATCACACATACTGCCTCATGACAACCCTATGTGGTTGGCACTATTATTTTTCCCATTTTACAGATGAGGAAATTGAAGCTTGAAGGATTAAGTAATAATCCAAAATTAAGTTGTTAATAAATGGCAGAACTGGAACTTAAACTCAAGCCTGACTCTGAAATCCTAACCGTTAAGCTTTGTTGCTGCCCTGGATCTCTATTTCTGGGCCCAGCTCAGTGCCTTAAAAGAATAGGGGCACCTAATTATTTACGGTTGTTGACGATAATGCTGCTTTAGTGAAAACTCAAACAATCACTAAGGCTTTTGCTACCAGAATGGCAATTCTTATGACTTAAATTGCTGCTCTCAGGTTATTAGAATATTGGGGAGCACTATGAAAGACTAAAGAATGAGATAATAATGAAATAAGGGAACAATCACACAGCCATTATTGAATTGTCTAGTTTACAGCAATGTGCAAGGTCTGGCAAGAACTGGGAAGATAAAGAAGCAGCATGTCAGATGCATGTTTTTGATATTGAAAGGGTATATAGTCTTTTTTTTTTTTTTTTTCTTGAGACGGAGTCTCACTCTGTCGCCCAGGCTGGAGTGCAATGGCGCGATCTTGGCTCACTGCAAGCTCTGCCTCCCAGATTCAAGCCATTCTCCTGCCTCAGCCTCCCGAGTAGCTGGGATTGCAGGCACCGCCACCACGCCCGAGTAATTTTTTTTTGAGATGGAGTCTCACTTTGTTGCCCAGGCTGGAGTGCAATGGCACAATCTCAGCTCACTGCAACCTCCGCCTCCCGGGTTCAAGCTGTTCTCCTGCCTCAGCCTCCCGAGTAGCTGGAATGTCTGCCACCACGCCTGGCTAACTTTTTGTATTTTTAGTACAGACGGGGTTTCACTATGTTGGCCAGGCTATCTCGAACTCCTGACCTCATGATCTGCCCGCCTCAGCCTCCCAAAGTGCTGGGATTACAGGCGTGAGCCACTGCGCCCGGTCTGAAAGAGTATATAGTCTAGTGTCCACATAAACTATATGAAAGTGATATCATAAGAGAAAAGGAGTTGCTGGGGTAATTTTCTCTTTGTTGAACAGGTGTCAGATGAGGCAGAGATTGTGTGGGCTGGGAAAATAGGGCTTTCCTGGAGGAGTGGTAGAATTAGACAGGTGCAGGAGAGGATGTCTCATTTGCAATGACATGCCATGGGCTATTCCAGAGGCAGGGACATGGTGGGGAACATAACAGACACAGTTCCCACCCATGTGGAGCTCACACTCGATGACAGACAGGAAACAAACGAAGAAATTACCAAGAATATCAGTCAAAATGATCAAGAATTCCAGATAGGGATAAGTGCTGTCAGTGAATGAAACAGGCCAGTGTGTCAGGGAGTGATGAGGACAGAGTACTTCAGGCAGAGGGACAGCCAGTGCAAAGGTCCTGAGGCCACCGTGAGGGAAGAGGCCCACGTGGCTGGAGGACATGGAGGAGAGTTGCAGAAAATGGAGTAGGCAGGCACCAATGAGGCTGGTAGGGCGAGGGTAAGAATTTTCATTATTCTAAGTTCAATGGGAAGCTGTTATTGGGCTTTAAAGCAAGGGAGAGGTGGTTTTCAATTGGTGTTTAGAGCAGTGTTTCCAAAATGATCACAGAAGACCAGTTGTCTTATTTCTAATGTACTGCAGGGGGAACTTTTGTGAAATATAGTAAAAATGAATTACCAGAAAAGTGATCGTGTGCTTAGATGTCACAGCATGTCAGATTGCTACAAACAGTTCTAAACAGTTGTTCTTAATTTATGTCATCTCCTCTTAGACCAGTAACAGTCCCTGAACTGTCATCAGCTCATGGACTGTGCTTTGAGTAGCACCTTTTTAGAAGGAATTCTCCAGTTACTGTTTTAAGAATAAATTTGCTGTAGGTGGATGTGTTGATTCTCCCTTTTAGTTGCAAACAACAGTCTCCCCTATTCTCTGATTAACTCAAGAGGGGTTACTCTGTGATATGGATAGATTGCCAGAATTGTTGGGAGGACTGAAGAAGCAGACTCTGGGCTTGGCCTATAGGAAGTTGCTTCTCACAACTGCTCTCCATGATCAGGCTGCTGGCGCTGCTGCTGACAACGCTCTGCAGAATAAAGCTGCTGCAGCTACCAGGGCTGGAACCAAGCCTTTTCTGCCAGGATCTGTGATCCATGCCTTCAGAATGGATGCCTTCTCTCCTCTCATCTGCCCCCAAACCTGGGCCTGAAACGTCTTTCCCAAGTATTCCCATTTAGGCAGAGCCCAAGTCACATCTGAAACTCTCAGCTGCAAGGCACCATGAAGAATGTCATTTGGACTTTCAGGCCTGGCATGCTAGATGGGGGTTGGGCTAGGTCCTGAGCAAGTCAATCTGTGGGTGTGCCATGAAGGCAAGAGTGGTGTGGGAGCCTGGGGAAGGGATGGCGAAGGCCCTTTGCCCACCACTCTCTCTGGAAGAATGTCTCTGGATTCTTCGTTGGCATGAGTTAGTAATTGGGGTGAATAGAGAATGGCTACCCCGCCAGCGATCCTAGTTTGTGTATTTGGGTGCATGTGCTTAACGGCTCTGGGCTCATGCCATCTGCAGTAGGAAAGCCTGTCTTGGAATTTATGAAGGAAAAACTGTAAAAAAGGTTTAGTTTCCGTCATAATCTGACTATACAGGCAGCTACTCTTTTACAAGATTGTTTCGGAATCTACTGTCTTTTTTAACTGTTTCAAGTTAAATTGATAGGACCAGGTGCAGTGGCTCACACGTGTAGTCCCAACACTTTGGGAGGCCAGGGCGGGAGGATTGCTTGAGCACAGGAGTTTGAGACTAGCCTGAGACCCTGTCTGTACAAAATATTTTTTTAAAAAAATTATCTCGGTGCGGCGGCGCATGCCTATAGACCCAAGTACTCAGAAGGCTGAGGTGGGAGGATGGCTTGAGCCCAGGAGGTCGAGGCTGCAATGAGCTGATTGTATCACTGCACTCCAGCCTGGGCAACAGAGTGAGACCCTGTCTCAAAAAAAAAAAAAAAATACTCATTTGCCTTAGTGAGTGGCTAGTTTGTAGTTCTCTCCACCCTCGCTGGAGGGGCGTGTGCTGGGGATGCTGTCATGATGCAGGCCACAGTGGCAGCTGTATTCCTTCAGTTAGTGCTGAGTCACAGTGAATGCCTTGGTTTATCACTGTGTTCACTTAAGTTTTTAAAATTACTAGTATCATATATGACATTCCTTGGAGGCTTCTTAATGAGAATATTTGATAAAAATTACCTTGGTCAGGAGAGCTAGAGCTTTTGGGGCCTGCTGACATTCACTAAGGGGCATCTGAGAAACTTCTGAGTGACTTGTTAATTGTACTCTATTTTACTTGTTTCAAACTGTTTGAAAACAAGAATCTGATGGGAACCAGATACAGTCTTGGGCCCAGAAAGTTCGGATCTCGTTCTGGAGAAGTTTGTGGAGAGTGGCTGGGCAGCGCTTTCCTTTGCAAGGGTGTGGTCTCCAGCTGTTCAGACCACTGGGCACACACTGTTGCCCTGATACCTCACTCCAGCAGTAACACCTCTCCTACTGGCCCGGGACCAGGAACGGCTCCCTACCCCTAGGGCTGTGAATAAGGAGTTTCCAGGAGGAGACCCAGGGAGGCAAGGAAGGGCGGGCACCTGAAGAGGACTCTTACCTGGGACTGAAGGCATCTGAGAAGCACAGATTCCTGGCTCTATTAGATCTAGGTTCAGGCCTTGAAATCTGCTTTTTTATTTGTGTGTGTGTTTTTGAGACAGTCTGGCTCTGTTGCCCAGGCTGGAGTGCAGTGGCACAGTCTTGGCTCACTGCAAGCTTTGCCTCCTAGTTTCACGCCATTCTCCTGCCTCAGCCTCCCAAGTAGATGGGACTACAGGCACCTGCTACCATGGCCAGCTAATTTTTTGTATTTTTAGTAGAGACGGGGTTTCACCATGTTGGCCAGGATGGTCTCAATCTCCTGACCTCTTGATCCACCCTCCTCAGCCTCCCAAAGTGCTGGGATTACAGGCATGAGCCACCATGCCCGGCCGAAATCTGCTTTTTAGAAGACTTCTAGGTGATTATGAAGATTGGATAGATTAGAGTTTTCCTAAAAGATTCCACGTTTCCCAAGTTCAAGTTCAGATGACTCTAATGACAATTTCATGATACGAGTAAGATTTGAATGCGTGGACATGGCTGGAAAGGGCGTTCCTGGGATGGAACATCATGAATATAGGTACCGGTGAGCTGTGGGAGCAACCAGAGAGGAGTCCATGAGGGAATTCACCTGAGTCTTCGATAAACAAACAAGAAGGGTGTGGTGGGGCATGGTTCTCGAAGCAAGGACCCAAGACTAGTTGCTGCACCTGGGCTCTTGTTAGGCGACTGTGGGGCCCCACTGCAGATCTTCTGAAGCAGAAATGTGGGTGGAGATGGGGAGGGACAATCTGTGTCTTAGCAGCCCACTCATGGGAGTGTGAGAACCCTTGTGGTGGAGAGGAATTGGTTGAAGGGGGTCTTGAGTGCCAGGGTAAGTCATAGGGGCAGTGAGATTCGGTTTGATCGCAGGACCCAGGGGCACCTGATGAGATGAACTTCCAGCAGCTTCATCCTGCTGCATGTGTGAAGGAGAATGGAAAGTTGCTTTCTTTTCATCTGTTACAGATATTAATTTAATAAGATTCCAGAATTCCTCAAGCTTGGGAAAGCTGATAAAGCTCTTACTTTTGATTCTTTTGATTTTAATTCTGGAAAATTGTTGATAAATCATGTGAAACAATAAAAAGGTGATAGTATTACACAAAAAAGTTAATTGTGGCCAGGCGTGGTGGCTCACACCTGTAATCCCAGCATTTTGGGAGGCCAAGGCGGGCAGATCACGAGGTCAGGAGTTCAAGACCAGTCTGGTCAACACAGTGAAACCCCATGTCTACTAAAAATACAAAAAAATTAGCCAGGCGTGGTGGTGGCGAGCGCCTGTAATCCCAGCTACTTGGGAGGCTGAGGCAGGAGAATTGCTTGAACCTGAGAGGTGGAGGTTGCAGTGGGTGGAGATTGCACCACTGCACTACTGCCTGGATGACAGTGCGAGACTCCATCTCAAGAAAAAAAAAAGAAAAAGCTAATTGCACCTAGACATTTTACAATGTAAATTACTTTCTATTATTTGTATGTTATAAACATTCTTGTTAAGCAGAGAAAAAGAATAATTTTAATTTTCAAAAGAAATTGTAAACTTAGGACCAAAGGTGTCAAATGGTATATGTGCTTATGGAGGGAGGAAGTGGATTTCCAAACTGTTAGGTGAACGTGGTCATTGTGCAGATTTAAAACTTAATAACTTAAGACACACACTTTGAAAATTAAAATCAAGTAAAATTGACATCTTCTGGAACAAGGGTAAGCTGTGATGCTGGGCGTGTGGTATGAAGTCTTCAAACACAGTAGAAAGCTGCGGGCACCAAGGCACAGCCAGCCCAGGCGCTGAGTACAGGGCAGCTGCAGGGGACTGTGCCAGCCACGCTAAACGGCCTTTCCTGGGAAAGAAGACATGTGGACCGAGACTGAAAGCAGTTGAACTGCTTATTGAACTGTGATCTATCCGCCTTTAAAGTGGACATCTCCACATAAACAGGAAAGCCTAGCGTAACACTGGGTTGACGAGTGACTCCTAACATTTTCATCATCAGTGCAGGCTGAAGGACAGCGTCCTGGAAGGCCTCCAAGGCCGGCCGAGGCTGTCAGACCATGCTATCGTGCAGCGATCGCTCAGTGCTCTTCCCACTGAAACCATAGCACACGCGCTCTGAATGTTCACAGAGCTGTGGCCAATGTTGGAGGTGACACACGTGCTAATTGCCCCAATTTCATCCTTATACATTGTATGTATGGATCAAAATAACACTCTCTGGGTCCCATGAATAGGTACAATTACTACATTTCCACTAAAAATAAAAGGAAAAAATTATCAACAATTCTTTGTCATTCTTCAGTAATGTTTATTGTTTATTAATTTTTCAGTTGTCTGGCAATTTCCCAAACCTGCTTTACCTGTTTCAAAACTCAGAAAAACCACGTATGTTAGAACAGAGGAGCCGAGGCAGAGTCTCTGTGCAGCTGACAGAGCTGACTTGCCTGGGTGCCTTCCAAAACAGGCCCTTGCGGTATCTTCACCATGTTTATATATTTTGTTAAATTTGCAAAAATAAGGTATTTCAACCACAAAGTTAAGACTGCCATCTCTTCTCTTTTAACCTCTCCTACGTCATACTTCCCCTCAGCATAACGGTGAAACAGCCGTGGACATGTCTGGAATCTTGTTAAGGGTTGGCTGGGATACATTTATATGCTTTGCAGTCTCTTCCATGTATTAATAGTTACGTTATTGCCGGCCATCTCATTTGGGATGTCTTCTAGGAATACTCTGAGTATAGTCAATTCAAATTGACTATGGAGCATTCACTCCATAGAAAACTTGAAATATGAAATCTTATAACTCAGATATGAAAGAAACTTAGCAGTTTCCCCAAATTTGACAACAATCCTAAAAATTACATGGTGCTACTAACACATAGTTGAGGATGTAGAATAAACTTCTATAAACTGCCAAAAAGAAAAATAAAAAGGAATTTTCCATTAAAAATGTATGTGCTGTGTAATTTTAAATGAGATCATGCCAGTATACAGATTTTTTCCCCCCCCTGGAGTTTCACTCTTGTTGCCCAGGCTGGAGTCCAGTGGTGGGATCTCGGCTCGCTGCAACCTCTGCCTCCTGGGTTCAAGCAATTCTTCAGCCTCAGCCTCCCGAGTAGCTGGGATTAGAGGCGCCCACCACCACACCGGTTAATTTTTGTATTTTTAGTAGACATGGGATTTCACCACGTTGGCCAGGCTGGTCTTAAACTCCTAATCTCGTGATCCACCCACCTCAGCCTCCCAAAGTGCTGGAATTACAGGCGTGAGCCACCGCCCCTGGCCAGTCTATGGAATTTTAAATGGTATGTTTTGTAGGTACACTACATATTTCCTAAGACTACTTCAGATTATTTTTTACAGGGGAACTTAGATTTTCACACATCGTTAAATAAAAATGGATTATTTTTATTTCAAAAAAGGGGATATGTACCATCAGTAACCATATTTGCCTATTTCCTTGATTATACAGGGAGAAGATACCCATTATCAGAAAAAAAAATTATGCACTATATGTACCAGTTATGTAAGTCCCTTGATCACATTCACAGGTATGCTCTTGGAGATTTGACAGCTCTGAAATTAATAAGATGTGTTAACATTCAAATTCAAGAATTTGAATAAATGAAGTGTAATTCTATTTTTCCTTTTATACTGAATGCAGAAATGGAATATTTCACAGAGATGTAAAACCAGAAAATATACTAATAAAGGTAAGAGCTTTTACATGAAAGCTGGTGTCAGAATAAAAGGTGAATAGAAACCCTTTCCCTGAAAGGTTTGCTCCTCCTGCTGGAGGAACTTCCAGTCCATGCAGCTAGACAGCCTATTTGTTACAGTGATTTTTCCCTCTCAGGTTGTAAAAAATGGTTTATTTAATAAATGCCATCAACATAACTGACTGCACCTGGAAGAAAATAATAGAAAGTACCCTTCTTACACCGCAGACAGAAAGGAACCCCATTCTGATGGCCGTTCGATCCCCCTAGAGAGAAATGTGGCAGAGGCAGGATCTGAGCTCAGGTCCGTCTCTCTCCCAGGCCACTAAACTACCTGTGTTTAAACCGTACCATTTGCTGTTTCCCAGCGCCTGTCACTGGCTGTCAGCAGGGTCCTCTGGGGCTGTGTGGCTAAAAAAGCCCTTGCTGGGCAAGCTGGCAGCATGACCAGACCGACGACTAGTGTGTGTCGTTCATTTGTTGAAGCGCTGTGAGTTAACCATTTTCAAACCCGTTGACATTTGGAAATATATGTAAAACATAGCCAGAATATTTGTAAACTTGTTCCACTGAATAGACACATCACTTCCTCATCTGCTGGAGGCACTTTCAGGTGCTCATAAAGCTAGTAATTTGTATTTTACAGACTACTTTAGATGCTAGTAATTTTCCTGCTAGTGCATAAATATTTGGAGTGGTTTGTATTACGATAGCCACATAATGGGACATTGCTTGTCCTTGCTTCTCTCCCCTTCCAGCAGGATGTCCTGAAATTAGGGGACTTTGGCTCCTGCCGGAGTGTCTATTCCAAGCAGCCATACACGGAATACATCTCCACCCGCTGGTACCGGGCCCCAGAGTGTCTCCTCACCGATGGGTTCTACACGTACAAGATGGACCTGTGGAGCGCCGGCTGCGTGTTCTACGAGATCGCCAGGTAGCGCCAGGCCGGGCTCCTTCCTGGTTCCTGCAGCGGGAGGGGCCCTTCCAGTCCAGATGTCAAGGTCATTCTGGTTTTACTTTCTGTTTTACTGTTTTTAATTTAACAGCAAATTGACTAGGCTTTCGTTTTACTTGTTGTACATATTTGGCCTTGCCTGGCCTTCCCGGAGAAGAGCACCAATCCTCAGTTGTTCTGCCTCCCGCACACCCTGGCGGTGTGGGCAGCCGCCTCCTTGGGCTTGCTGTGAGGTGCTTGATGGGGCTGCCATGGGGAGGGGTGAGCCGGGCCTCCCCTGAGAGGTGCAGTCATATCAGGTAGGGTGCCCTGGCCACAAGTGTGAGGATGAGGCACCTTCTGGCACAGTTGGATTCTAGAAAGCCCCAATCCCACCCTTCCCTGCTCCAGCCTCCAAACCTCCCACTCCCCCCAGCCCTCGGGAAGGAGCAATGGCCCAGGGATGAGGAGATGGGGGCCGGTCCCACTCCGAGGTGAATGGTGTTGAGTTGAAGAAGTGCATGGGGGTGGAGGGCTGCACCTATTGCTCCCAGTGGGCCTCCAGGCAGGTGGCAGTGAGGTTAAGGTCTGGGGACACATCTGAGGGGTCAAAGTCTGGTCCCACCTGTTCAACAGACTGATACAGAAATGCACTTCAGGACATATTCTCCTTTGATCCAGATGGGTCATACTGGTAACTTTTCATTTTGGAAAGCTGAATGGCAGTTTCACTGCAGCCAGAAGTGTCAACCGAGAGTCCCTTCTCATGAGGCCAGGTCCTGTGAATTCATCTGGAGGAGGCAGATATCTGGAGCACAAAGCTGCCCACATCTCACCAGCACACAAGGTGGCCCACGGTGCACCAGCCACCGAACTGGGCTGATGCGCTTATCTCACCGCTTGGAGCTGTTTCCTGCTCACCTGCATTTCCTCCTCTCTCCTTTCGTCACAAGATCCCGCCATTTTCTGGAATAGAAGCTAGGCCTACCACCAGAGCTATATTTTTTCTTTTCTTTTCTTTTTTTTTTTTTTTTGAGACAGAATCTTGCTCTGTAGCCCAGGCTCAAGTGCAGTGGTGCGATCTCAGCTCACTGCAAGCTCTGCCTCCTGGGTTCAAGCCCGCCTCAACCTCCCAAGTAGCTGGGACTACAGGCCTCTGCCACCACACCCAGCTAATATTTTTTGCATTTTTAGTAGAGACGGGGTTTCACCATGTTAGCCAGGATGGTCTCAATCTCCTGACCCTGTGATCCACCTACCTTGGCCTCCCAAAGTGCTGGGATTACAGGCATGAGCCACTGTGCCCAGCCCAGAGCTGTATTTTTAAATATTCTTTGTGGCATGTAGTATGAATTGAATTTATTTATACAAGTTTAAATTCTTTATTTTTATTTTTATTTTTATTTTTTTTTTGAGATGGAGTTTTGCTCTTGTTGCCTAGGCTGGAGTGCAATGATGCAATCTCGGCTCACTGCAGCCTCTGCCTCCCGGATTCCAGTGATTCTGCTGCCTCAGCCTCCCAAGTAGCTGGGATTACAGGCATGCACCACCACGCCCGGTTAATTTTGTATTTTTAGTAGAGACGTTTCTCCATGTTCGTCAGGCTGGTCTTGAACTCCCGACTTCAGGTGATACGCCCACCTCAGCCTCCCAAAGTGCTGGAATTACAGGCATGAGCAACCGCGCCTGGCACAGGTTTAAAATCTTGTTCCCACAATTCCAAAATCTATAAAAGCTTTGGAAACCAAAAGATTTCTTGGGACTTATTTATTGACAAAACCTGACCTGCCTCATGCTGAATTTGTCAGCAAAACTTCTCTTGGCTGATGGGAGGCTCACTGTGGGGTTATTCATCACGGTTACTGTGAATTAGTCACATTTCACCACAGACATCATGCCGGACAGATGTCGGAATGTGAATCTGTCTTTTGCCTGTTAGGGAACACATGTCGGACCTTTTGGTAAAGTGGAAACAGAAAGGCCAAGCACAAGGGAGAGTGGAGCCTCCCAGCAGCTAGGGTCGCTGCACGCGCCAGGCTGAGTTCCTCGTGTTTCGTGTGGTGAGGGTCGCTGCACGCGCTAGCCTGAGTTCCTCGTGTTTCGCGTGGTGAGGGTCGCTGCACGCGCTAGCCTGAGTTCCTCGTGTTTCCGG
>NW_012104253.1:1796696-1880368 GCF_000951045.1 Mandrillus leucophaeus
CCTCGTGTTTCCGGTGGTGAGGGTCGCTGCACGCGCCAGGCTGAGTTCCTCGTGTTTCCGGTGGTGAGGGTCGCTGTGTGTGCCAGGCTGAGTTCGTCATGTTTGGTGTGGTGAAGCCTGCTGCACGCGCTAGGCTGAGTCCCTCTGTTTTGTGTGGTGAAGGTTGCTGCTTGAGTTCCTCGTGTTTCATGTGGTGAGGGCGCTGTATGCACCAGGCTGAGTTCCTCGTGGTTTTTTTGGTGAGGGCGCTGCACACGCTAGGCTGAGTTCCTCGTGTTTTGTGTGGTGATGGTGCTGTACATGCCAGGCTGAGTTCCTCGTGTTTTGTGTGGTGATGGTGCTGTACATGCCAGGCTGAGTTGCTCCTGTTTCTTGTGTGAGGGTCACTGTATGAGCTAGGCTCAGTTCCTCATGTTTCGTGTGAGTGGGCCTGCCTGGTCGAGGGGACCAGGCAGAATAGAGAGACCCATGGCCATGTCCTGACTAAGGTCAGCCAAGAGAAAGGAAAAATAGACCCAAAGTCAGGCAAGCAAGTTTTCATTAACCTGCCAGCTGCCCCCTTAACAGACAGAGGAAGTAGCCCCAAGCTTACAGAATGAGGGATGTATATTGGGGAGGGGAGTTTGAGGGAGTTCTTTGGTATGGCCGCATCCCAGGGTTGGTTTGTTCTTATTTTTTTTATTTTTGTTTTTGAGACAGGTTCTTGCTCTGTCGCCCAGGCTGGAGTGCAGTGGCACCATCTCAGCTCACTGCAAGCTCCGCCTCCCGGGTTCACACCATTCTCCTGCCTCAGCCTCCCGAGTAGCTGAGACTATAGGCGCCCGCCACCACGCCTGGCTAATTTTTTGTGTTTTTTGTAGAGACGGAGTTTCACCATGTTGGCCAGGATGGTCTCCATCTCCTGACCTCGTGATCCACCCACCTCGACCTTCCAAAGTGCTGGGATTACAGGCATGAGCCACCACGCCCAGCCATCTCAGGGTTGTTTGCTGGTTAATTTTGCCACATATTACCTTGTGATGTTTATGGTAGCAACTAGATGAAGAGCAGGAACTTACAGGAGGGTGTAGGTAAAGTTTGTTTATACTTCCCACGGTCTTCTGCTGTGTGGTCTGGATGGTTTGTAATCGGGGTTTGCTTATTGTAGCAAGGTCTGATGAGTGAAGTCTGCTGGCTCTGCAGCGGCGCCTAGATAAGAGCTTAGAAATGTAAAGAGGCTTGGTGGAAGGGTGGGTGGCACAGAGAAGGGTTGCAGAGCATTAGAGGGAGGAGTGGGCAGCACCAAGAAGCTTTTTTGGGGCAGTTTGTCCCTAACTTCCCAGCCCTTTAATAGGTAATAGAAGAGGGGCGCTGTTGTCGTCTGGTTGCTTCTTGCTGGGAAGGGGCAACAGTTTTTAGGGGCAGACTGGACAGTAGGGACTGCCGTTCTTGAATCTGTTGGTATTCCTGGAGCAGCATCATATCTTGTATTGTCCTGTGGGTGAAGACTCTGATACAGTCCAGTAAAAACTGAGTGAGAAGGTGTAGGAGACAAGGGCTGAATGCTAGAAAAAGAAGAATGGTTATGGCTAGGCCTAGAGGGGCATTAGCCATGGAAACCAGGTACTAAAGGACCAGGAGGACCACGCTGGCCATCAGGGGACATTTTCTTTAATTTTTTGTGCTCAGTCCTTTAGTCTTTTTACAGAATCTTGTACTAAGCTAGATTGGTCACGATAAAAGCAACACTGTTCATCTAGAAAGAGGCGGAGTCCTCCCTTTTTGGCTGTGAGTAGGTCTACGTCTCTGTGATTTTGAAGAACCACTGCTGCTAAAGAATCTATTTGTGATTGGAGAGTTGTAATGGATTTGGCTGTCTCTTCCAAGCTATCTGTGAGGTCCTTGGAGAGGGGTTGGTAATAGGAAACAGGTGGTTAGTCCTGCAGTCTCAGTTCCAACTTCTGTAGTTACTTAGGTATGAGTTGTATCGCACGGCAGTGTCGGATAGGGGTATTGGGGTACTGGGATTGGTAGGGGTTGGTCTCCTAGGGCAAAGTTGATTTTTGGACAGAGGAAAACCAGGGTGCAGGTGCCCATCCAGTTAGAGGGGAGGCAAATATAAGTTGAGGCACCACCTAGGAAAAGTATGCCTTGGCTTGGTAGGCAGAACTGGTTGTGTATGCTAAAAAGATGTACTATTATTCTCATGCGTCCATACTCCGAGGGTCCCGGCTGGAGCTGCTGCTGTAAGTGGTTGTAAAGGGTGTTTGCTTTAGGCTGGGGGCTTTGAGGTCTTTTTCCCCAGTGTAACAGGAAGCGTTTTGTGTCCACTAAGATCCATGTGGGAGTGTTGCTGAATGTTGGGATAAGGACACAGTCGTGGGTGGCGGGTGCAGGGATGGTGCATGGAGAGGGGAGCCAAGGGAAGAGGGATAAACAGGGGAGGTGTCGGCCCTTTCAGTACTCTGAGTTTTTGTTAAGGAGGTGGGAGGTGTCAAGGGCTGAGGGGCTAGAGAAACGAAGCCTGTCTTTATTGTTGGTGGCTTTGAGAGTAGTATGTTTGGTGGAGGGCTTGAGTTGTGCGGTATAAATTGCACAGTTTGGAATTTAGGTGGCTGAGGGGAATGCCTGAGGGTAGATGTCATTGGCGCACAGTGGTGCTAGGTAGGATAAGATTGTGTGGGTTGTTATGGCTCCTAATATGCGTTTATCACAGCTGCGGTAGGGGATAGGTTGTGTAAGTAGGGATGTCAGGTTGTCACAGCTAGACCGAACTCGCTGGCTAACTGGGGGGAGATTTTTGTTAATGCCTGTATGTCGAGTTTGAGGGGGGGCTGTTAATGAGGATTTCAGAATGGTAGGTTACTTGGATGGAAGTCCAGTTGTAGGCTGAGGCAGGGATTGCATTGTATGTTGTGGAGAGGAGGGATACGCAGAGCCAGCAGTCTCTTGCCAGAGAGGAATTGGAGTTTTTTAGTAAGGAGTGTGTGAGATTAAGTGTTCTGTATAGGTGTTCAGGGGTTGTAGGTATTGGTTGGGCTGAAAGAAGGGCTGGGGTATTGATTATGAGATGGGTTAGAAAGGCAGAGAGTGAGCAGAAAAGTAAATAGTTCGGTTTCACCCAGAGTGAAGCCATAGAGCGAGCCTTGGAAGAAAAGGTTGGTTTTGCACTTGAAAAAGGCCTCCAGGGTGGTGTTCCGTGGGTGGAACCAGGAAATATCTTGCGAGAGCGTGAAGGAAGAGAGTGAAGCAGCAGGACAGACAAAGGCAGGGCATCTAGGGAGGATGTGGCAATGTTTATTAGTGACTGTGATTCCTGCTATAAGGGTAACCATTAAGCAGAAGGCTAAAGTGAGGGAGACTTTTTGGCTGGTATTCCAATTGGAAGGAGTTACACTATATAATCCCACTGCAAACAACAGGGTAAGTAGTATAATGCCTGCAATTAGGGTGTAATAGAGTGTCTCCATTAAAGGAAGCTAGTTGTAATAGTAGTTTAAACCTGTTTGAGATAGATGGATATACTGATGTGAAGTTTCTTCTGGGATGGATGTGAGGTGGAGTCGGGTTGGCCCAAGGAGTGTGCTGGAATACCAGTTATAAGTTGGTGAGGTGCTGGTTGGTGAATCGGAGGTGGGAGCTCTCTTTAACCTGGAAAGGTGATACCAGGGGGTATGTCTTGAGAGTTTGGCTGTAGTAGGGGTTGTGTCACACGTGTCCTTGTGAAGAGACCACCAAACAGGCTTTGTGTGAGTAACAAGGCTGTTTATTTCACCTGGGTGCAGGCGGCTGAGTCCGAAAAGAGAGTCAGTGAAGGGAGATGGGGTGGGGCCGTTATAGGATTTGGGTAGGTAGTGGAAAATTACAGTCAAAAGGGATTGTTCTCCGGTGGGTGGGGGCGGGGGTCACAAGGGGTGGGGGAGCTTCTGAGCCAGGAGAAGGAATTTCACAAGGTAATGTCATCAGTTAAGGCAGGGACTGGGCATTTTCACTTCTTTTGTGATTCTTCGCTTGCTTCACGCCATCTGGATGTATACGTGCAGGCTTGGGCTCAGAGGCCTGACATTCCTGTCTTCTTATATTAATAAGAAAAATAACATAAAATAGTATTGAAGTGTTGGGGCAGTGAAAATTTTTGGGGGTTGGTATGGAGAGATAATGGGCGATGTTTCTCAGAGCTGCTTCGAGTGGGATTAGGGGCAGCGTGGGAACCTAGAGTGGGAGAGAGATTAAGCTGAAGGAAGATTTTGTGGTCAGGGGTGATACTGTGGGGTTCTTAGAAGGAGCATTTGTCATATAGAATGATTGGTGATGGCCTGGATGCTGTTTTGTATGAATTGAGAACTAAACGGAAGACACAAGGTCCGAATAAGAGAAGGAGAAAAACAGATATTAAAGGATTAAGAATTGGGAGGACCCAGGATGTCCAATTAGAGAGTGCCCAAGGGGGTTCGGCGTAATTACTTGCTTGGTTGGTGGGTTTTTGGGCTCTGTCCTTGACAGAGTCCTCCTTTTTAAGTTGGAGGCGGAGCTTGGTGAGGTGTGTTTTTAAAAGACCATTAGTCCATTCTACCTTTGCTGAAGATTGAGGACGGTAAGGGGTATGAAGGTTCCACTGAATACCAAGAGCCTGAGAAACTGGTTAGGTGAGTTGATTAATAAAGGCTGGTCCATTATTGAACTGTATAGAGGTGGGAAGACCAAACCGAGGAATTATGTCTTACAGAAGGGAAGACACAAAAAAGGTGGTGGCCTTTTTTGACCTTGTGGGAAAGGCCTCTACCCATCCAGTGAAAGTGTCTATCTAGACCAAGGGGTATTTTAGTTTCCTGACTCAGGGCATGTGAGTAAAGTCAGTTTGCCAGTCCTGGGCAGGGGCAAATCCCCGAGCTTAATGTGTAAGGAAGGGAGGGGGCCTGAACAATCCCTGAGGAGTAGTAGAATAGCAGATGGAACAACTGAGAAGTGATTTCCTTGAGGATAGATTTCCACGATGGAAAGGAAATGAGAGGTTTTAAGAGGCAGACTAGCGGCTTGTCACCTACATGGAAGGGGTTATGAAATGACGACAGAATAGAATGGGCCTGTGAGGCTGGAAGGAGATATGTTCCTTGGTCCAAGAACCATTTGCCTTGTGTGGGAAGAGATTGATAGGTGGAAGTTTCCAGTGGGGGGGTAGGTGGTAGTGACCGATGAGGAGGAGAAAAACTGCCACGAGGGATAGAAGTTGGAATGCTAGCTGCTTTTTTAGCTACCTTATCAGCATAACCATTACCCTGAGCGATGGGATCTGATGCCTTTTGATGGCCCTTGCAG
This sequence comes from Mandrillus leucophaeus, assembly GCF_000951045.1. NCBI lineage: Eukaryota > Metazoa > Chordata > Mammalia > Primates > Cercopithecidae > Mandrillus > Mandrillus leucophaeus. Next base: position 1,801,992 of record NW_012104253.1, read on the forward strand.
TAAATGACTCCAGCTGCCTTTGGAAGTAAAGCGGCCTTGAAAAGAGTTTTTATTAAAGAGGCATTAACGATGGAGGACCCTTGCGTAGTGAGGAAACCTCTTTCAGCCCATATAACAGCATGGTGGTACAGGATATGGAAGGCATATTTAGAGTCAGTATAAATATTGATGCGTAATTCCTTTGCAAGAGTGAGGCCTCGAGTTAAGCCAGTGAGTTCAGCTTGCTGAGAGGCAGTGGAGCGGGGCAGAGCAGTAGCCTTAGTGATAGATGTGGAAGATACTATAGCATAGCCTGCCTTTGCTGGTGAGTGGCGATTAGGCCTGGTGGAGCTGCCATCGGTAAACCAAGTGTGATCAGAGTAAGGAACAGGAAAGAAGGAAATATGGGGAAATGGAGTGAATGTCAGGTGGATCAGAGAGATACAGTCATGGGGGTCAGGTGTGGTATCTGGAATAATGTGGGAGCCCAGATTGAAGTCTGGACCAGGAACAATGGTAACTGTGGGAGACTCAACAAAGAGTGAGTACAGCTGAAGGAGCCGGGGAGCAGAAAGTATATGCATCAGGTGTGAGGAAAATAGATTTTGGAAGTTATGAGAATTGTAGAGAGTGAGTTGAGCGTAGTTTGTGATTTTGAGGGCCTCTAAAAGTATTAGGGCAGCAGCAGCTGCTGCATGGAGACATGAGGGCCAGCCTAAAACAGTAAGGTCAAGTTGTTTGGACAAAAAGGCCACAGGACGTGGTCCCGGCTCTTGTGTAAGAATTTCAGCCGCACAGCCCTGCACTTTGGCTCTGTGTAATGAAAAAGGGTTGGGATGAGTTAGGGAGAGCTAGTAGGGGAGCAGCTTCCAGGGCTGTTTTTAAGGAATGGAAAGAGGAGTGGGGAAAGGATTTAAGATCTATGGGGTCAGCTAGGTTTTCTTTTGTGTTTATACAGTGGCTTTGTTAGGACGGCAAAACCAGGTATTTAAAGGTGAAAGTATTTAACCATGCCCAGGAAGGAAAGGAGTTGTTTTGTAGAAGGGGTTGGGGTTTGGGAGATTAGCCAGACATGATCAGCAGGGAGAGCATGTATGTTTTCATGAAGAATTATGCCAAGATAGGTAACGGATGAGGAAGAAATTTGGGCTTGACCAAAGTAATGGGGGCTGTCCGTGAAACCTTGCAGCAGTACAGCCCAGGTAATTTCCTGAGCCTGATGGGTGTCAGGGTCAGTCCAAGTGAAAGCAAAGAGAAGCTGGGAAGAAGGGTGCAAAAGAATAGTAAAGAAAGCATGTTTGAGACCCAGAACAGAATACTGGGTTGTGGAGGGAGGTATTAAGGATAGGAGAGTACATGGGTTTGGCACCACGGGGTGAACAGGCAAGGCAATTTGATTGATAAGGTGCAGATCCTGAACTAACCTGTAAGACTTGTCCGGTTTTTGGACAGGTAAAATGGGGGAATTGTAAGAAGAGTGTATAGGCTTTAAAAGGCCATGCTGTAGCAGGCAAGTGATAACAGGCTTTAATCCTTTTAAAGCATGCTGTGGGATGGGATACTGGCGTTGAGCAGGGTAAGGGTGATTAGGTTTTAATGGGATGATAAGGGATGTGTGATCGGCTGCCAGGGAGGAAGTAGAGGTGTCCCATACTTGTGGATTAAGGTGGGGAGATACAGGGGAAGATGTGAAGGAGGCGTTGAACTGGGGAAAAGGGTGGCAATGAGGTGTGGCTGTAGCCTCGGAATAGTCAGGGAAGCAGATAATTTAGTTAAAATGTCTCGACCTAATAAGGGAGATGGGCAGATGAGGATAACCAAAAGGGAGTGCATAAAAGAATATTGTCTAAGTTGGCATCAGAGTTGGGGAGTTTTTTTTTTGTTTTTTGTTTTTTGTTTTTTTTGGAGACAAGGCCTCCCCCTTTCGCCCAGGCTGGAGTGCAATGGCACAATCTCGACTCACTGCAACCGCTGCCTCCCAGGTTCAAATGATTCTCCTGCCTCAGCCTCCCAAGTAGCTGGGATTACAGGCGCTCGCCACCACACCCTGCTAATTTTTGTATTTTTAGTAGAGATGGGGTTTCACCATGTTGGCCAGGCTAGTCTCGAGCTCCTGACCACGTGATCCGCCCACCGCAGCCTCCCAGAGTGCTGAGATTACAGGCGTGAGCCACTGCACCCGGCCCGAGTTAGGGAGTTTTAAAAGGTTTAGAAGCCTGGCTGTCAATACCCACAACAGTTATGGAGGCAAGGGAAACAGGCCCTTGAAAAGAAGGTAATGTGGAATGGATAGCCTCTATATTGATTAAGAAAGGAACGGACTTACTCTCCACTGTAAGAGTTACCCAAAGCATCTGTGATGGTGCAGGAGGCTTCTGAGGTGATCAGGCAGATTAGTCTTCAGCCACTAAAGCCGAGAAGATCTAGGAAGGAGTCAGTCAGAAAGCCTTGGGCCAGAGTTCCAGGGACTCTGGGAGTGGCTGCTGGGCGAGTTGGACAGTCTGATTTCCAGTGGGGTCCCGCACAGATGGGACATGGCTTAGGAGGAATTCTGGGCTGCGGACTGGGCCAGATTTCCAGCACTTGAAGTAAGATCCTGGGGGAAGCAGTCATGGAGGAACGCCTGGCCACTGCGGTTCGGGCATTTGGAAGTTCTTGTGTCCTGGAGATGTGGCTGAGGTTTGTCTCACAGTGGAGGCAAGGAATTACAGTTCAGAAATACGTTGCTACTTGGCTGCCTCTACTGTATTATTGTACACCTTGAAGGCAAGGTGTTGTGGGGTTTGGGGGCCGGAATCTAATTTTTGGAGCTTTTTCTAATGTCTGGAGCGGATTGGATAATAAAATGCATATTGAGAGTAAGATGGCCTTCTGGCCCCTCTGGGTCTAGGGCGGTAAAGCTAAGGGTTGTTGCCAAACGGGCCATGAACTGGGTTTTTTTATATTTGATGAAAAAGAGTCTAAACGCTAACTGATTTGGGAGAGGTCGGATAAAGAAAGCGGAGCATTAACCTTGGCTACGTCTTCAGCTCCAGCCGCCTCTTTAAGAGGAAATTGTTGGGCAGGTGGAGGAGGCCTAGTCTCCCCACACAAAACTGTAAGCCGGACCATGTGTAAGGAGGGGAGGTGATAAAAGGATTATAGGGTGGGGGAGCAGAGGCTGAGGAAGAATTGGGACCTGGCTTGGCCTGGCGAGGAGCAGCCTGGGAAGGAGGGGAGAGGTCAGATGGGTCTGTAGAAAAGGAGGATTCAAAGGACTCAGAGCTTGGGGTGGAGACTAAATAGACAGTAGAGAAAGAAGAAAGATTTGGGACAAGTCGCACTGGGAGCAGAGACTAGGGAGGGACCGATGTGTAAAAGAATGCCTGGACATCAAGTACCTCAGACCCATTTGCCCCTTTTTTTCAACAAAAATCATGCAGGTCTTGTAAAATCGAGAAATCAAAAGTGCCGTTTTCTGGCTATTTAGAACCATTATCGAGTTTGTATTGGGGCCAAGCGGTGTCGCAGAAAAAAATAAGACGCTTAGATTTTAGGTCAGGCAAGAGTTGAAGAGGTTTTAAGTTTTTGAGAACACAGGCCAAGGGAGAAGAAGGGGTAATGGAGGGTGGAAGGTTGCCCATAGTGAAAGAGGCAAGCCCAGAGAAAAGAGAGGGTAGAGACTCGGAGAGGGGGGGTGTGGTGAGCAGCCAAAGCAGGAGTCCCTGCAATGGACTTGCCACCAAGGGAATGTGGGTGAATGACCAAGGCAGGCGTCCCCGCAGTGATCAGACACCAATGGAGTGTGGGTGAATAATCAGGCAGGCGTCCCCACAGTGATTAAACACCAAGGGAAGACTGTCTTCCTGAGTCTGTGACCAGCGCCAGAGTTTTGGGTCCATGGATAAAATGTGTTTCCTTTGTCTCTACTAGAGAGGAAAAAGAACTGGAATTGGAAGAACAGGGAGACTGAAGGGTAGCAAGAGAGACTAGAGAAGAGAGTGAAAAGACCACTTACCCGATTTGAAATTCATGAGATGTTCCTTGGGCTGGTTGGTCTGAGGACCGGAGGTCATAGGTGAATCTCCTCATGGAGTGAGGGTGAGGACGGGGGACTGGTCTCCCGAAGGACGGGTCCTCCTGTCCCGGGTTTCAGCACCAAATGTCACGTGCATCCGTGTGAAGAGACCACCAAACGGGCCTTGTGTGAGCAACAAGACTGTTTATTTCACCTGGGTGCCGGCGGCTGAGTCCGAAAAGAGAGTCAGTGAAGGGAGATGGGGTGGGGTTGTTGTATAGGATTTGGGTAGGTAGTGGAACATTACAGTCAAAGGGGGTTGTTCTCCGGCAGGCAGGGGCGGGGGGAGGGGGGGTTGGTCACAAGGTGCTCAGTGGGGAGGTTTCTGAGCCAGGAGAAGGAATTTCCCAAGGTAATGTCATTAGTTAAGGCAGGAACTAGCCATTTTCACTTATTTTGTGATTCTTCAGTTGCTTCAGGCCATCTGGATGTATACGTGCAGGCTTGGGCTCAGAGGCCCGACAAGTAAGGATGACCTGGAAAGGTCCTTCCCATTTTGGTTTAAGGCTGGTTGGGTTAAGGGTTTTGTTTTTTGTTTTTTGTTTTGAGACAGAGTCCCCCTCTGTCGCCAGGCTGGAGCGCAGTGGCACAATCTCAACTCACTGCAACCTTCGCCTCCTGGGTTCAAGTGATTCTCCTGTCTCAGCCTCCCGAATAGCTGGGACTACAGGTGCGCACCACCATGCCCGGCTTATTTTTGTATTTTCAGTAGAGAAGGGGTTTCACCATGTTGGCCAAGATGGTCTCGATCTTTTGACCTTGTGATTCACTAGGCTGGAGTGGGATTACAGGCATGAGCCACTGTGCCTGGCCGGGTTAAGGGTTTTTAGAAAAACATGTTCTCCTGGTAGGAGGGTCTGGTCAGTGAGGCCTTTATGTGGTGTTGGGAGGGCCTGGTCAGCCTCTTTGCAGAGGAGATGGCAGATGAGGGAGAGTGTTGGGAGGTATTCTCCTAAGCGAGAATCAGAAGGAGGCCTGTTTTGTAAGAGGAAAGGGCGTCCATATGTTAATTGAAATGGGCTGAGCAAGGAGGGTGCCTTTGGGCTGGCTCTGATGTGGGCTAGAGCTATGGGTAGGAGGGAAGTCCAGGGCCTCTGGAGTTCTAGAGTGAGTTTGGTCAACTGTGTTTTAAGGATTCTATTTGCCCTTTCCACTTTTCCTGATGATTGGGGTCAATATGGGTTATGGAGGCGCCACTGGACACCGAGGGACTGGGAGAGCTGTTGAGTGATTTGGGAAATGAAGCCAGGGCCATTGTCTCGTTGAATGGAGCGAGGGAGACCAACCTAGGGATGACTTCTCATATAGGGATCTGGGAGACTACTGCAGCTTTTTCTGAAGAGGTAGGAAATGCCTCCACCCACCCAGAGAAGGTGTCTATAAGAGTGAGAAGGAATCTTGTTGTTTTGACAGGAGGCATCTGAGTGAAGTCTATTTGCCAGTCTTGCCCTGGGAGTGTTCCTCTTAGCTGGTGTGTAGGAATAGATGGGGAATGGGGGGCTCCTTGAGAGGAGGTGACAGAGCATATATGACAGTTTGAAGTTATGCTTTTTAGTGAGGTAAATAGGTAAGGGGAGTAGAAATATGGGTGGAGGAGGAGATAGAGGGGACGTGCACCAATATGGAAGGATTGGTAGAGAGATGTCAGGATCTTGTCGGTTTGTCCCTGGGGAAGGTCTGGCATCTGGTCCTTATCTATCCAGTCTCCCTGGAGGAAGGCTCCTTGTTGTAGTAATGAGGCTGTTTCAGGGCGGAAGTCTTGAGGTTGGACTGCACGGGGAATGAGGAGGAGGGAGGCAGAAGCGGAAGAAAGGGAGGCTTCTTTTGCTGCCTCATCGGGCTTTCTGTTGCCTCTTGAGATTTTATCTGTTCCTGTTTGATGTCCCCAACAGTGTATAACTCCTGCCTCAGTTGGGAGATGTACGGCCTGAAGGAGTTGGTAAATAAGGGGGCTGTTAGTGATAGGGGTCCCTTTGGCAGTAAGGAATCCCCTCTCTTGCCAGATGGCGGCACGGGAATGAAGAATGTGATATGCTTATTTGGAGTCTGTGTAAATGTTGACTCGTTTGCTTTTGGAAAGGGTTAGGGCTCTGGTGAGAGCTGTGAGTTCTGCTTTTTGAGAGGAGGTTCCTAGAGGTAGAGGCTTAGCTTCAATTACTCGGTCAAGGGAAACAACTGCATACCCAGCAATTTTGGAGGAGCCGGTGGGCCCGGAGGAGAAGCCATCTATAAATAGTTGGTCATCGGGGTTGGTGAGAGGCTTGGAGGAAATGTTAGGAAAGTGTGGCTGCAGGTGATCTAGGATGTCAGTGCAAGAATGAGTAGGAGGAGAAGATACAGGGAGGAAGGATGCTGGGTTAAGGGGAGAACTTTTGGCAAGACTGAATTTGGGATTTTTGATAAAGAGGGCATGGAGTAATCGAATCCGGGAAGGAGGAAGGGAGCCTAATGGGAGGAGAGGAGATCCTGTAGATTATGAGGACTGTAGACGGTGGTATTTTGACTGAATGTTAGTTTCCTGCTTTCTAGAGCTAAAGCAGCCGCTGCTGCTAGCGCTCTAAGACAGGTTGACCATCCTCTGGCTGTGTTGTCTAATTGTTTAGAGAGGTAGGCTACAGGGGCAAAGGAAGGAGGGTCTCCCTTCTGTTGCCCTAAGACACCGAGGGCTGTTCCTCGGCTCTCGGCAGTATAGAGAGTGAAAGGTTGGGGGACACCAGGTAGGGACAGAGCTGGAGCAGTGACAAGAGCAGTTTGAAGTTTGCAGAAGCTGGGGAATATGTTATGCGAGGGATTTAGAGGCTCATTGAGAGGGCCTTTGGCTGCTTCATACAGCGGGTGAGCTAGGAGGGCAAAGTTGGGAATCCGTATTCTTAAAAAGCTTGCTAGTTCTAGGAAGGAAAGGACTTTGCTTTTGGAGGAGGGTGCGGGCAGATTATCTATGAGTGCTGCTCGGGCGGGGGTCATAGCCTGGGCCCCAGGGGAAAGTTGAACTCGTAGGTAAGTTACTATGGAGGTGGAAAGTGGAGCTTTGAACAGGGAGACTCTATACCCTTTGGTGGAGAGAAAGTTTAAGAGAGTGACTGTGTGGGTTTGAGAGTCTTCTAGAGAGGGCTGCGAAGGAGAAGATTGTCCACGTATTGAAGGAGACGGCTTAGGGGAAAGGTTTAAGGAGGTGAGATCTCGAGCTGAAGCTTGTCCGAAGAAATGAGGGCTATCTCTGAAGCCTTGAGGGAGGACAGTCTAGGTGCGTTGTTGTGACTGGAGAGTGTCAGGGTCGGTCCGGGTGAAAGCAAAGAGGTTTTGGGAATCAGGGTGCAGGGGAATAGTAAAAAAGGCATCTTTTAGGTCAACAGCAGTGGTAGTGGGTGGTGTTGGAGGGAATGAGAGGGAGAAGTACATAGGGGTTAGGAACTATGGGGTGAATAGGAAGGACAGCCTGATTGATGGCTTGGAGGCCTTGGGAGAGTGGGTATGAACCGTCTGATTTTTTAACCGGAAGGGTGGGGGTGTTACATGAAGAATGTGTTGGCCTAAGAAGACCGCGTGAACAGAGCTTGTTTATAATGGGCTGTAAGCCTTTTTGGTGGGTTAGGGAGATGGGGTATTGGGGGATGTTGTGAAATTTAGAGAGGTCTTTTAACTGGATTTTGATGGGGTCATGGTGAGCAGCTAGAGAACAGGTGGTGGTGTCCCATCCTACTGGGTTTATGAGAGAGGTGGGAAGTGGGTACTGGGGAGAGAGGTCAGGGGCTGGACTAGTAGAGAGGAGTAAGAGGGACTCTGGTTGAGGGAGGCAGAAAAAGGTGATAGAAGCTTTGAATTTGGCCAAAATTTGAATTTGAATTTGAATTCTGAATTGAATTTGGTTTTGAATTTGGCCTAGGAGGGGGCAGGGCAATGAGGCATGGTAAGGAAAGAGTGTGAGAAAACAGTATCAAACAGAGAGCAAATAAGGGGTCTGATGGCACATGGATGCAGGATGCCATCGTCCCCCATGACTGAGACCTGAAAGGGATGAGTGGGTCCTGAAAATTCAGGCAAAGCCGAGTAGGTGGCCCTGCTATCAATTAAAAAAGAGATCAGCTTACCTGCTACTTGCTGAGTTACCCTGGGCTCTGATGCAGTGATGGCAGATGGGGCCGGGGGCCCTGGCCCGTAGCTGCAGGAATGCAAGCAGTTCTTCATATTTTGTCATGTTAAAGGGGTGGTGGCTCTGAGGAGCAGGCTTCTCTGTCCGTTTGCTGAGAGGACAGTCAGACTTCCAGTGGCCTGTCTGCTGGCTGACTGGGCAAGGGCTCTTTGGCACTCGAGGGTTAGGACATGCCCATGCCCAATGGCCTTCTTTGCTGCCCTTAAAACAAGGCCTGGAGGGTTGCTGCTATCGGGTCTTTTGTGCCCTTGGGTAATATGGCTGAGTTGACGTATAGCTGCTGCTAGAAGCTGGTATAGCTGCTGCTAGAAGCTGGTATTTAGCACGATTTCTTTGGGCTTTATCTAGTTTATTTTGCTCATCCCTGTTATTAAAGACTTTGAGAGCCAGGTTAAGGAGGTCTCGTTGTGGGGTCTGAGGGGCATCTTCAGCCTTTTTAAGTTTGCGCCAGATGTCGGGGGCAGTTTGGGAAATAAAATGGGTGTTAAGAACAATAGTTCACTACTTCTCAGGAGGCGGGATCGTCACGGGTATATTTTTGGAGTCTCTGTAAGGCAAGAAAGGAATTGGGCAGGGTTTTCGTTGGCCTTTTGGGAGCTTCCTTTGAGTTTTTCGAAATTTACAGCCTTATGGCCAGTTTTGTTAAGGCCTGCGATGAGGCAAGTAATCATATGCATACAGGAGGCCTGGCCGGATTCTGTGGGTTGATAATTCCAGGTAGGCTCTTCTCGGGAAACGGCAGCGCCCCCTACTGGCCTAGTAGAATCTTGCCGATGGAGGTCATCGGCACGGGCCTGGGCTGCAAGCCACGCTCTTTCCTTTTCTTCCGGAAGGAGGGTAGAAGACAAAATAATATAGAGATCATGCCAAGTAAGTTCATAAGACTGGGTGAGATATTTAAATTCTTTGATATAAGTGTTGGGATCGGAGAAGGACCCGAGACGTTTCTCAGTTTGGGAGAGATCGGAGAGGGAAAAGGGGATGTGGACGCAAACGATCCCTTCGGCCCCTGACACTTCCCAGAGAAGCAGCAAGGGAGCAGGCTGCTGGGCGTGGTGGGCTGGAGAACGAGTACGCGGTGGCGATGGGGAGGACTCAGAGTTGGAGGCGGGGTGGTTGGAGAGAGGGAGAGAGAGGTAGAGCCGGAGCGGAGGCGTACGGTGGGGGGTCATGCTGTTCTGGTGGAGGATTAGGATGTTGTCGAGGAGGGGAGAAATCAGCGGGATCAAAGAAGGGAGAAGTCGTCGGCTGGGGCTATTGAGATGAGGGGAGCAGGAGGCCAGTCGGGTTTGGAGCAGGCGAGGAGAATTTGGAAGGTACAGCAGGACTGGCGGAGGGAGGGACAACTACGGACGGTAGAGAAAGCCTGAACGTAAGGAATCTCAGACCACTTCCCACAGCGCTGGCAAAAGTTGTCTAAGTCCCTGAGCATGTTGGAATTGAAAGCGCCATTTTCAGGCCGTTGGGAGCCATGGTCTAATTTGTATTGAGGCCACGCGGCGTTACAGTAAAAGATAAGCCTTTTAGGGCAGATTTCTGAACAGAGGCCAAGAGTACTGAGATTGTGTAGGAGGCACCCAAGGGGGGTGGTTTTAGGAGGAATAGACTGAGAGGCTCCCATAGTGAATGGGAGTGAAGGGAGAGGGGTAGAGGAAGAAGAGACTGCCGGTGATGTCCCTTTCCCGTGGAACTTGTCCGGAATAGAGGAGGTAACCGCCATGTTAGGCGTCCCTGAAATGGAGGAACCAGAGGCCCGGAGGGTGGAGGAAGCCCTTGGCCCAGCCAAGGTCTTTCGGAAACGGAGAGATGGATGGTAAAGAGTTCCAGGGAATGGCAACAGTCTCTTTTTACTCACCCTGGCAGAGGCTTTGATGGTGGATGAAGTCACCAGCAATGGGAGAGTCTAGGAGATTCTCTGGGTCTTTGGCAGGTTCAGGGAAGGGAAGATTGGCCAGGAGAGGGGTGATAGGGGAGGGAGGCAGAGAGAGAGAAAGAGAGAGAGAGATTGATAGTGAGTGAGTCCTGGCCAGAGTCTATCCCCCTTTCCGGGTTTTGGCACCAGAAAGTAAGGTCAGCCAAGAGAAAGGAAAAATTGACCCAAAGTCAGGCAAGCAAGTTTTTATTAACCTGCTGCTGCCCCCTTAACAGTCAGAGGAAGTAGCCCCAAGCTTACAGAATGAGGGGTTTATATTGGGGAGGGGAGTTTGAGGGAATTCTTCGGTATGGATATCCCAGGATTGTTTGCTGGTTAATTTAGCCACATATCACCTTGTGATGTTTATGGTAGCGACTAGATGAAGAGCAGGAACTTACAGGAGGGTGTAGGTAAAGTTTGTTTATGCTTCCCACAACCTCCCCCTATGCGGTCCAGATGGTTTGTAATTGGGGTTTGCTTATCGAAGCAAGGTCTGATGAGTGAAGTCTGCTGGCTCTGAAGTGGCACCTAGATAAGAGCTTAGAAATATAAAGAGGCTTGGGGGAAGGGTAGACGGCACGGAGAAGGGTTGCAGAGCATTAGAGGGAGGGGTGGGCAGCACCAAGAGGCTTTTTTGGGGTAGTTTGTCCCTAACACTGACCACAATGCCCCTTGTGCCCTTCCAGTCTGCAGCCCCTCTTCCCTGGAGTAAATGAACTGGACCAAATCTCAAAAATCCACGATGTCATCGGCACACCTGCTCAGAAGACCCTCACCAAGTTCAAACAGTAAGTGTTGTGCTCTGAGGGTGGACGTGGACTCACTCCCCTGCCAGGACCTGTGGCAGGGCAAGCCCCTCCCTGAGCCTCCCTCAAACCCCTCACTCTCAGGGCTCCAAGTTCACTTGAGGGCCAGTGAGTGGCTGCTCAGACAGAGCCCATCACTTTAAGGGGTCTCAAAGGTGAGCTCTTCCTTGAGCATCACAGAAAGATTTGTCACAGGCTTTCTGAGGGCCGGGGAGTCAGGCTCTGTTGCCTGAGTAATTTAAACAGGACTTAGAAGCCTTTGGGTGGAAATGTTCCCCAAGCACAGACCATAGGTGGTGAGGGCTTTCTGCAGCCCTCCATGGCCCTGCTGGCGGGACCGACACCTGGAAGAGGTGTTCCCAGACTCTCAGGGGTCATTCTGATGAAGCTGAGGCTGGGGAGTCGGGACTCCCCAGGGAGGGCCTGTGGGCTGAAGGGGCGAGTAGCACCTAGCAGCCCCCAGATCCCAGGGAGGGAGAAGGTGGCAACAATTTTGGACTCTTCTTTTTTTTTTTTTTTTTTGAGACGGAGTCTCGCTCTGTCACCCAAGCTGGAGTGCAGTGGCCGGATCTCAGCTCACTGCAAGCTCCGCCTCCCGGGTTCACGCCATTCTCCTGCCTCAGCCTCCCGAGTAGCTGGGACTACAGGCGTCCGCCACCTCGCCCAGCTAGTTTTTTGTATTTTTTTAGTAGAGACGGGGTTTCACCATGTTAGCCAGGATGGTCTTGATCTCCTGACCTTGTGATCTGCCCGTCTCGGCCTCCCAAAGTGCTGGGATTACAGGCTTGAGCCACCGCGCTCGGCCTTCTTTTTTTGTTAAAGTTTACTTCATTCTTCTCATGCGGGAAGGTAATATTAATCTTTTATAGGAAAGGTAGTTTTCTTACATTTATAGCATAACAGATCCCCCCCTTTACCATAGACTATTTTAATAGATTTTTTTTAAGAGCAGTTTTAGGTTTCCATAGAGCCCTGTGCCCACGGGCACACAGCCTCCCCGGTGGTCAGCACCCCCTCGAGTGGTGTGTTAGTTATGGTCGGTGAATCACGAGTATCTCATTACTGCACAGGGCCCATCATTTACATCAGGGGTCCCTCTTGGTGCTGCACGTTCTGTGGGCTGGGACAGGTGTAGACTCTGCACCATGCAGGGCCCTTAGTCGTGACCGTGGACCGCCGGTGCACTCAGTGACAGCGTGACCGTTTATTATCATTGGGCTTTTAATACAGGTCGAGCGCTATGAATTTTGATTTTCCTTTTAAAAGGGGATCAGGAATACCTCTACTGACAACCAATTTGTCCCCACAATGCCTCTCCCTCCTGCGCGCACTGGTGGCCTATGACCCCGATGAGAGAATCGCCGCCCACCAGGCCCTGCAGCACCCCTACTTCCAAGAACAGAGGTAGGCGCTCTCCCGGGTTCTGTGGGGCAGATGCAGGACCTGGCACATGAGACCCATGGGCACACAGTGGGGCAAGGGACTGCCCTCTGGAGGGTCCCTGGTTCTTGGGAATCACGCTCTCCATCCTGAAGAGTGGTCAGGGCCTCTTGGGGCCCCCACCGTGCTGTGTTCTGACGTATCCTCCCCAAAATGAGGCTGTTAGCAGCTCCATGGCAGGAGAAAGAGGGGCTGGCTGCCCACGTTGTGGTTGATGCAGAGGCTACAGGTAGTAAGCCTTCTAGAAGAGCCTGGTGTGCAGCCCTTGTCAATGGTGTGAACAGGACGCATTCTGAGATGGTAGAGCACTTTGGATGTCACCTGGCACTGGAAGTACCTGCTGAATGTGAACTAAGACTTGTCTGCCCTGAGGTCATCTAATTCCGTACCTCTGGACACTCCTGTATGCGTCACTGTGGAGGTGACAGTTTGATCCCAAACCGTGAGTCCCTGGGTAGTCAGTGCCTCTGGTCCATGGAGCCAGCTCTGTTCCTGGCCCAGAGACTGCCAGGCTGAGACAGAAAAGAAAAAAAAAAAAGCCCCCTGATTACAGCTTATGCAGAAAAGAAGAGCTAGTGGCAACTCACACAGTAGACAAATTGGAGGCAAAGAAGCCAACAGGCCGTGTGCTCTGCGGGCTCTCGGTGGAGCTGCTCCGTTCTCTTCTCCTTCCCCGTAGGAAAACAGAGAAGCGGGCTCTGGGCAGCCACAGAAAAGCTTGCTTTCCGGAGCACCCTGTGGCACCGGAACCACTCAGTACCAGCTGCCAGATTTCAAAGGAGGGCAGAAAGCAGGTACTAAGCGAAATCGGAGCTGGAGACCACCCAGCTCAGCGGGGACTGGATGCCCTCAGGTGGCCTGTGTCTCTCTGAGGAGGACGCCACCTGTGGAGGCTGTGGCAGACCATGTTGTCAGTCGAGGCCTGAACAGCATGCGAATTGATGGCTGCATATGTTGGGATGTCAGGGACCCCAGTTCTATTTGCTCAAGCCCTTTCTGCCCCAGTAGCTAAGAATTAATGACGAATATCCCATGTGAGCAGGCCCAGAGAGGGGACCCTTGCATGAACTTTTGTGTCTGTCCTGATGACCACATGCGGGTGCTAGGTTCTATGCCAAAGCACTGTGGAGACATCGTCCCTCAGAACGGCCCTGGAGGGAGGCGCCGAGAAGATGCAATGCTGGTCCGAGTCACCCACCCAGCTGGTGACAGGCCTCAAGTCCTAGGCCCGAGTCACCGACCCAGCCGATGACAGGTCTCAAGTCCTAGGCAGGCCACGCTGTCTCTAGCCCCAGATGAGCACTTCGTCCCATCAGCGGAGGTTGTGCACATTTTGGGTTGAGAAATGCCAGCTTTGCTCCTCAGTGCCTTCACCTTCCCACCTACCATGTGGCATCCTAGCCCGGTGCAGCCCTGTGGCACCTGCTGGCAGGATTGCACCAGTCTCCTAGTTCTGGGCTGGCACCCCAACAGTGTGACAGTGTGCCCTTCCATCATTCATCTGTTCGGTTGTCCCTACGTCACTCGCTCCTCCCAGCCTTTACTGAGTGCTCCCTGCCCGCTTGGGAGCTGGGAACCCAGAGCTGCAGTCAGACTGCTCTCCAGAAAGCCAGGCTCCTGTGTCCCGTTGGCCCCTGATTTGACAGCTCCACTTGAATGTCCAAAAGACAAATGTGCTGAAACCCCTTCTCCTGATCTTTCCCCCAAATGTGCTTTTTCCCTGTAGCTTCCCATGGCCTTCCCTCCGGGGCAGGCAACTCCGCCGACTGCCCAGGCCCCCCGTGGACCCTTCCTTCATCTCACAGGGGCTTCGCCTTCTTGCCTCCTACATCCTCCTCACCTTGCCTAAGTCACCACAGATGGCCTCCTCACTACTGTCCCTGCTCTGCCTCTGCTCCCTCCTGGACAGAGGGTCTGCTTCAAACCGTTGATGTCACTCCAGGCCGCATTCACCCAAGTCCCCACCCTCAGTCACATCCGAGGTCGGCATGCTTTTCTCTAAGGGCCCGACAGGAAATATTTTAGGCCCCGTGGCCGTGGGATGCTGGTTACACTCCCCGCTTTGCTGCAGTGTGAAAGCAGCTGGAGGCAACACAGGAACCACATCGGGGGCTGCGTTCCAGTAGAACTGGGGACACTAGAATTTGAATTTCACATCATTTTCATATGCCATGAAACATTTTTTTTTCAATTATTAAAAAATATAAAAACTGGGTGGGTGTGGTGGCTCACACCTATAAACTCAGTGCTTAGGGAGGCCAAAGTAGGGTCACTTAGGCCAGGAGTTTGAGACCAGCTTGGGCAACGTAGGCAAGACTACTCCCCCACCACCCCATCTGTTTTAAAAATCAGCTGGGTGTGGTGGTGCGTGCCTTTAGTCCCAGCTGCTTGGGAGGCTGAGGCAGGAGGATTGCCTGAGCCTAGGAAGCTGAGGCTACAGTGAGCCAAGATTGCACCACTGCACTCCAGTCTGGGCTACAGAGCAACACCCTGTCTCAAAAAACAAACAAACAAAAAACAAAGAAACCCAAATGTAAAACCATCCTTAGCTTACAAGCCCCTCAAAAGCAAGCAGCAGGCAGGTCAGAGTGTGAGGCCTTGGAGCTAGAGTAGGAGGCCGGAGGCGTGGGCACCACTGCCCGCCAGCCCTTTGCCACCCACACTCCTCAGCTCGCAGTCTGCGTGCTTCAGGTTCCCCCTGAAGGTTTGGCCTCCGCCGTGGGACTCTCGTGAGCAGCCACTCCCTTGGGGTGTCTGGGACCTGGTGAATGTGTCCCAGTCACATCTCATGGTCAAGAAATTGTATTAGCCAAAAGCAGTACAAAAGAGCCTCTTTCATTTTTCCTAATTTCCATAAAGGGGAAAGCATTTTATGTCCAACTGGCCTCTGTTCTGTTTCAAGAAACAGTCCCTAAAGCAAGAGGAGGACCATCCCAAGAGACAAGGACCGGCCTACGTCATGGAACTGCCCAAACTAAAGCTTTCGGGAGTGGCCAAACTGTCGTCTTACTCCAGCCCCACGCTGCAGTCCGCGCTTGAATCTGGGACAAATGGAAGAGCGCCGGTGCTGAGACCCTTGAAGTGCATCCCTGCGACCAAGAAGGTAGCACGGAGCCAGCTTCTCCGGCGGCTGTGCTCTCCCGCCCTGCCCAGGCCGCCACTGAATTTCGTGTCTGTAATTTTTCTTTGACAGACAGATCCGCGGAAGGACCTTAAGCCTGCCCCGCAGCAGTGTCGCCTGCCCACCATAGTGCGGAAAGGCGGAAGATACTGAGCAGCACAGTCGTCTCGACTTCCGGAGGCAACACCAGGCCCAATCGGGCCAGGCCTGGGCGATCTGCCGTTGAGACGCCACGGAGGGCTGGGGACGCACCTGCGTCCGTTTCGCGCTGGCTGGGGCTCTGGGTGCTGCCCTGCGCCCCACCGCACCCGCGGCCCGCGCAGCTGCCCAGGATGTTCTGGGCTAATACATTTGTAAAACCACATTCTAGGGTTTTCTTTCATTTTCATTAAGAATTTGAGGCAGGGAATATTTTGTAACTTTGTATATGAATCAAAACAAGCAGGCATTTCTGTGATCAGTTGGGCGTGGTTGGAAGGTGGGCCCTGCGTGTCCCCTCCCAGCGCTTTTCTGGCGCTGCTGGTCAGTCGTGGAGCGCACCACCTCTTACCAGTGACGCTACTGGACACCCCGACTTTTATTAAAGAATAAGCTGTCGTTACAGTATTGCATTTTAGTATTCTCCGAGTCCAACATGTGTCCTTACCAGCCATTCCTTTATTTTAGCTTTTGTGGGCACATGAGGGGAATTGATTTTGTTAGGAAGGCTTTGATGTGGCTTAATTTTTTTTTTTTTGAGGCGGAGTTTCGCTGGTTCCCCAGGTTGGAGTGCAGTGGTGCGATCTTGGCTCACTGCAACCTCCACCTCCCGGGTTCAAGGGATTCTCCTGCCTCAG
The DNA here is from genome assembly GCF_000951045.1 of Mandrillus leucophaeus. NCBI lineage: Eukaryota > Metazoa > Chordata > Mammalia > Primates > Cercopithecidae > Mandrillus > Mandrillus leucophaeus. Next base: position 1,818,296 of record NW_012104253.1, read on the forward strand.
CCTCCAGAGTAGCTGGGATTACATGCATGCGTCACCACGCCCGGCTGATTTTTTGTATTTTTACTAGAGATGGGGTTTCTCCATGTTGGTCAGACTGGTCTCAAACTCCTGACTTCAGGTGATCCTCCTGCCTCAGCCTCCCAAAGTGCTGGGATTACAGGCATGAGCCACTGCGCCCGGCCTGGTGTGGCTTAATTTTCATTTGAAGAACCACTCAGGAAGGAGCATACACAGGCATGTCCTTGGAGCCCTGTGTGCTCCTCAGTGACCAGCCTGGCAAGGTGGTACGGGGCACAGGGCAGGCCTGCAGGGTCTCTTCTGAGCACAGGCTTCAAGGTGACCACGTTGTCATTTTAGCTCCTGGTGCCCACCTGTCTCTGGGGAGTATGGAGCCCTGCCCCAGGCCTGCCAGTGGGTGCTTTGAGCTATTTGCCGAGTGCCAACAATAAGTTGGGTACCTTGTGTCCTAGAAAAAGAAACCTGCTTCCCCGTGGGGATGGGATGGGAACATTGCAAAGAAACTGGCACTGGCCGGGCTGCTGGGCACAAGAAAAGTCCTAGTAAGTCCTCGTTTATCTTGGAAAGTAACTTAGTAATTGGGTCCTCCTTTTTTTTGTCATCTTCCCAAACTTATGAGATATTTTTGAAAAAAGCTAAATTTCCCGGGCTAGTGTTTAGGCCTCCTTGTTCCTGTGTTGAGACAAATCTGTGACACCCACCCTTCATGTGCTGTCCAGTGGCTCTGGCCCCAGCCCCAGGCCATCTGACACGACAGTGGACTCTGGGCCATACGGAGGGAGGGCAGGCTGGAGGAGGAGGAAAGGGCTGGGAGCGTGGGGCAGCGAGTCCATAGGTACAGGTGCCCGGTCTGTGCCACATGGGGGTCAAAGGAGCCCAAGAAGAAGGGCAGATTACAGCCCGGAAGTGAGGCTTGCCATAATGTTCAGAGCAGGCCTCTCCCTGGGCTCCTTTTAAACCCATTTGAGACCCTGGTGCAGCCTTCAGGGCTGCCCTTGCTGTAGGGGAGGTGTCTGAGCAGGGTGGGTGGCACCGTTCTGCCTCCACAGAGGGCCTGGGAGTCCCAGGGGAGTCGGACACCAGGGATGTGGGCAGAGCCCAGCAGCAGGGAGGGCTGGGGGACTGAAGGCTGGGGAGGTAGGGGTGGGGGTGGGGCGCACAGGTCACAAGAGAGGGACCTGTGGGTAGGGGAGTGGTGGCTAGGAGGGGCGTGCCCTGTCCCCGGGCCTGGCTTCAGTGTCGGGCATGTAAACGGATTGTTTGTGTACTTGGGAAACGTGTTCTTCCCTTTACATCTAAAAATATGAAGGGAAAGTCTTGACAGTTCTTCTGCAGGCATTTTTGAGAAAGCAAGTGTGGTCTGCAGATGCTGGTGCCCCGGACATCAGCTGCGCTGACTTCTGTCACCCTCCTCGTGGTGGGGGCAGCACGGCTGGGGGCTCTCTGAAGGCAAGAAAGTCCCTAAAGCAAGAGGAGGACCATCCCAAGGCCCGCCGCTTGAGGCCCTCCTGGTTTTGTTGGACTTGGACATAAACGCTCTGAAGCAATGTAGAGCCCCCGGCACGCCAGGGCCCAGGGCAGCTGGGCCTCCAGGATGGAGGTGAGCAGGGGACCAGAGCCCAGCTCCACAGGCCCCCTCCATGGAGGAGTGACGGGGGTCTGTGGCGCACAGCAGGGTTCCCACATCGGCTTCCCAAGTCCAAAGGTGGAGATTCCGAGGGTGATGATTTCCTGCAGATTTGGAGAAAAGGGAAATCCTGCCGGCCACCCTTGGACTTCCTGCCCTGCACTTGGGCCTCGCACCTGCCTGCTCTCGGCAGCAGGCGCCAGGATCCCCAGGCTGCCTTAGCTGTGTGTGGTTCCCTGTGTCTGTCTGGGCCCTGTGATGGGGGCCAGGGCTGAGGGCAGAGGGGCCAGGCTGGCTCAGCCCATAGGAGGCCACCTCACCCTGCTGCCGCCTCTGCCGCCCCAACTGGAAAGCTGGCCGGATTATTTCCATTCTTCTGTGCAATGCAACTGAAGCGCTTGAATTATCCCCACAGAACCCAGAACGGAGGCAAGGATGAGGCCTCAGCCATCCTCCTCCCCATTCAAACACGTTCATCCCACAATCCTCTGCTGAGCACCTGCGCTGCACTGTCGCCCTTCTTGTGCGAGCCTACCCTCGTCCACCCACCTCACCCTCCTGACCTTAAAGAAGACACTAGGCAGAAGCACAGGGGAGCCACTCTCCACACTGGTGGGGCGGGCCTTGCGGGGAGAAGCAGTAAGCAGCCATCTCCGTCAGCCATCTCCGTCTGGCACTCAGATGTGCATGCCTTCATGTGACAGGCAGCAGCAGTGTGACCGTGACCTCCTGTCTCCTGCTCTGCTGCCCCCACAACTGCGGTGCAGCCAGCCTGCCACGAGGCAGCTAGAGTCCAGCTAGACCCACCCCTGGCGTGGCCGACCTCTTCCTGGCTTTCTCTGGGCCTAATCCCGTGAGGAGCGTGCATTCTTCAACGCCGGAAGTGTAAGGAAGTTCAAGGCAAGTGAGAAAAACCCAAATCGTCCCAGGGAAGCTCGTCTTTCCAGGGCGTCTGAGTGAGGGCATGACCAGCCTTGATGCTGCCTCACTGCCATCTGCCCAGGGCCTGCTGAATGCTTGAGTCCGTGGTGACAGTGGTGGGGACAGTTATGAGGCAGTCAGAGTTTGGAAGTCATCTTGGCCGACTTGGCTACAGAGCAGTCTTAGGAACAGCGCCATAAAAATAAAGATTTATTCCTGGCACAGATGCATCTAGAGTAAACTGGGGCATATCTGACAGCGTTAGTACTGTGATGGCCAAATGCAAAGTGCACTCCAGAACCAGCGAAGGGTGACAGACTGGGCTGAGGCAGAGCTAGGACTACCCATCTCGAGTGATACCATCTCGGGGCCAGCAAAAGTTTTGGACACAGCTGGGTCATCTGACCAAACTGCTCAAGTCTTTACGTAATTATTGTCCTGGTATTAAATTTCCACCTGCCACTTTCCACAAACAGGAAACAGAATAAGGAGATGACCAGGAAGATTGCCAGATTAAGAATTCTAGACTTGGCCAGGTGCGGTGGTTCATACCTATAATCCTAGCATCTTGGGAGGCTGAGGCAGGAGGATCGCTTGAGCCCAGGAGTTTGAGACCAGCCTAGGCAACATAAGGAGACCCCATCTCTACAAAATACCAAAAAATTACTCAGGTGTGGTGGCACACATGCGTGATCCCAGCTACTCAGGAGGCTGAGGTGGGAGGATCACTTGAACCCAGGAGGTTGGGGCTGCAATGAGCTATGATCGCACCACTTCATTCCAGCCTGGATGATAGGTGAGATTCTGTCTTAAACAGAAAATAATTTTAGACTTATTTTCAAAAGTAGTTCCTTCTGACTTCCAAATACACCCGCGGTTCACTGTAGCTGTTTTGGACCCTCCTGGGTTTGGCTTCCTGTGTAACTGACAGCACCTAGCAATCAGTACTTTAAGATGACAGAAATACCAAAGTACCTAAAATGTGCTAATATTTTAATACAGAGGTCACTCTGCATGTGTCTGATTTATCCATTCTGATTCTTTCATTTAGAACAGCAAGTCTTAGTGTCTTGTATTTCTCTTTCTAGAAGACTCACACCATAGTTCATGGCCCCGTGATCCAGAGGCCCTGCTGGGGCCTCTGAGTGGGGCAGGCTGAGAACTCAAGCCGTAACTAATCTCTCCCCTGAAGAAAACTAAACTGAGGGCTCAGATGATGTGAAGTTTTCTGTGGCTGCATTCATACAAATGGTGAAAATGTAGCATACCTCCCCTCAAAAGCCCGAAATTAAAGACATGCCCCCAATTTAATGTGATCAATTACAGAAATAGGTTTCAGACACTTCATGGTTTAAAGTCTCACAAAATAAAGCTTTCAAAGGATCCAGTTGTATATGATTTTTTAAAAAAATAAACATTCTTCTGCTTGGTAGCTGCACATTCTGTTGCAATTCTAGTAACTCGTTGAGCAGGTGTGGGATGCCCTAGGCTCATAGATGCTCATGAGCTGGTTCAACCAAGTAAGAAAAATCTCAGGTAAGGCCGGGCAGGGTGGCTCACACCTGTAATCCCCGCACTTTGGGAGGCCGAGGCGGGCGGATCATGAGGTCAGTAGATGAAGACTATCCTGGATAATACGGTGAAACCCCGTCTCTACTGAAAATACAAAAAATTAGCTGGGCGTGATGGCAGGCGCCCATAGTCCCAGATACTCAGGAGGCTGAGGCAGGAGAATGTCATGAACCTGGGAGGCAGAGCTTGCAGTGAGTTGAGATCACGCCACTGCACTCCAGCCTGGGCGACAGTAAGACTCTGTCTCTAAGAAAAAAAAAAAGAAAAAAATCAGGTAAACAGTTTGATTAGCTAGTTCATGTCCCACGTTCATACTCACTGTAGAAACTGTTATGTGTGGTCACAGGCTTTCAACGACAAAAGAAGGACTCGAAGCTGTAAGGAAACATGATCCTGAAACCCTGTGCACACGTGCAGCTGCCCACAGTGGCCACAGACAGGTGAGGCTGCGAGGCGGCCACGGAGCCCACGCCCTCCTGAGCCGTGTTCTTGAACATCCCGTCGCAAGTGTGACTGACGGGGCTTCTAGTAACATGGGGTGAAAAAGACAAAACAATTCCATACCAGTCAGTTCAACCAAAATGTACAGGAGAGACTAAGCCAATTTAACAGAAGATAAACAAGCGGTGTATTCAAGATAGTTTTAATATTAATTTTTTGTGAATTAGAAATATCACTCTTAAATGATGAAAATTACTAGTGAAGTAACTATTTTCCCCAATTGCAGAATTACATTATTTATACATATAATACAGAGTTGATTGCATTGGAAAATAACAGTATTAAACATCGACAGGTAAAAAGGGCATCTTCACACCGCACCTCAGAGGGCCGTGAGTCCTTTGTACCCATCTGCAAAGTAACTCCACCAGCATTCAACTATTTTTAAGTGCAAACAATTTTTTTAGATCTGTGATTGCAGCATCTGCCTTCCTGAATTACATTAAGTCAGAAAGTAACAATTTTCTGTATGAGTGCATTCAAGGTTGTCTTCTGACCACCTAAGGTATAGAAAAATCAGTGCAAAAACAGGAAAGCACTATTTATAACAGTTGAATTTCAGGGGATTTCTTGTCCAAGAAACATTCTATTTTACACTATGTATATATGTATATATTATATATATATGAGATTTAATTACATTGAATTTTAGAGTAAAAAGTAAGAAAACTCAATTTCTTATTTTTTACTGCAGCCCCAAAAGACCGATTTAAAATGGAAACAATTTCTTTGGGTGAGCAGTGGGAGCACGATGCTGCAGAGGGAGCCGGTCGCCGTCCACACGGCCCTCGTCGACGTCCACCGCCTGAGGTCTGCCGGCTGGCACGGCTCAGGCGCAGCTGGGGCTCCTCCTCGTCACTCCCTCGAGTCCAAGTCCCGGGAGGCTGTGCGCGCAGCAGTGGGGTCGCTACACTACAGTTCCACCTGGAGAACTGGCCTGGCTTGGGGATGACAATGAGCCCTGCAAACAAAGCAGTCTACATTAATCCAGCAAAACACCGGACGGGCGACAGCCACCATGCTTGCCCTCTGCCAGCAGCTCCATGTGGTCAAAACTGGTGCTGTTGGTGTGGAAGCCAGTGTGGGAGCAAACCCTCCACTTCATCTATTTAATTCCTATCCATATCACTGCGTTCAATTCCTAGAGAATTGGAACCCTGCTGGGTGCAATATTGTGGTCTCAACACTGTCCAAGAGAAGGGCAGGCAGGGCTGGCCTTGCCCCTGGGGGAGACAGTGGTTTCTCGGCACCTGAGGACAGGTTCTTCGGAGTTTCACTGACCCAAAGGTACAGGTGCCTCGTGGGAGGTGTTCAGCGCCTTCAGCCAGGGTTGAGCCCAGGGCCCCACAGTTCTGGACCGCACACCCAGTCCCTTGGAGCCAGGGGTTGCCTTCAAGGATAGAGTTCAGGGACACCTTTGAAAGGGCATTCTCTGCTGGGGGGGTTCTTGCTTTGCTGGGTGGTGCGACCATGGCACCCTCTGGCTGCAGCTGTCCACATGTGTAGGCCCCACAGGTAGAGGCAGGAGGGCCCAGGCCGAGGTGGGGGGAGCCCCAGAACAAAGGAGTCTTGTCGTGAGGCTGCGGCTGGGTGTGGAGAACGGATGTGGGGGCCAACCCACCAGGGCCAGCTGGAAGAATTGGGGGGGGGTGCTTCTGGCTCTTCAGGGCAACTCCTGCTGAGAGGCTCACTGGGGAGGGGAAATCTCACCCAGATTTAGCAAGACAGGCGTGAGCTTAGGTAAACCTAAGAGGGTTTAACTTCCCACACAGCAAAGAGTACTTCCATTTCTTTGCATTTACTATTGGGCGGCAGTTAAATTACATCAAGGCATGGCGTTCGTTTATGAAGAAGAACATTAAGATGGCGACAGTGCAGCCCCAAAGGTGCACATTTTCAGCTCTGGGAATGCAACTCAGCCTAAGCTGTCATGGAAGAAGGCTTTGGCTGATGAGTACTGCTTACAAATGACAAGCCTTTAACTCAAGCAAACATTGCTACCTTCTCACACACTGGACTTGTGTGGACACACGAGGGTGACAATCTGAAACTGCCATTCAGCCTCGCCCACACGCTGCTGCAGGAAGCCGGGAAGCAGGCTGTCCCGCTGGTCATTTCATCCGGTTTCTTCCCTTCACCTGAAATCTGTTCACCTAGACAAGCTCAGGAGCAAACGGAACGTGGCAGCTGCCCTGCTCAGAGGCTACAGGAGCGCTTTTCCTCTGGGACCCCTGAAAAGGGACAGAACCCTGTTTGTACTTGTGGAGGACCCCGCAAATGCCCCATACTTCTGGCTCAAACCCATCAAGGCTGTGGAGGTCAGCTGGGCAGCGGGTGGCTGACCGCACTTCTGCCACGGACAGTCTGGAGGAAGGAAGCCTGTAACACAGGACGCTCTGCCTTCATCACCGCGCGCACCCTAAGAAAGTGCTTTCCTCAAGCTACGTGGTGTCCAGGAGGTGACAATCTCCTGAACCAAGAGGCACCTCCCTTCCCCCCAGCCACAGAAAAGTCATCTACTCCTGGCAAGGGAGAAAGTGGTGGTGATCCAGCCTGGGGACAGACGGAGAGGGGCCACCTCATCTGGCAGCCACAGAGCCTCCCTCCCCTTTCACAGAGCGCCAGGTGGAGGCAAGTGCTGCTCCAGGTATGAGGCAGCCCTACCCACAGGAAGGTGGTGTCCTGTGAACCAATCCTGTGTTAAGTTTAGCTTCCCAGGAGCACATTTCACGACTTAAAAACAAGTGACAGCCAGCCCTGTGGGAGGCTAAGGTGGGGGGTTCACTGAAGCCCAGGAATTTGAGACCAGCCTGGCTAACATGGTGTATTTTTTGTATTCTACTAAAATGGTGTAGTCTACTAACATGGTGTAATTTTTGTATTCTACTAAAAATACAAAAATTAGCCGGGTGTGGTGGTGCACGCCTATCATCCCAGCTACTCAGGAGGCTGAGGCAGGAGATGGCTTGAGCCCAGGAGATGCAGGTTGCAATGAGCTACGATCCACTGCACTCCAGCCTGGAGCACAGAGCAAGACTTGTCTCAAAAAATGAAAATAAAAACAAGTGACATTAATTTTAATATTTTCTCTTTTTGGGGGGAGTCTCGCCCTGTCGCCCAGGCTAGAGTGCAATGGCACGATCTTGGCTCGCTGCAAGCCCCACCTCCTGGGTTCAAGCAATTCTCCTGCCTCAGCCTCCCAAGTAGCTGGGACTACAGGCGCCTGCCACCATGCCCGGCTAATTTTTTGTATTTTTAGTAGAGACGGGGTTTCACCGTGTTAGCCAGGATGGTCTCGATCTCCTGACCTCGTGATCCGCCTGCCTCGGCCTCCCAAAGTGCTGGGATTACAGGCGTGAGCCACCGCGCCTGGCCAATTTTAATATTTTCTTTAACTCAGGATGTTTCATAACATATTCAGCAATACAAAACTTATTAATGACTTTTTTGGTAAGAAGCCTAAGAGGTGTGCTGTGTGGTTGACACATTACGGCACATTTCAGGTTGGACTGGCCCCGGTTTACATACTCAGTGGCTGCAGGTGGCTCGTGACGGTCAGGAGGGACAGCACCCGCCCTTAGACGTCCTCTCACTGAGCGGGAGGCCGCTTTCCATCACTCCCAAGGGCGGGCGGGTGCTGAGACGCAGAGGTGGTGCCGCCACCAGGCTGCCAGAGCCTGATGTCAAGGGACACGCTGCTTCCACCCACTGGTCCCTACAAAGCCCTGCCCCTAGAAAGTGACCCAACCTGAGGGTTGCAGGTAGCTTCCTATTCTCCCATTAGCACAAAACAAATGTACACTACACTCATTCTCCAGTTTCTGCTGGCTAACGCCTTGATGCCAGCTGTGGTGGCAGCTGGGAGCCAACTAGAACCACCCTCATGCCCTCCACTGTCCCAGTCTCCACTGGGCCCACCTTCCAGAGACATCTTGAATCAACCGCCCTCCGCTCGCCTTCTGTAGTCCATACTGGCATAACAGGGAACTGGGGGTTCCCATTAGCAGGCCTTAGCCCTTTTCATGTCAACCCTGGTTAACAATTGTTTTAGAATGGATCGCCGTGCGGAGAATGTGCCCAGGATCAACACTCAGGGTCCCTACGCTGGAGCACTGGGGAAGCAGGTTGGCTACCGGTGAAAAACCCAAGAGGACCCCAGGGTGCTTGACCAGGGACTCCCTGGAGCCCGCCTGTCAGAGCAAAGGGGAGAACGGCGGTCTCTAAGAGGAGTTAACAGGAAGGCGAAGCAAAGACCCAGTGGGTCCGGCCTCCAGTTCTCCAGCAGTGAACCCAGCAAGCCCCAGGAGACGGGCCTGCAGGCACAAGCCCTGGAGTGCACTGGGCCTGCTGCGGCCCTGGGTTAGCATCAGTGCCAGGCATGCCCAGAAGCAGGGGGTGCGACACAGTGAGCCCTCCGGGTGGCAGAGAAGGGGCCTTGGCACCCTGCAGGCAGGTGAGGACTTGTGCGAGTCCATGAACCCGTCATCTTGCACCCATCACTTGCTGGAGATGGACTCGCTTTGCCGTGATGAACACTGGAGGCAGCAGAGGAAGAAATGCCATTCAGAAGAAATTAAATGGAAAAAAGCCACCTTGTTTCTGTCAGTCTGTGATTGAGTCTAAAGATTATCAGGTGGCAGAAGAGGAAGGCGAGAGCAGACACTTAGGCCCCCGTGGGAGGATCCAGGCTGCAGCTTCCCTCGAGAGCACGGTGGGAGGCGTGTTAGGTGTGGGGGATCCACTGCCCAAATGTTTATCCACGTCAAACTCCCAGTGGCAGGGACCCTGCTGCCCCAATCTGCCTGCGCCTCAGGGAGGGAGCGTGGTTTACCCTGTCCTCTGCTTCCTTTTCATGGGAGAAAAGGGGCAAGGCCCGGCCTGGCCAATGGAGAACCTGGCAAGGGGAGCCCACGCACACGTCACCTGTCCTCAGCAGCGTGCAGGAGCCGCTGGTCGGTCTGTGCACTGGAAGCAGGACAGCTGGCAGCTCCAGGCTTTACCAGTTGCCATCAGGCAAAGGAGTTCCCCAGGGAGAATCTGCACGGCGTCCCATCAGCCCCCACGCTGTGAGAGGAACGGGGCAAGCCTTGGCTCTAATACTTAGTCAGCTGCTCGGCTCTCCACAGTCACTGTTTCATTCCTGTAGAGATTTCAGTTCAAAATTAAGTGATAGAAAATACTCCAGCTCTTCGTTTGGGTTTGATTCTAATTTATAACACGAAGTTAAGAGAATTATCCCTTGTCGCACCAGAATATATAGGAAAAATATTTTGGTTCAAAACAATTTACAATAAAGCAGCAGGGCCACGTTCCTGCCCCTGCAGGTGCTGCTCAGACTGCAGATTCTGACAGCAAGACAGGACTGTGAGGGCCACAGGCCACATCAGAGGAAGGACATGTCCTGAAGCTCTGTCAGGCCCAGGACAGTCTCCTGGCTCTGGGTTCCGGGAGAGCTTCCCCTTCCGATGCCCACGACCCCGGGCCTGTGAATGTCAGAGAAGACAGAACCTCAAGGAGACAAATGTGGGATGTGGATGAGTGTGTGGGCTGGGCGCCAGCTCATCCCTCATCCACCTGGGACTGTTCAAAACCCTCTCTGGTCATTCAACTCCCAAGGTCACCCTTTCCAACCCAAACAAAAGTGACACGCAGACAGGCCCTGGGACCCGTTTTATTGCAGGCAGGCAGGCAGACTAGCACTTCTCTCCTGAGATTGTGGACAAAGTGCCACGAGACAGAATCTGCTTCTACACAGCCACAGCATCTGGGAGCTTGGTGCCAGCTGGCCGGGGTGCTGTGGAGGTCACCTCCACTGCGTCTCCCAGAGGAGAAGGCCAGCCTTGGCTCTGCACGTAGCCCCTGAGGCTCCAGTGCTGGCCTCTGTGGCAGGTGCTCCTGGGGAGAGCATGAGTTAAATGTTACTTGCAAAGCAATACCTTTTTAGAGACGGTGCAGGAACGATGAGAACTAGGACCAGGCTAGCCTGCTCTCGGAACTAGGACTTCCAGCTCGGAACACACTCCTTAACTGCTCACCTGCAAGACTCCCACCATTCTCATTACACAGAGCACGACAGAGAGGAACCAAAGCAAACCTGGAGAAAGCAGCCATGGTTTATTCAGGGCGTGCGAAGCCAGTCTTTAGATCACACAAGCGGCACGTGAGCCACAGAGCCGGGGACCCTTGGCACAGCCCAGGGATGCCGGGACCCATCTCTGCCCCAGACTTGCCGCGCAGTCTGGCCTGGGACCTCAGTTGTAGCTGGGCAGTGGACCACGTACCTCTGCCAGCTTTAACCTGTCCACTGACAGGTCACAGTAAGGGGCCACACTTCCCCCAGATGCCACTCAACCTGGCCTCTAATGAGAAAAGCCGCCCAGAGAAAAGGATTGTGCTCTTCAGACATCTGGGGAAAGACCACGCAAATGAAGGGCACAACCATTTAAGGGCTCCGCTGTGATCTGAAGGTGGAAAAGCATCAGAGAGAATGTGTGCAAGTCAGGAGGCCTTCATCGTGATCCCATGCACTGACGGAGACCAGCACAGGCCCGGGCTGTCACTGGAGGCCCTCCTGCTCCTGGGACCCACTTGGCCCTGCAATCCTCTCTGCTGTGTGGGGCAGGAAAAAGGGACCCCACTTAGTCTCCCTAAAGCCTTTCTAGCTTGAGTAACTTCAAGGAGGATTTTGCTCATGCTGCCCCCCACCTAAAAGGGGAGGCTGGTTTTGGAGGCCACTGACCCTGGAAGGGGTGGTGGGGAGCTGAGAGCCTCTAGGTGGTCTGTTCATCTCCAGAGACCCCTGAGCTCAGAATCCATTAATTCTGACAAGCAGCCACACATGGAGAAATGGCTATTTTTTCTTTAAGACAGAGTCTTGCTCTGTTGCCCAGGCTGGAGTGCAGTGGCGCCATCTCAACTCACTGCAAGCTCTACCTCCTGGGTTCAAGTGATTCTCATGGTGCCTCAGCCTCCCAAGTAGCTGGGACTACAGGCGCACGCCACCAGGCCCCGCTAATTTTTGTATTTTTAGTACAGACGGGGTTTTGCCATGATGGCTGGGCTGGTCTCAAACTCCTGGGCTCAGGTGATCCACCCGCCTCGGCCTCCCAAAGTGCTGGGATTACAGGTGTGAGCCATCCCACCCAGCTGAGAACTGGCTATTTTTATTTTTTTGAAGGTACAAACTAGTTATTTTTAAAAGACCAAAATGTCATGGTTTTCTTAAAAAAAAAAAAAAAACTTGCTGTCAACTTAAATAGTCTTTAGGGTTTAAAATCTACTCGGTGCTAGCCGGGGCAACATGGCAAGACCCTACATCTACGGAAATAAAAATACAAAAATTAGCTGCGTTTAGTGGTGTGTGCTTATGGTCCCAGTTACTCAAGAGGCTGAGATGGGAGGATCACTGAGCCCAGGAGGTCAAGGCTTCAGTGAGCCATGTTCATGCTACCGCACTCCAGCCTCGGCAACAGAGTGAGACCCTGTCTCAAAACACCCTGTTCAGTGCTGAGAACAGGGCCCTGGAGCACTCTTGCGGCGGGCGGCAGGCGGCGGGCGGCGAGCGGCGAGCAGCAGGCCCCACGAGGCCGCTTTTCAGAGCTGTAGGTCTGAATGTTGCCTCTGCTTTGGCAGCCCAGACTCAAGACAAAAAGTGCAGACAGTTCAGCGCTGGAGGCTCTGCCGAGCCAGCACTCCAGACACAGCACCATAGGAAGCTTCTGGGAGTTCCCGCCCGATGAACGTGCTAGAGGCAGAGCACAGGACTCAGCCGGCTGCCAACATGGAGAGGCAGCTGAGCGGGACCTGGATGTCTCATGACACAGCAGGGAAGTGACAATTAAATGGGAGCATAAGGGCCTGGTGAAGGGTTGTGTCTCAGGCCAGCTCGCCCTCACTTGTCACAGCTCAGGCAGGGGGGCTAGGCCTGCGGGTGCCAGGGCGCAGCTCAGATCAGCCACATCGTCTGTCAAGAGTGAGGGACAGTCTTTCATAGTAAGACAATGTAAATCGTGAGTTCTTCTCATCCCAAATGGAACGTCCCCCACTGCCCTGTGTAGGAAGCTAACTGCACCGACGACGGGCCTGGTGGCCACAGCAGGACAACCTCACGCCGGCACGAAGCCTCAAGCAAACACTCTTCAAGGTGAGGAGGAGGAGAACGCCGAGCTTCTAGCCAGGAAAAGAGCTCCTACAGCAAGCAGCCCACCTGGGGCGAGGGCAGGGAGAGCATCAGGACAAATACCTCATGCACGCGGGCCTTAAAACCTAGATGACAGGTTGATGGGTGCAGCAAACCACCATGGCACATGTATACCTATGTAGCAAACCTGCACGGTCAGCACATGTACCCCAGAACTTACAGCAAAATTTAAAAAAAGCAGCTTACCAGCCGCTACCTTCTCCGCTCTCCCAGCTGCCAGCCGGGTGGCTGGACAGAAGGTCGGATGTCCAGCATCCGGGATAGTGAGTCCATGTAACCAAAGCCAGCTCGTGGCCCAGGAAGACTTGAGAATGTCAGCATTCTCACTAAACAGAAGCCTCTCCACAGCTCAGCCGAAACGCCATCGACAGCCCTTCTCCCGGACTGGAGTTGGCATAGAGGAGGACCACATAAAACGGGATGTGGGACGCAGAACATTTCATCGAGTATGCTGCCAACTATGAGAAACACAGTCAGCTTAAGTCAGAGGGAGCAATTCCGGTGGCTGGCTGTTCTATAAACATTAACAAGGCCCTTAATTTTACAACGTTTAAAAACTTTTCTTGTTTTGGTTCACTGGGATTTTTAAAGCTTAGATGTGAAAATGACTACTGAAAATTATCTACATTTACAGTTCACTCACACACGTTTATTTAATGTCAATATACAGAGGACAGTCCCACAGTACTTCAGAATATCAAGTATGTAGGAAATGTAGTTAAGTCTCATTAGCTGTGACAGTGACAAGGGAACAGCTAAAAAACAAAGCTGTGAAACAGAAACATGATTTCCTTAAAATTATAAAATAACAATACTGATATTAAAGCTTCATTAATTATTGCAACAGTTAAGAATTTAATTTACCAATACTTCATGTTAGGAAGGCTCTTTATGAAATTTATTCAAGTTGTCAAGAAATTAGATGAAAATATAAAAAAGGAAATACATGTGAATTTGACTTTTGATTTTCACTCAAAATACCCATACAATTTTATACAGTGTCGCCTAACATAACAATCTTTAATAAACTCAAGTATACAGAAATGATAAAAATGCAGGAAATTCTTCTTTTACACTTTCAAATGAAGGGATAGTAATTTATGACACAAAGTTCGGGTAAGAGACGCAGAAATGAATAAAAAAACCAACATCAGAGAGGCAGTTTCCCTCTTCTGGAGGGCACGTTCTTACAGTCTGTAACTAGGCTCTGAGTTTCAAAGGTAACAGCTGAATAGAGTGCTTTTCAATATAAAGCCACAGACTTCACTTCCACCAGACTCATGTCTCCTCCCTCTGGGACATCACTTGGGGTCACTGTGGTGTGCACCTTGTTAACTTAAAGCAACACATGACAGTCCCAATCGGCCCGTGGCGAAGGGCGTGCTCCAGACAAGGGGGCCCTGCAGGTTGCCACCAGGGCGGCAGACTATCAACCTTCACCTTTGTCACCCAGACCAGACCGGAGGCGGCGTCTCCAGGTCACCCGACCCCTACCCACGCACGTGGACGTTCTTCACTGCTAAGGAGCGAACCCTCAGCCGAGGGCACACCGACCCTCATGGTGCAACCCCACAGTCAGAGGCTAATCCCTCCCCCATCCACCGGCGCCGGAGGCAGGGCAGGGCCGCCGGATCCCCCGCCATGCCCTCACCCACAGAGCTGGACGCCAGACGCTGTGTTCCATGAATCCTTCCCCAGAAAATCCACAGGTGAACTGCTTCTAGTTCTTCCTTGGGCAGTCACACATGCATGAGGTGGCGCTTGGGTTTCCGTGGATCCCTTCTCCAGCCGCCCGCACCCCCTAGGCTTTCTCCTCCTCACACTTTGAGCTCGCTCAACAAAGAAAGGAAATGTCTCCCTCCCCGGCAAGAGGTGATGAGGACCTTGTACTCAGGCAACTTCAGCACTAATTTCATACTTCACAATTTCTTTAATATTTAAAATGAACCCCAGGAAGTGGAGGAAATGGGGGAAACGGCTGCCTGGCCACGTGCCAGCTGGGCCCTGGGGGTGAAGTCAGCCAGTGGAGAGCCAAAACTCCTGTCCTGTCACTGCAATTCTTCCTCAGAATTCCTGAATGCCTGTGAGACAAGAATCATTGTGATAGCTCCTTTCTGATTCTCCACGCCTCCATTTCTAAGGCATTTGCCCTCAGTCCCCAGTTAAGGGTTCACAGAAGAACACTTCCAAATTGCTAGAAGGTTCAATCAGCACAAAAGAGAAATGAGATCCTTTACCATGATTTAAGCAAATTTCAACCCCGAGGTTATTGGTTATTTGTAAAGCATCTACTCCTGCACATGAATTTGCTTTTAAAAGAAGGCAAGCTTTTCCAAAGGCTCCCTTCTCCAGGCCTCTGGGGGAATTTTATTTCCCCTTCTGAAGAAGAAAAACGCCTCAGAGAAAGGCTCCAGGGCTGCCGGTGGTGTTTGGAAGCCTGCCCCATCACAGTAACGGCACAAACCTGGCTTCTTGAATTCCGGTGAAAAAGGCCAACCCAAGTAGGGTAAGTAGAGGCTCCCCTGGCCCTGGCCTGGCCCCTTCAGAAGGCGTCTGACACCGCCCAGGGCCCAGCTCACCCCCGTGCCGGGTGGGAGCGGGATTCTCCAGCCAGGCAGCATGCACCTGACTTTCATCTGAGCTTTTCATCTCTGTGGCTTGGTACACGCTGGAACAGTGATGCCGACTGAGTAGTTAACAGCCTCTTCTTGCCAAATGCTGTGTTTTATTCCAGAGATTAGGTTAGAAAAGATATTCTTGCTCATAATAATGTTTAGGCTGAAAAACTGAAAAATTTCAATGAGGAAGCTCAAAGTTTGGTGAGAAAAACACAAATATTTTCCCCAAATTTCTCTTAGGGTTAGCAGCGCGTGTTGTACCTTCCACACCTGGTATCAGGAACCACCGCTGCCGCCCCTCCCCGGCCCTCCCCAGGTCTGCGGGAGCCGTTACTCAGCAGCACAGCCGAGGAGGAGGGCGCCTCCCCGCCCTCTCTCCAGGGCCCTCTTCTCAAGCTGTCGGGCACCTTTAGTTCTGGTCTTGGAGAACACCTTGCATCCTGTCCTCCTGCCTGCAGAAGTGCTCTGCCGGCTGTCAAAGAAAGGGGCAGCAGTCAGAGGGGCAGAGTGGACGCAGAGTGGTGTCACCCTGCAGGGCCTGGGCCAGCCTGGGCTGAGCCAGGGGTCGGGCCATGCAGTCAAAGGCAGCCCCTCCCTAGGCTGGCACAGTGCTGTCCACTGGGCTCTGAACCCAGCAAGAGGGGCCTTGGGGAGGGCACGGAGACACAATAAAGGGGCCCCAGACAAGGTACCAGACAGACATTAAGGACAGTACACTCCTTGGCAAAAACTGGAAGAAAAAGATTGTGATCAAGCCCCCAATCCCAAACTGACAATATCACAGTGTTTAAAACCGGAGGTGGGAGGGGAAGACACACACAGGCCTCCATACTAGGTAGCACCCTTCAGAGCTGTTTTCAAAGGAAACACAACCTCGTCCTCTTGCCTCTCCCACCCCTGGTTCCTATCAGCAAATGACTCCTAAGTCACCTGTCAGTCAGTACACCCCTGTAATCCCTCTTTCATCCCAGCCACTGCGACTGAGAATGACAGAGAGCGGGGAGAAATCAGAGAGTACCCAGTCGGTCACGCTGGTTACTCGGGCCACACCCCCATGGCTTCCCTGTCCGTGGGACACACCTTCAGAACCGCAAGGTCGCCATAATGTCACCATAAATGCTACTTACCTGGGATCAGCCCCTCTCTATTTAGGCCAAATACTAAGTCCTGAATTTTGAAACTGCATACTCAATGCCTCAGAAGCATTTGAAACTGAATGTTTACAACTATGTAGGTGCATAAAATTGCACATGGAGGGTTCATTACTAATCTCTCCACATGACCCAATTTGGCCTCCAAAGCGGATGCTGTCCACAAGGATGGCTGTCATGGCTACCTTAGATCAGTTCACCTCTAGGAACAAAGGCCTGTATTCCACAGGTAAAGAGGATGCGAACATTCCTAGAAGTAGTGCTCAGGGATGTGAAAGGCACAGACAGGCGAGATGCACCTGAAGGCCGCTGTGGTTCCCAGGTGGCAGCATGCTGCCGTGCCATCACACTGAAGAGAAACCACTGCGTTAAGGCCCACGATGGGCACAGGGCGGGTGGCTCCACCGTGACATGTTTGCTGATGGGAAGCAGGCCTGGGGACCTGGGCCGGCTTTCCTGGGAGGGCTGCGTTAAGAGCACAGGGAGCGGCTGCTGCAGCTACCAGGGTCTTTACACTGCGGAGAAAGAAAAGCCACCAGGTCTTGGCTTTGCGGAGCCACATTCACCAGGCAAACCGGTGTAAGGGATCGTTCTCTCTAGATTTCATGACAAAGGTGTGCACACCAGAAAAACCTCAATGTACAAAACGAGTTAACAAGGAAGATAACCACCATCTTGACATGGAACATGGAGTTCAAGGGGCCATCTCACCCACTGTGAAAACTGGAATTGGAAAAGCAGCTCCCTGTGCAGCAGCAGGGAGTGAGGGTGAGACTGCGGCCTCCAGGGAGGCAGCAGAGCCCCCCACTGCCGAGGAAGCCACAGGCCACCAGGCCTTGGGCTGCGGCGCCGGGGTGGGAGCCACTGAGGACGAAGCCTAAGCACATGGCCAGCGTCGGCATCCCAAGAGTCATCCCGGAGCCACAGCTGCCATCCAACAACAAGGAAAGGGGAAAGCTGCACTTGTGCTTCCTCTGGGGGGTACTAAGTCCAAACAAGGCCCACGTAAGGGAGAAGTCGGAAGCCCTGGGGGGTCTCACAGAGCGGAGGAGTCACGTGCCTTTCTGACCCAATCCCCCTCCCCCACCGCACCTCCCCCCAGCAAAAAACCAAAAAACTCCTTTTCCCTTGTTGGGAAAACACACAAGCAAAGTGCGTCTGACATAAAAGGTCTTCGCTTATGCGGCAAGAGGCACTTCTGCAACGCTGTTGGCGTCCTCGGCCCGCAGCTCCTACGAACTGTCCGGGCTCTCAGTGAGGTGGGTATTTTATGCACAGAATCTCAATCAAAGTGCTACAAACTGCTTCTTTGAAAAAAGATGTTTATTAAACAACTTTAATTGTCATAAAATGACTAAAATGGGTTTTAAAAATTAAGGCTCTTCTCTTTCTGTGGATTGCCAGAACAATGTAAAAATAATATCAATCAACCCTGCGAAACTTTTTGTTCCTAAAGTTAAATTTCATAGATTCCTAAACATTTTATGATTAAGATAAAAAATTGGACTATAAATGACAATTCATGGCCATCTGTGCTGAACACACTGATCAGGTGTACAATATTCTAATTGAGTAGTTAAGCAAAAATATTCCAGTTAAAGCATAAATTTTAATTTCAGCATTTTAAAGTCATTGTTTCCCCACACGGTCATGATTTTCCTAAAGTTGAAATAGTCTAATACAGGAGCGCTAACCTTGGGACTCTATATACTCCCAGGAGGATGACTGACTTGGCTGGCAATTAGTTTGATTATATTTTTTTAAATGCTCTAAGGTAAATTATCAAATGATTCAGAATTACATGGCATGCAGTATCCAAAATTATGGCTCTGATGCATTTAGATTTACATTAAGAATAAGAAGTGTCATTCACATTCATTGTACACCCCACCCCTCCCACGGGAAAAAAAAAAGTCACTACCTATTCAAGTTCTAGATCTGGTGCAGCATTAAGGATTAAAACTTACCACTTTACCAGGCCTTCCCCATGTGCAAATAAATCCCTCCTGACAAGCAGTGACTATACAGTCTTCAAGAAATATTAGTACAGTCAGTCTTTCATGTGCTATCTTTTTACATATCAGCGGCTCTAACAAGGGAACGTCTTCCATTCGAGGACACAGGGGCGTTCCCAGAGTTTTAGCAGGGTCCGTTTTGGTTTTGGTAACTAGATTCAGTTTGTCACTGCTCTTGCTAGAAATGTGTCCCATGCTATGATTTCGCTTGTGATCTTTCTCGTGGTGCCTCTCCTTCCGGTCATGTAGTGAAAGTGTTGCAAATTTGCTGACCCCAGAAGCAATGGCCCCGTCCATGACACTGCTTTTGCTGCCAGCATTTGAGACTGCTGAATGTGGAAGGCTGTTGGACCGTGGCAGAGGGGGTGGCACAGAGTTCCCGGGCGTTGTAACACTGTTCCCATTGCTTCCAGCAGGAGGACTCGTGGCATTCATGACATTTGTGTGTGTCCTTGCTCTTGAGAGGGGTTGGTGAGGGAAAAGGATATCTTCTGTAAGGTCCCATAAACAGAGCTGTGTGTCCTGGCCCACGGAACCAAACCGATACGTGACACTTACGGGGCGGCTGTCTGTAGAGTTCCGTTTGGAGAGCCGGGACTGTGTACTATTTGCTCGATCTCTGCCAAAATGAAGAAGGTCTTGGAAGTCCTCGTCGCTGCCACTAAACTCCATAGGGTCACCTTCTTCTACACTAGTGGTATAAGGGTCAAATGCTACGACACTGACCCAGGACTTGTGCCCGTGGCCTCTGGCTATTACTCGGCAGTCTACAAAGGACCAGACTGTCACCAAGTCGTCCTCGCCACCTGTCACGATGTACTTGCCATCCGGGCTCCAGCACACACACAGCAAGCCCCCAAAGTAGCTTTTCATCGTACCGTGCAGCTCCACTGAGTCAAAGTTGAACACCCGCAGAAACCCATCCTGGCTCACGCACGCTAAGAACTTGCCATCTGGGGAGAAAGCAAACTCGTTGAGGGCCCCCTCGCCCACCGTCCACTTAAGGAGAGGGTTCCTCGTGGATTTGCTCTTGCAAGTGTGCACGGCAAAGCTCTCTCCCTGCTTCAGAAGCTGGTAGTGGGGGGCTGTGGTGCCACAAGTGTGCTCCACATTATATAAGTACATGCTCCCACTCGAGTGGGCTACTAGGAAAAGGCTTTCCGAACCGGGAACCCATTTGACACAGGTAACTCGTGACTTGTCTATTAGTCTCTGTGAAGACAAAGGAGAATAAGTTAGCACACGGAGAAGTCTCAAAGGTCTACTTTTCCAGCAAGAAAACTTGTGTGCTTCCCGGTAGGAAGGGGCAAGTCCATCCAGGCCCTCCACATTTTATCCTGCACTCAGCCAAGCCAGCAAGGAGCATTTTGGCCTTTTTGGAGTAATTTAGAATTACTTTCTAAAACCAGTGTGAGGCTGAGGAAGTCAGGCAGCCAACAAATATTTGCAGAGGGGCCACAAAGTGCCAGACGCTATGCCAGGCCCAGGATTCACTGCGGAGGGAACAGCCCTGCTGGGATCTTTCTTCCTTAACAGTAGGAGTGTCTGAATCTGGGGGTCACTGCATCTACATGTGGCATCCCCTCTATGATGACCCGCAGGTAAAGTCTCTGAGTCCTCACAGCCAGGAGAGCTCTGTGTCACCCTAATGGGTTTCTCTGCATTTACTGTCACTGTAAGTCATGGGCTGGCTCCATCTGCCCCTCTGCTCTGGCGGCTCGAAGGTGGGGAGTGAAATCCGCAGCCCACGGCTGGCAGCACACACAACTCCAAAACAGAGCCTGGGCCCACCGAGGCCGCCTCACTCCCACGCACCGCCCCATGTGCATCTCCATAAGCACCTCCTCGAAACCCTCTCTGCTGGCATTGAGAGAGATACACTGATGATTCATTCGGGAGTGTGTGTCTCACCACCATCACTCTGCTCCATGCTAACTTTGGACCCCTGACCGACGTGTTTCTTTAACAGGCACATGTCAGTAGTCTTGCCTTTAAAACCCAAATAACAAAGGGCAAAAATACCCAACCCACCCCACCAAAGGCACAAGTCTCTTTCCCTGCTTGCCAATCAATCCTGCGATGGGGATTGCCAGTGCAACGGCTTCCACAGGGGCGGTCCCTTTCTAGACCATCTGAGCGCAAAATCACATCACCAGAACGCGTCCGGAAGTTCCAAGACTCCCAAGTTCTACCTAGAAACTCCTACTGCCAAATGCTCTCTACTGCACCATCTCCCCAGTCACAGTGTCCCTTTAGAAGCCCAGCAGCCCCAGGTAAGTTGAACACCACCACTTCACCTAACAGGTGGGGAGCTCCTGGCTCAAGTCCCAGAGGGGTACTGGGCACACGGGGGCAGAATCTGCCAAGAAGCATGCCAATTTCTGCCTGGGTGGCTTTGAGGCCATGTGCCCACCATGTGTGCTACATCTTTACAGAGAATTACAGAAATAAGACGACCTGATTTTTAAAAGAACGACTGGAAAAGAAATTAATGAGCCATGCAAGCTCACTGCATGAACATTAGACCCTAGAAGGCAGGTTGCTAACAAATGACCCCAGGCAGGAAGAATGGAGGCTTGAACGCCACACAGCATATGGCCCCAGGGCTGGGGACCATGTGTTGGGCAAAGGTTACTCAGCAGCAGGTGTCCCTGCTTACTGCTGTAAAATGGCATGGCAGGCCCTCTTAAATTAACAGGCACGTTGCAAGCCAGCCTTGGGGACACAGCCGATATTTTCATCCCCCGCCTCTACCCTCCTGTCTGGTGACCTACCTATAAACAGCACCTGACCTGCACTAATGCCAACAACCTAAAAACCTAGCGCTGCTCTGGCAGGGTTTCCGTTAGACCTTTGTGCAACTTTTTCAGCAAGGGGTTAGAGAGATAATTTACATGGCCAGAGCAGGGTTTTTTTTTGGTGGTAGAGGGAGGTGCAAGGATGATGGTGATGGTGAACGGTGGTTTAAGAGGCCTCCACTCCCCCATCACAGCTCTGCCAGACCTTGCTGTGCCCACCGGGCCCAGGCTACCCCAGCACTCTTGATTCCACAAACACTACTGTACCTGATCACCCAGGGCCTAAGGGTGTCCACAGCTCACTCCATCGCTGGCCTTGTCAGGTAGGCCTACACCAGCTAACTCAGGCCTGGGGAGCCAGACTGCTGTCCTGATTGTGGTACAGTGGCTCCCAATTCCTGCACCTTACATTTCACCAGAACCAAATCAAATCCCAGTTTTTCTAGGATCACTTCATTGTTACTCTATTCATCATGCATGGAGAAATTTAAGGACATAAAAACTTCTAGCAGCATGATTAGGAGTAAATTTTATTTTGGGCCTTAAAAAACGCAACAAAAAACTGCATGAGAACTCAAAAATGAATATCATCAAGTAAAAACAGTATTGCTTTGCAATGGTGAGGTATGAACAGTTATAGCACCATTAAAAATAAACGTTACTGCAATGACAAAACACATGAAAAACCTTCACTCCTGTATTAAAAAGTTGCACTGTGGCCGGGCATGGTGGCTCACGCCTGTAATCCCAGCACTTTGGGAGGCCGAGGAGGGTGGATCACTTTAGGTCTGGAGTTCGAGACCAGCCTGGCCAACATGGTGAAACCCTGTCTCTACTAAAAATACAAAAATTAGCTGGGCGTGGTAGCGCACAACTGTAATCTCAGTTGCTCTGGAGGCTGAGGCAGGAGAATCACTTGAACCCGGGAGGCAGTGGTTGCATGCAGTGAGCCAAGATCGTGTCATTGCATTCCAGCCTGGGCAACAAAGTCAGCCTCCGTCTCAAAAAAAAAAAAAAAAAGGGTGCACTGAGACTACCCTAAGTAGACACGTGGATGTAACTTACAGATAATATGCTGTGCCAATTTACTTCAGCCCTCCTCTGGGAGCCTAATCAAACATTACTGTTACACACTGGCAATGGTGGACTGAGCACACCAGTTTAAGCAACCGCAGACCAAAAAAAGGACCTTGGATCCACCTACTTTGTGGTAAGGGTTTCTCACTTGCCTTACCCACTGGTTTTCTCTG
The DNA here is from genome assembly GCF_000951045.1 of Mandrillus leucophaeus. Lineage (NCBI taxonomy): Eukaryota > Metazoa > Chordata > Mammalia > Primates > Cercopithecidae > Mandrillus > Mandrillus leucophaeus. The sequence goes on from NW_012104253.1 coordinate 1,840,967, forward strand.
TCAATCATGTACTTGACACCAGGGAAAATGTGTGCTTCTCTGGGGGCGCCGTGTCTCAGCAATATCAGGGGGAGTGGCAGGCAGACATCAATGTCTGTGGGCAGCAACAGCAGCGGTGCTGGCCTTCACTTCCCATCGGTGTCTACTGTGGGTGCCAGCCACTGGCAGAGGCTTACACCCATGCTCTCTAAGCCTCAACATGACTTTGCAAGATACGTTTTTTGTGTGAATAGGTAATACATTAATAATTCACATGAAAGTATACAGTAGAAAGCCTCACTCACATTCTTCTCCTCCATTCCAGCCCCTCTGTCCTGAGTCACTATACTAGCTTCTCATCTCTCTCTCCAGAGTGTCTTTGTGTGTGTACAAGGCAACTATGAATACGCATTTATCCACTCTTTTTCACACCAAAGGAAGCATACTATGCACTGTCTCACCTCTGCTTTCTCATTCTCATTCCATTTTTTTTTTTTTTTTGAGACAGGGTCTCGCTCTGTCACCGAGGCTAGAGTGCAGGGGTGCAATGACAGCTCACTGCAGCCTTGACCTCCCAGGCTGAAGCAATCCTCCCGCCTTGGCCTCCTGAGTAGCTGGTGCTACAGGTGAGTGTCACCACACCCGGCTGATTAAAAATACGTCTTTTTTTTTGTAAATACAGGGTGTTGCTATGTTGTCCAGGCTGGTCGCAAACTCCTGGCTTCGGGAGCAAAGCAATCCTCCTGCCTTGGCTTCTCAAAGTGCTGGGATTAAGGGCATGAGCCACCATGCCCAGCCTCCTAGTGTATTTGTACATCAGTCTGTGTGCGCACAAAGACAGCACACTCACTCTTCTCCAAGGCTGCAGAGTATTCCACTGTTTGATAAACTGTGGTTTACTGTGGAAGTGCCCCCTGATGGACATCTATGTAGCAACGAATGCCCTTGCACACACGCACTTCTCCCATGTGTGAGTAATGCACCTGCAGGATAAACTCCCAGTGGAGTAACTGAGCCAAAAGATCCATACATTTATGATTTTTACAGATGTTAGCAAATTGCCTCGCATGGAAAACGGAAAATGCCATCGTGCCTATCTCCCTACAGGAAGGTAGGGATTGTTGCCATGTTATCCATGAGAAAATAGAAACTTACACAGGTCAAGAAACTTGGCCGAAGTCCCATCCACCCACCCGTCCACCAACCATCCATCCATCCATCCAGTATTGAGTGCATACCATATGCCAGGCACTGATACAACATAAATTAAAACAGGCATCTTTCCCTCATGAAATTGAGGCTCAAGTGGGAAGAGAAGACAAGTGGAATGTATGTGATCTGATGATGGTAAGTGCTGTGGAGAAAAACCAACCAGGGAGAGAAGGGAAAGTGCTGGGGAGGAGGGGACTTTAGTGATTTCAATGTTGAACAGGACGGCCGAGAAAGGCCTCTTCCTCTGCTGGTGGTGGACAACTGAGCAAGACAGAAGGACAGAAAGCAAATATCAGGCTGACAGGATGTTTGGGGAGGTGTACCCCCACAGAGAACAACTTCAAGGGCTCCGAGGTGGAGAGACACAGCAGAAGCAGTGCCAAGGGAACAGATGGGCCCATCAGACCCCAGCGCGAGCATGCTGTCTCCCGCTCCACAGACACACATCACCTGGCTCCGAAGACCAGCCTGCAGCGCCACTCGCAAGCGTTCTCACGAACAGGGCACCAGCCTGTCTCAGACCCCAGGCCAGCGTGGGAAGCACAGTCATTGAACTTACATGACTCTGGCTTATTTGGATTGGGTTTAACAAAAGAGGAAGAGAACAGAATGCATTTTTCTCCTGTTTTTCAAATTAAGAAAAAGAAATACCTAGAACATTTAATTAATATGAGAATAAAAATTATGCAGTCCAGTTTCTGCACTATAAGGTATATTTTTCAGAAAAAAGTCTAGTTAAAAAAAGAATCTTAGTCAGTGCTCAATGTTAAGTAATGGAATTCCCCGCTGAGCTTGAATTCTCCAATGTCAATGGGGCCTTGATCTGGATGAGGATGTTGAAAAAGACCCAAGGCAGAACTCTCGTCCCGCTGGAGGGATGGGGTTTCGGGGGTGGGCAGGGAGGTAGGAGTGGCAGGAGCACCAGGGGCCATGCTCCAAGGAAAAGCCCAGCCAATGCAGCAGGCCAAGGGGGTGGGGTCCCAGGCCACGTGTGGCATCTGTCCCGGCTGCAGCACATGAGCAGGGAGGGGGATTTGGTCTGGAGTTGTGAGCTGGGACTCAGGCTGTGGCTGTGAAGTCTGAAGCTAAAGGGCTTTGGCTGGGACCCTGACGCTTGCACTGCCCAGTCCCGCAGCACTGGTCTCAAGTGGAATGTGCTGTCAGTGTAAACATACACAGGGTTCTAAAAATGTGGTATGAAAAAAAGAATGTCAATGATCTCATTTATAGTTTTTATACTGGTCACACGCTGAAATAATATTTTGGATATATAGATAAAATATTTTCTTAAAATTAATTTCACCTCGTTTTACTTTTTTACTGTGATAATTAGAAAATTTAAACTTGCACACGCGGCTGGCACTGTATTTCTACTGGAGATGCTGCTGCCGACGGTGGAGGCACAGACAGTTTCTAGAAAGGGAAGTGGCAGAATAACATGACATCCCCCAGCAGTAGGTGCAGAATGCAAGGTGGGCTGGGGGTGATGAGGAGGCTATGACAGTTAGGAGGCTATGACAACTGCCCATGCCATGGGCAAAGAGGTCTTAAACTTGACCAGGGGCAGTGTGGCAGAATGAGGCTGGGTGGAGGGCAAGATGGAAAGCGGGGGTGTGTAAAGACCTCTGGGTTTTGCCCAGTGTGCAGCTAGAAAGGTCTGCAGCTAATAAATGTGACCACAAATGTCACAGAAATTGGCTGCGAAGAGTAACATCCTCAGATCTCCAAGGAGGATAACTTGAGCCCAGGTCAAGGCTGCAGTGAGTTATGATCACACCACTGTACTCCAGCCTGGGTGACAGAACGAGACCCTGTCTCTGAAATAAATAAATAAATAAATATCTCCAAGGAAGCAGGTGCAGCGGAGGAAGAGCGTGTGAAACTCTGGGAAAAACCTCCATACAGGCCAGGCGCGGTGGCTCACACCTGTAATCCCAGTACTTTGGGAGGCCAGGGCGGGGGCGGATCACGAGGTCAGGAGATCGAGACCATCCTGGCTAACACGGTAAAACCCCGTCTCTACTAAAAACACAAAAAATCAGCTGGTTGTGGTGGCGGGCACCTGTAGTCCCAGCTACTTGGGAGATTGAGGCAGGAGAATGGCAGGAACCCGGGAGGCGGAGGTTCGCAGTGAGCCGAGATAGCGCCACTGCACTCCAGCCTGGGTGACAGAGTGAGACTCCATCTCAAAAACAAACAAACAAACAAACAGACAGACAGACAGACAAACAAAAACACACCTCTGTACAGGGCACAGGACAAAAACTAGGAAAGCAGAAGGAAAATCCAAGCAAACAACCCAGAAGTGCCATGAGGAGAGCAGGCAGAAGAGGAAGGAGCTGCCATAGGGGCCAGAGCCTCAAAGGACAGGCCTCTGAGACTGGAGGAAGCTGAGCCGAAGAGGGATGGAGTGTGCAGGGAGGGGGTGGTCCTTAGGAGAGAGCACAGGGAAGCAGAGTTGGGCAGAGAAGGTGCTGAGAGCAAAGGCACACCGTAGGGGAGGAGGGTGCGGGGCAGGTGCCTGGTGGAGGAAGGTGAGATCCAGGAGAGGGGGACAGGGGAGGGACCTGCTCCCTGGGCCGGAAAGGAGGAGCTGGGGAACAGAGACAGGCAGAGGCAGGAAGGCTCTGGTGGGAAGCAGTGGAGGAGAGCAGCAGTCCCAGTCGCAGCCCCTCCAGGGCAGGGGTACGCTGAGTGATGGGCAGGGCAGGTGCTCAGCGAGGAGAGGGAGGGAAGGCAGGGGAAGTAACAGAGGTGCTGGCAAAGCAGCTGGCCTGGCCACAGGGCTCTCCAATAGTGTCCAACTCCAAAACGCTCCAAGGCCCATTCTTAATAACCACTTTCATAAAAACAAAAAACCCAAAATGCAAATAAACCTTAAAAGCAAAACAAAATATGGACACATTTCTGTGTACATCAAGACACCTGCTCTGGGCCAGTGCTCTGTGGAGATACAGGCTCCATGTCTCCACCAAACGCTCAGCGTGGCCCTCCCCATACTTCCAGCTCTGCAAGGCAAACAGACCGTGCCACTTCAGAAATGAATACAAAGAAAAATCACACGAACAACGAAAACACTACCATCCCAAATGCCATCAACAGACAAGATTTTCTAAACACACTAGACTAGTTAAAATGAAACAAGAATAAAAATAAGTCTATAACCACATCAAAGTGTCATTTTGTGAAAGCAACTCACACTGACGCTTTCTAAGGCACTTCTTTTTCTTTTTCATTACTATCAATATGATAAGCAAAAAACAAAAATTAGTTTGGGGGTGAGTGGATCTGCATTTCAAAATGCAGATATAAATTTATAACAAAAATACTGAGACAATTCAAAAACCACAGCAGCTGCTAGAAAAGCCGTAATGCAACCACAAGCAAAAATGGCAACTGGAGGCTCTGATTATGTAAAGGCATTTGAAGAGGGCTCAGGAAGTATTAGGAAAGGGTATTTCAAAGCCACATTAAGAGGGGATCGGATGTCATTTTATCTCTGTTCAAGCTTTAAGGAGTAGATCATTACGGGCTCATTTCCTTCCTTCGATTAGAAAAGCAACAGAAACAAAACTAACAAACTGTGCAGACCATTCCTTTGTATCAGAATAGACAGAACACTGCTCAGCTTTACCCCACGCCTGGGAGGCACCTGCAGCTGAGGCAGCAGTGTCCCTCCACACCCCAGGAGTCAGGGCCATCTCCTCTTCAGCATCCCTTCAGTAAGACTGGATCTAAATGCCACAAGGAGACATGAGGCCTACCCAGTGTGTCTGCCTCAGCCTCACAGCCTGCGAGAGGAGAAGGGCAACAGCAGAGGGTATCGTGTCAGTAACGAAAGAAGCCAAATGCCAAGTTCTTTAACATTTTATATTTCAGTCAACAATTAACACATACTTGAAAATCCTTTAAAGTTACTATTCTGTGAATACACTCCAAAATCAGGATTTTTACAAAGACAATAAGGTTGCATTCATCACCATATAGGAACTGTCCCTTTGTAATTCTTCCTCCCCAAATATACAACCACTAGTTACAAAAAGCAAACTTCAGAACAGGGCAGAGTGAACACAACACACACAAACACACACACACACACTCCACAAAAAAATTAAAAAAGTAAACTCCTCATCCCTCTGGGGTGCTTCACCACAGCGGGCTGAATGTGACTGGTGACTCTCCGCGGGCAGCTCTGATGACGACGACACACTCCACGATCTGGGAGCTTGTCAGATGAACCGTGCGCCAAGATACTTTCAATAATGGCCCGTTAGACATTTTCAAGGGCATCATACGTACAGAATGCTACAAACAGAAACCCAAAATCTACTCTGGAAGACTGGGGAAAGCAGAGACTCCAGGGAGCTGGGGATGATTTCCTGAGAGGGGCAAGAAAGGACTGGGCATTCAACTTTCTTTGGGTCTTGAACAGATGCACCAGCAAGGACCTCCAGTGTGACAGGGGACAGTCCCAGGGAGCGGGAAGAGGGCAGGGCCTGCCCATGCTCACTGGGCTGACCTGATCAGCGGCCAGATGTGGAGGTGGAAGGCGTGAGCCCTATGGTGTCCCCTCATTGAAAACAATCATAGACTGTGAAAGTCAACAGTGAGCATCACGGTTTAGAGGTGATGCTTTCCTACCTTCTTTGTACTTCTCTATTTCCCAGTTTTTCTATCAACAAGCACTTTAAATGCACACAATTTTTAATTGATGGGGAAAATCACCTTTTAAAATATACTTGTTCCCAGATGGGAATTTTTCATCTATGTTCATCTCAGGTGGATTTCTGAAATTTATAATTCCATTCCATTCATCTGTCCATCCCAACATTTATTATATTTTCATGTACCAGGCACCAGAAAGGAGGCAAAGGCCAGAGTAACTGATGCTGGGGATTTGCTGTGTGCAGGTGTGTGCACATGTGGTAACAGGTGGGTCTGAGAGGTGTTCTGGTGAGGAAGACTGAAAGGCCACATTGCTGTCATTGTGACCAGCGGGCCAACCCTCGGCCTCACACATGTTGAGTCTCTGCCTGGGTTGCCATGCTCCTACCATCTTGTCCTAGAAAATTAATTATTTATCTTTCAAAACTGTTGGTATCTCACCTCCTACAGAAGCCTTTCCTTCCAACACCGATCCTCCCGGCAAAGGAAGCCTCTGAGTTTCTCTCAACCTCCACGTTGCTGAGCACGCACCAAGGCTGGCTCTTCAGGCCCTTCACAAACACCCTGCCTGAACTCACTCATGAGCCTCATCACAGACCTCTCAGGTGGGTGCTGTTCCCACCCATTTTCCAACCCAGGCGGAGAGGTGAGACCCTCATCATCCTGCAAGCAGAAAGTGGCAGAGCTGGTGTCTGAGCCCTCAGCATTCTGGGCTGTGAAGTTGTAAATGTCGTAGTAGTTAACCGTGTGTTAAGTGCCCCTTTGAAAACAGTAGCTGAGATGGCCAGAATCTTGGAGTATAATCAGGCCTCAGTCCCAGGCCGCCTTTGTTCTCGTCATCATCTCTCCGAAGACTCTTTCATCTAATCTCAAGGACGTGATTACTATTTCTATGCTGACAAATGCCAAATTGTGACCCCTAGTTTAGTGCTCCAGATCCATACATCCCACTATCTACAGGTCTCTCAAACTTAGCAAGTACAGACCAGAACCTCTGATCTTCCCCTCCATTCCCTGACAACTGCTCCTTTCCCAGTCTTACCCAACACAGCAAGAGACACCCAGAAACCTGATGTATTAATACATCTCTCCAATTCAGTCTCCAAAAAGCAGCCAGGGTACCTTTCAAAAACACCAATCTGCCTGCCTTGTGCACCTGCTCCCTTCTAAGGAATCCCATACTTCAGGCTAAGAAACAAATCTGGATCAGGCCCTAAGTGATGTGGCCCTCCACTCTCACGCCCTTACTTCATGCCACCTTCCCCAGGTAAACTGTCCTTCTTTCAGTTTCCTTGGTCTCAAGGGCCCTCATCAGCTATTCCTTTTGCAGGAATGCTCCATCTCCAGATCCTTACCTGGTTGGCCTTCTTCTCACATGAGGCTCAGCTTAAAACACACCACTTCCTGCGAGATGTCCTCTGCCTCCCAGTTTAAAGTAGACCTCTGTGTTGGCCAGGCGTGGTGGCTCATGCCTATAATTCCAGCACTTTGGGAAGCTGAGGTGGGTGGATCACTTGAAGCCAGGAGTTCCAGACCAGCCTGGCCAACATGGTGAAATCCCGTCTCTACTAAAAATACAAAAATTAGTCAGGCGTGGTGGCCTGTAATCCCAGCTACTTGGGTGGGTGAGGCACAAGAATAGCTTGAACCCAGGAGGTGAAGGCTGCAGTGAGCCAAGATTGCGCCACTGCACTCCAGCCTGGGTGACAGAGTAAGACTCTGTCTCATAAATAAATAAAGTAGACCCCTGTGATTCTTTCCCTTTCTCAGGCCTGCTCTCTTGCCTCTGACATCACAGAGTGTCACCATCTGTGGTCACCAGTGTGTCTGGGTGGTGCTATCACCTCTCTTCCCTCCTGAGGGGCCACAGGAAGGCAGGTTTTGCTGCCGCCGCAGACCCAGTGCTGGGCATGTGGCAGGAAGTCAGGTCCTGAATGAATGAAACAATGGCCACAACTCCAGTTCAAGCCCTCAGCTCTCACCTGGACAGTTACTAGAGCCTCCTCACTGGTCTTGCTACCTTCATCCTGTCTGTCTTCATTCCAATCCGCCTTCCACAAGTGCTGACAAGAGTTCTAAAAACACAGTTGATCCTGTCACTCCCTTGATTAAAAGGCCAAAGGTTCCCCCCCACATCCTCCAGTCTCAGCTCCAAATTTCTTCACGTGACATGAAAGGGCTTTTATAGTACAAGCTGCTTCCAACTGATCTTTCCAGCTTCGAACCCTGCCACTCCAAGTCCCACACTGTGATGTGGCCAAGCTGTTCCTGGACGTTCTTTCACATGCCCAGTTGTTCCTCCAGCTCTGAAGGCCTTCCTTACCCTCCTCTAACGACTATGTACCCTTTAAGACCCAGATCAAATGTCACTTTCTGAAAGCATTTCTTGGAACTCCCCCAGTGAACTTAACATTTTTAAAAACTTTATGTTATGTGATGCATACTGAAGAATTCCTGCGGCAGCTACCCCTTGGTATTTTGTTCATATCGCTATGCTGACACACGCCCAGTACTCTCTGTCCATCCTTACTAAACTGTGAGCTCCCAGAAGGGCAAGAGCTGGTCTGGCAACCATGCATGGTAGGGCCTGTAACCAATAAGAGTTTCTGGATTAATTCTGGTTCCAACTCTGTCATCAACTTGCGACCTGATCTGGACAATTCACTTACATGCTCTTTGACTATTTCCTCATCTGTAAAATGGGAATAACTGCCCACCCTCCCCATAGAGGCCACAGGTAAAAGTGCCTTGAAACCTGTAAATCTCACACCACAGCAAAGCACGACACACACGATGACTACTCCACCACCATTCCTGGCACTCTCTAAGGAACAAACCTCCAGTGACCCTTGCTCTTAGACATTCTGACCAAAATCTGATAAAAATGTATCCACACGGCCAGAGAATTTCCTTACTATGAAGGGCAATCAATTTCAGCCTCAAGCTGTAAATGCCAAGCTGGCATTAAACCACACACAGTCCTAGCATTCTAAATAGCAATTTTTCAAATAAAATGTAAAATGAGTATGAGATAACTCATGCTTAAATCATGAAGAATGAGGAGCTGCCTTCCAGCCTGCAACTCCCAGTCACCAGGGCAGGGATAGTGCTGGCTGACGCAGCCTGGGTGCTCCCAGAGGCCTGAGACTCTGGGGACGTGTGGTCTCCAACTCCCTGCCCTCCCCCTGCCACGACACACAAAACTTTCTTGTTCTCTGAGCGGCATTCTGTACCATCCTCGGCCAGGGCTGCCTCCGGGTCTTGTTTACTAACAGCCCTGTACATGGCTCCAATCCCTGCCCCCTCAATCACACTCTCCCTTACCTAAACAATAAAAACCCACAATGATTCCAAATTCACAATTTCTGCTAACAGTGCACAGGAGGCCAATTTTGTGTGCTGCTCCCGCAACCCAGCACCAAAAAAATAATCATCCAGCTACTCAGAAATCACTTCCTCAGGTGATACTAACAAAACATCTAGGTAAATAAAATATTTTCTGCTTCACTTTTTTTTAATGCAAAATGGGATTAAATACTTTTCCTCTACAGTGTGTCAGTCCAAATGGCAAGTTTTATTTCCAGTCAACTCAGAGGAAACTAGAAGAGACGGCATGGTTCCTAAGATCTTATCAAACCCACTGGCGAGGTCAGACAGGAGCACCCTGGGTGGACGCTGATTTGCATGGATAGCAAGCACCACGACTGCAGAAGAATCCAAATTTTAACTGCCATTTATTTGTCAATTTGAATTTTCTTCCCCAAACAAAATTATTTCTTAAAAACCATATTCTATAATGTGTTTTTGTTCCAAGTTAATGATGTTCAAACCAAGCAACAATGCAAAAGGGAGGGGGTCCTACATAGCCTGACCCTCGCACCTCAGTGGCAAGGTCCCAAGTAGAGACTGGAACCCAGGGTTTCTAACTCAGCAAGCCTACCTTATCTTTCCCACTTGGTAGAAAAGTCATACTGAAACAGAGGAGGAAGAACATTAAATATGAAATAGCAATACTTGAGGCTGAAAGATGCTCCAACAGCTTTAAAAAATATAATCTACTTGGCAATTTCTATATGCCACATTTAACAGCCCTGACATGTTCCTGAACAGACAGCTCAGATATCTCAGGCTCTTTCCAGAATGAAACTGAAGATACTAGAAACCCCAGTACATACTATAACACTGGCAAAAGCTATGTCATGTGACCAAACTTTAAGTGCCAGAATTTCTAACTATGTCAAAGGTGAGTTTACAGCAACTATTTTTAAGAGCAAGTGAAGTATTCCTTAGCCAAATAACTGTCAAACACACATACAGAAGCTTTAGCTACAATTTAAGCAGCCTAAGGAAATGTCATCAAGTTCTTTGATCTGCATGAAATGTTCTGGTGATGTAAACCAACTTTGGAATTCTGTATTTTCTTATTTAAATTATAAATACCAAGTTACAGTACTGTCCCTATCTCCATTATAGAAGAGTTTTAAAACAACTGTTATAGACACCTGAGCATGCTCCACAAAAATGCACAAAACAGTTACCCCAAGGAAGAACAGGTAAGGTCAACAAATTTATCCACCACATTTAAACTTGGGCATACTAGGTAGGAGGGCTGGGCGAATAAAAAATGGGCTTAGCCTGAAGTGCAAAATAAGGCCCACTAACCTCGGTGAGAATGTATCAACTCTTAAAGGGATTCTTAACAGCTAAGACAGGGTGCTACTTACTTCCTCATTAAAAAGTTTGCTAGTTTCTTTTTTGATTGGGTCTATAAGCTGGACTTGGCCTGCGGAAAAGCCCACTAGGAGAGAGACACTTTCTGCTGTGGCTGTTAGGTGGTTGAAGTCATGACAAGTAGGCTGTGTTCCTTTGTATATCCTTTTATCTATTGGTTTACTCAAGTCAGCAGCCTGGAGGAGAAAGAGAAAAATACATACAGTAAACAGCACATTGAGATGAGAAATCTAAGTTATGCTATTTTATACTCCATTATGACGTTTAATCTTAAAAATGAAGTTATTTAAAATATTTTTTCAGTTGTGACAACATTCATCTAACATTTTATAAAAGCACTTTCACATACCTTAGCCAATTCGATATTATTAGACTATCTATAATACGTTTATAACTGTTACTTTCACAACTTATTCTCCTTCAAGTACATGTAACAAAGACTCCTGGACTTCAGCAGGAAATATCCTTGAGATACTAAATTCAGTATTTTCAAAATGCATTTCAAGCAGTGTCTAACAGAGTAACCACATAAAAAGCTCAGCTTTCAATGTATCTACAGCACCTAAATGCCCACTGGCCAGTTACCTGCAGCCCAGTGGTTCTCGAAGTGTAGTCCCCAAACCAGAAGCAGCAGCAGCAGCACGTGGGAACTTAGAAATGCAAAAATCTCAAACCTCACCCCAGACTAAATGAATCAGAAACTATGGGAGTAGGGCCAGCAAGCCTTAGTTTAAACAGCCTTCCAAGTGATTCTGATGCCCACTCAAGTCTAAGACCCACTGCTGGAGCCCACTCTGTACAGGTGGCTCCCTTCCTGGGTCAAAATCCCTCTTCTGGATTAGGTTTCAGGGAACATTCACTTATTGAGGCCATAAGCAAAGAGCTTTACATGCATTGTCCTTAATCCTAACAGTAATGCTCCAGAGTGGACAATATCTTACCCATTTTACAGATGAGAAAACAAGTTTAGGGAAGTTAAATAACTTGACCAACGTCACCATACCTACCTAGTAAGTGGCAGGACTGGATTTGGAACCCAGATCTGTTTGGCCATTAAGGGGATGGGGAGAGAGAGTCAAGAGCAAATGATTTCTCACTTGGGTGAACAGTGATTTTTCAATGTGCCCTCCCCACTTTCAAGAAGGATTCTTTTCTTCATGAGAAATGTCCTGTGGCATCCCAGTATGCTGGGCTTTTATTGGTGAAATAAGGGAAACCCACCCCCTCCCACTCTTATCTGGAAATCTCCAATGGAGACAACTGACCCTGAAGCAGAACTCGTCCCTCAAGACACCCAGTTCACCCTGTGTGGCCCTCTGGGGCTCCCGGCTCTAGTTCTCTACTGACTGCCCCTCAGGTTCTGAAGATTTCTTTCTTCCAAAGAGGCCTGTGACATTGAACCAAGTATTCTAATGTTTGACTTTCCAATAACAAATATAAATACTGAATAGAAAGAGGACCTCAAAATTACAGGCGTCTTTGAGCAAACTCAAAACCTTGCACATGTGGAAGTCTGGACCTGAGTGGTAACAAGTAGCTCTGGGAGCCCCAGGGCAAAGGAATGAGGGTGCATGCCATGCGGACACTCTCCCAGCCTCACCTCAGTTAAAACGGAGATGAGAATCTCTGTTCTACCAACCTCATGGGATTGTCTGGAGGATGAAATAAGAGAATATATACATGAAAGAGCCTTGAAAAGTGTAATACAAAGCACGATACAAAACAAAAGGGAGTCCTGACTTTGGAGCGAGGAGAAAAGGGGCCAGCGGAGGGGAGCCGCTGCTGTGCAGCAAGGCGGGCTGAAGGCAGCTCTGCCGAGTGCTGCGAGAGTGAGCAGCGGGGCCCAGGACCATGGCCACGGACAGGCCGTCTGAGGAAGGCAGCTTCTGAGCAGGCTCGGATGGCAGGAAAAGAGAAACCTGGCCTGAGAGAACACCACACGCCATCCATCTCAGAATGAGGAAGACACCCACCAAAAAAAAAAACAAAAAACCAACAAATATAAAATAAGATATAACTGGCAGCTAGAGAACAAAAATCCAATTTGAAATACAAACAATTAAGTTACACATAATTACTGTATCAGTATATTCAACTCTTGAGACTTATTTTTTTTTGTTGTTAGTTTGCTTAGGAAAAATAAAAAATCAGCTAGGTGTGGCGGTGCACGCCTGTGGTCCTAGTTATTCAGGAGGCTGAGGTGGGAAGACTGCTTGAGCCCAGGAGTTCAAGGTGACAGTTAACTAGGATTGCACCACTGCACTCGGGGCTAGATGACACAGCAAGACAAAACGACAACAACTACCACTTAGGGAACTTTCCCCTAAAAGAATATACCTAAAATTACGCACTGAAATACACAGATCAAGTCAAAGGCCAGACAGAAATTAACAAAGAAAACAGTCTAATATAAATTAAAGAATAGGTAATGTTTCTCAGAAACAACAGAGGAAGTAAAAGCACCTATTTTTCTAAGTACTGCCACCAGTTTAGGGTTAGACTCAGGGACTCCCTCACAACTACATTGGCTTCAGTTATTGGTATGTTTTTACATCCCTGCCTCCCAATATGGAATTTTACTGAAAAGATGGAAGCATTTTAAATGAGAAGATATTATGTTTACTCTTAAATCAGGTAAAATGGGCCAGGCATGGTGGCTCATGCCTGTAATCCCAGCACTTTGGGAAGTTGAGGAGGGAGGATCACCTGAGGTCAGGAGTTCAAGACCAGCCTGACCAATATGATGAAACCCCATCTCTACTAAAAATACAAAAATTAGCCGGGTGTGGTGGCAGGCGCCTGTAATCCCAGCTACTCGGAAGGCTGAGACAGGAGAATCGCTTGACCCTGGGGGGCGGATGTTGCAGTGAGCCGAGATCACACCACTGCACTCCAGCCTGGGTAACAGAGCAAGACTCTGTCTCAAAAAAAAAAAAAAAAAAAAGTAAAAAATCAGGTAAATATTCTAAAACTACCCTGTTTATTCTACTAATTTGCTTAACAAACTTTCTTCCTAGGTCACTGCTCTTGAAGTGTACCAGTCCAGGACTAGTTTATTAGTCTGCAGTCAAACGCACTGCCTGTAGTACAGAAATTGAGAATAAGAGTTTAGAAAGTTTTATGGCAACTGACAAATTTTACATCTGTTGAATCTAATGATAAAAAGTTAGAGTTTGTATTCTGCATGTTTCTTTCAGTTTCTTTTCCTATTAATTCTTATTTTTACAAAAGTATCAATCCACATAGACTAAAATTTTTTTAAAGTTGGTCTGTCAACACTAGTGTGAGTGGCACTGTCCAGAAGACACAAAAGTTGACCTGGCTGGCCCCAAGGAACACTTAGAATCTCTCTCAGGTACCTAAGGTCACTCCTCCCTCCCCAATCCCTCTCCAGTGGCACTGACCAAACTGGAACAGCAGAAGTCCAGCCAGGCAATATGTCACCTTTACCAAGTAAGAACTACCATGAAGTCTGAAGTGACTGCTAGGTTATGTGCCCATAAAAAAAAAAATTATATTTCTGAAAAATCTATGGACTCCACTCTTGGGCCTGAGCTTTTTGGAGCCCCACCTCAGATAGAGAAAGGCCAGGTCTCCCAGTGCCTGCCTTCATGTCCAAGCACAACCATCTCCCACTCACTGGTCCTCTTTCCATTCATCGCTGAGTTCTAACTCAATTTCCATTGATATGTGACCATCGTATTTCCTCCTCCTCTGGGAGGCGGGGGATGGGGTGTTGGGGCCAACATGCACTCTGAGCTCACACACCTTTTTAGGAGCAGAAGTAACCACCCGAGCCAGCTATTCCTCTTCCCATGGGGTCATCAACCCCTGGCAGATGGCTTCCCAGGCAGGGGCGGTCTGGTAGAGAGAGAAAGAGCCCAGACCAGGCAAGCCTAAGTTCAAATCCTGCCTTCTCTCTTGGTAGCCAAGTGGCCTTGGGCAAAGTGCAAGTTTCCTCTCACTAAGCCTAGGAGATGAAAGGTCCCTCTCCTGCACGGCAATGGTGAGGCCTGCAGACAACAGAAAGCACAGAGCACACAGAAGTATTTGGGTAGCTACCATTATTCATTCATTCCAGCTACATCTTATCTCTAATCAAAATGTCTCCTAATTTCTTTTTCCTTTTTTTTTTTTTTTTTTTTTTTTTTTGAGATAGAGTCTTGCTGTGTTGCCAAGGCTGGAGTGCACTGGCATGACTTCAGCTCACCGCAACCTCCACTTTCAGGGTTCAAGCAATTCTTGTGCCTCAACCTCCTCAGCAGCTGGGATTACAGGCATGCACCAACATGCCCAGCTAATTTTTGTATTTTCAGTAGAGACAGGGTTTCACCATGTTGGCCATGCTGGTCTCGGTCTCCTGACCTCAAGTGATCCGCCCACCTCAGCCTCCCAAAGTGCTGGGATTACAGGTGTGAGCCACTGGGCCTGGCCTGTGGCCTCCTAATTTCTATCAAGTCAAAGTAGGAAAAAGTACCTAGCACCCCTGCCCTCCAGGGTTCACCCCCATCCTCCCCAACAGCAATATCACTTTCTGTCTAGTCAATACTTTCTTTTTTTTTTTTTTTTAGAACAGAATTCCATTCTTGTTGCCCAGGCTGGAGTGCAATGGTGTGATCTCGACTCACTGTAACCTCTGCCTCCGGGTTCAAGTGTCTCCTGCCGTGGCCTCCTGAGTAGCTGGGATTAAAGGAGTCTGCCACCACACCTGGCTAATGTTTTGTTTTGTTGTTGTTGTTGTTTGGTATTTTTAGTAGAGACGGGGTTTCACCATGTTGGCCAGGCTGGTCTCAAACTCCTGACCTCAGGTGATCCAACTGCCTTGGCCTCCCAAAGTGCTGGGATTACAAGCGTGAGCCACCGCGTTTGGCCTAGTCAACACTTTCTATGTGCCAGGCCTGCCAGGAACTTTACACTCATCATCCAATCCAGTCCTAGTCACCCCTCCAAGCTGGTACTAATGTTTCCACATTACACTGATGAGGGACCTGGAAGGAAGTTCCGGGTCATGAGGTTGTGCTCTTATCAGCTCTACACAATCTTGCCTCTCCACCCTTCACTGGCCCTCCACACAACTCATGAGCACTGGCCTGAGCATACATCCCCTCTTTCTTGGCTTCATTAAGTCACCCTCTTGGTAGGGACAGTCTCCTCTGCCTGCCTCCCCAGGAATCTTGACCGTCAGTTCAAGTCCCACCACCCACAGCAAGGATTTTCCCAACAATTCTCAAGTACTTAATTCGTTCCACAACATTTCATATTTAATCACTTACATGACTTCAGAATTGTTTTATGTCTGTTATAATCAATTCAAATAACAAAAACTCTTTTAAGGAGAACTTTATTAAACAGTTACCACTGTATAGTTCCACAAAATTAGTTTTTTTCAGCTTTCTGACAGACTCTACAGACTTTGGGATTTCAAAAAATGGTTTGCATCCTAACTATTACCAATTAACTAAGTTCCTCAACGTAAGGTTTTTCCACTCAGATTCTGACAGATAACTATGAATTTATAGAAGAACCGATTTATTAAACATTCTTATCCATTTTAAGAATCGGGTATTTGGTCTCCAGCCCCAGCTGAGTATCCAGCCTGCCACAGATGCTAAGTATTTGTAGCATATATTAAACCACAACTGTTTCTTTTTTCTATGGAAAGTTTAAATTTTATCATTATGCTCACGAGTATGCATAAGGAGTTACTGATTACAAATAATTTGACAGTCTCATCATACTTACTAAGTTCTCAACTTAATAGAAAAATTGTAAGTGACAGTTTTAAAATTCCTGCTAAAGAAACAACTAGTTATCAAAGCCTTGATCAGTAAGTAGACATTTTTAAATGTAATACTTCTCTTTTCCTTCAACTTTTTCTTTTTCTTCATTACTATTATTATTATTGAGACAAGGTCTCGCTCTATTACGCTAGGGTGCAATGGTGAGATCTCGGTTCACTGCGACCTCTGCCTCCTGGGTTCAAGTGATTCTCCTGCCTCAGCCTCCCGAGTAGCTGGGATTACAGGTACGTGCCACCACGCCCAGCTAATTTTTGTATTTTTTGTAGAGACGGGGTTTCACCATGTTAACCAGGCTGGTCTCGAACTGACATCAAGTGATCCGCCTGCCTTGGCCTCCCAAAGTGGTGGGATTACAGGCGTGAGCCATCACACCTGGCCTTCCTTAGACTTTTCATTCTTAAAATATCTGGAATTTTTTTTTTGTTTTTTTTTTTTTGGTAAACATGGTCTTGCTGTGTTGCCCAGACTGGAGTACAGCGATGCAAATACAGCTCACTGCAGCCTCAACCTCCTGGGCTCAATTGATCCTCCTGCCTCAGCCTCTCAAGTAGCTGGGACACAGGTGTGTGCCACCATGCCTAACTAATTTTTCTGGAATACTACTACTGAAATTCAGAGTCAGCTGGGTTAGTTCAGCAAGGCACTAATGAGCCTATAGGTCCTTGAGGAATTTCTGTCCAGTACCACAAAGGGTCTGCAAAAGAAACCCTCCAGTTCCAGTTCATGCCTTCACCACAGCCCTGCCTGCTCACTCTTCCCTTAGGAATGCTGCTGAGTGGACAGAAATGTGGAGGAAGGACTTGAACCTGCGAGGGGCTATTCCGCCAAAGGCAAAGAGCTTGCAGCCTGGTTCCCACCAACTTAGTGGGCCTCAGTAGGGCTTTGGGAAGCCTGTGGCATCACGGGCAACAGCCACATCACATCACATGGGCCTGGTAAAGTTTTACTTGATAAAACTCTTGAGTGCCTAGAAGCATCTGAGGTGGTATGAAAAATATCTCAGAGCTCTTTTGAAAAATGTGTGTCAAATTATAATCTTAGATATAATTTTAAATGAATCAGGTGGAGACAGTGTAGGTAATAAAGGTAGTTTTATTTTCCCTAAATTTCACATCCCCACCTGAGAATCACCTAAGAGAGAACTGGTCTTGCAGAGTCTTCCCAGAAAAGTAAAAGATCCTTTTACTGGCATAGCTAATAGCTACCAAATGCCTAATGCAGGTAGACCAGAAATTCACCTGGCCTACACCCAAAGCACTCTCTACCTCTCTACCTCCTCAGTCCACTCCTCCCATCCTTAAGCCCCACCCCAACCAGCCTTATACTTGGCGCTCTGTTGGGTCCCCAGCCTGGCACCCCTGCCCAAAGGACAGCTTCAGGGCCCTCATCCAGCCTGGGTTTCCCCAGCCTAGATCAGCCTCTCTAGCTCTGCGCCAGTCTCCTTCCACCCATTTCTAATCCCATGCAATCTGCCTACACTTTGCAGATGCATCTTCGGGAAGCCTTAGGTCACTCCCCGACTCCACCATTGCCACAGCTCTGCAGGGCCTACAGCTTAGCACTCACAGGCTGCCCAATGTGGCCTTATCACCCCCGTCCCTCCACACACATTACCCCAAAGAACCCTGGCTGCTGCCTGTGCTTCTGACACCTCGCCTTTCCTGCCATTCCTTCTTTTACCCAGAAAACATCCCCTACCCTCATATTCACAAAAGCAGACATGTCATGTCCCCCTGGCCCCCCTAGCCTATGTGACATTCTTCCAGTCCCCTTCACTGATGCCTAGCACTATGTGCCACACTTATTAGCTGCAATATGTTAACTATATTCCATATATTGTGAAAGTCCAGCTCCTTTTAAAAACAAGAAAGGAGCCAGGAGGCTGCTGAGTCACTGACAGCCTGAATGAATTAATCTAAACTAGCTGGAGCAGTCTGAGCAGCATCAAAGGTTGCCATAAGCCATTTTGAAAATCAGAAGAGAACGACTGTAGTGCTACCATTCCTCTTGACCACATCTCAGACAACCAAAACAGGGACCAAAAGTGACCAAGAAATTACTTCCAACAGCCACAAAGGATCACCCACTAGAAAAGAAGTGGAACAACTAGGGGCCTATCTTAAAACTTCAGATCCAAAATAAACCACATAGGAAAGACTGTTCCACGGGTTTTTTTGGTGCAACTTTTTTTTTTTTTTTTTTGAGATGGAGTCTCACTTTGTCGCCCAGGCTGGAGTGCAGTGGCGCCATCATGGCTCACCGCAAGCTCCGCCTCCAGGGTTGACGCCATTCTCCTGCCTCGGCCTCCCTAGTAGCTGGGACTACAGGCACCTGCCACCACACCTGGCTAATTTTTGTATTTTTAGTAGAGAGGGGGTTTCACCGTGTTAGCCAGGATGGTCTCAATCTCCTGACCTCGTGATCCGCCTGCCTCGGCCTCCCAAAGTGCTGGGATTACAGGTGTGAGCCACCGTGCCCGGCCCTTGGTGGAACTTTTAACCTAGTCAGGCTTGGAGCTGCTAGTGCCTGTTAGGGACTGATTAGTCCACACTCCAGGACCTGGGGCTGGACCACATCTGCTTGTCATCCTGGTGAAACCTGGGTGGGGGGTCGGGGGAAGACACTGAAGATGAAGAGAGACCTTGGCCACTTAGAGCGGACACTCACCTTTTGAACAAAGTTCAACTATTTAGCCAAAATTTTCTTCAACATAATGGGAAATAACTGGGTGGATCTAATGGCAAAAATACCACACAGTGATTTTCAAACATCTTCAACTGCCCACACTTCAGTGTAGGCGAACAGTTTAATGTTCAAGTAACAATCAGCTGCAGAGTACCACACAGATGCCAATTCCACAGTCCCACCGCTGCCCTTGAAGGGGCAACAAAACCAGGTTTATCTTACGGAAACACCCACACAATCCATGCTCCTCCTGATCTCTTCAATTCAATAGTTACAACCAAAATATCTGAACAGTTGGCATTAACAGTATGTAAAGAGCCTAACACTTGTTTAAAATATATGTATGTCAGAAACGTAAGAAGTCAGTTAGGCCTGGGTCACCTATGCCCACAGGTAAAACAAACTGTACAGTTTCAAGTGTTTCATTTCAAAAAGGACAAGAATTTATCTGTTATTCACCTCCCTGTCTCCAACATCTAATAGAGGGCCTAGCACACAGAAGGTTATCATTGAATATCTGTCACAGAAAGGAAACAATTCTGAAAATGGAGGGAAAGAATAGTAAAGTGATAGAAACCAAGAGACCTACAGCCAAATGTATATAAAAGCAAACATACAATCTTTTTTTTTTTTTTTTTGAGACGGAGTCTCGTTCTGTCACCCAGGCTGGAGTGCAGTGGCGCAATCTTGATAATTATTTTGCTGACCAAAATGCTAACAATAAATGCCTTCTTGGGTGTCCATCCATGAAAGCAAATAGTCTCCATCAGTAAATACTAGTACATCACTACAGTTTACAAAGCACCTCCATGCATCAGTTTTTTGAAACCTCGCTACAAACCTATGCAGTAGGTACAACTGTCACCCCCATTTTATAAACAAGAAAACAGAATCAGCCACCCAGAGGAACCTACTGGTAGAGTCTGGCCATCAAAATTCCAGCCCATGCACCTTCTACTGCACCGCCTTCTACTGCTGGGGTGTTGCAGCAGACATGTGAGGTGGCACCTAGTTCTACAGTTCTATCACTGTGTGACTCCATGTTCCTAGGCTTGTTGAAGTGGGACTCAAATATTCCATCCTCTCTCAGTGTGGCCCAGATTCCAGATCTACTTCTTCTTTTCAATCATTTGCCTCACAGCATTATTTTATTAAAGTGAAATAATATAAGTCCCAGGAGAATCCCTGGCACTTAAAAGGCACTCAGAAAACATTAGTTTCCTTCTGAATACAGAAGGACTTGCTACTTATCATACAGGCTTTGAAAATTCTCATCATTCATTAATACCTTCAAAGAAATAGACATAAGGAAAACAGAAATGTTTCTTTCTGACCTAAATTTCCTGGAGAAGGACACCAGCAGTGGAAGCCCGCTTTCAGCAGGTTTTCCTTCCAATATAATCTTTCAAAACAAAACAGTAGCTTCTCTTTCTTAGTTTCCATTCCTCCTTCATTCTCAAACATACTAGTACAGCCCACACTCGCTTGGCATTCCAAACCAATCCCCTTCACTAAAGACCAACCGTTGGTGTGTTGTCTCTAGCGCGCTTCTGATGGGCTCTGACCTGGAATGAGCCCTGGCCACCCACGTTCAAGGGGCTGTGTTTAGCCACAGCAAGGCTTTGGGAGGCGGCACAGAGAACTAGACAGAGGGGAGGTAGGCAGGACAACGAGTCAAACGTCAGCAAATAGCAAGATGTAAGATGTGTGGAACATCACCTTCATGTCATCCCAAAATGAAAAGAGACACACAGCTACAAAGTATGTAACGTGTGTTAAGTAAAAATTTCACAAGGACAATCTCTGGAATTGCTTGCTGCTCATCAGACAGCTTCTCCCAGGGGCCAGCAAAAGCCCCTCCTTTGGAGCTCTGCATTGGGTGGGGAGAGGGTGGCCACCAGCGGAAAGCAGGAACAAGCACAGGGCGGACATTCTGTGGCAGCATCTTCCCTGGCCTAGCACCCTCAGTCAAGCATCTGCTGAAATAACAAGCTTTTGTTGTTCTCACATGTCACTTTTTCCTAAGGCAGCCTATCATTTAGAAACTGCCAGCTATTAAAATCTACTTCTCTTCCTTCACAGTAGCTTCTTAAAGATGAACTTAAAAATGGCTACACTGCAACATCTTTACCAGCTCTTCATTCTCTGATGCTGTACTCCACGTAAGGTTAGATCTCCTATCGTGAGGCAAGTCACCACAAATGGCTGTTGTGAAGCTTCCTTAGGCTAATGAAATACTGATTTCTTCATTAAAGAAAAGCTATGAATAAACATCAAGCTAAATTCAATTTGCACACATCCTAACACTAGATCTCATCACATTAAAATGCTGACATATTCAAATGACCTATTTTTAATGAACCCTTCTGTTAAATATGCATAGGAATACGCATTCCCATTCCAAAGGGAATACCAGTATCTCACACTAACGAAAAGGCAAGATGCATTCATTTCTGCAAAAGATGATTTCAAATTCTTAGAACAAAAATTTTTAAACAGTGATAGGAGGGAGAATTCTATGCCTTTCTGAAAGTCTTGAGACAACACTGGTAAATTAAAGAGCATTACAGAGCAGAGAGTAATTCCTATGTGCTGCCTAACTACTATACTGTTGTTGTTCTAACCTTTGGACCATCCATGGGCTCATTATATTCAGCAGAGCACATAAGTGATTTTAAATTTCCAATTCAACTTGCTGAGCAACATAAGCAATAATCGGTAGAAGAGCTCCCATCCTAAGTGAAAAAGGCCCTAAGTCCCCAGTTGTGCAGAGGGCCTACAAACTTCCATTTCCTCATCCTACAGAGAAACCGAGGCCCAGGAAGAGGTGGTGATCTGCCCAAAATTCACAATGCTTACGACTTCACCTTTGACCATATCTAGCTGTTACTCCCTTTTCAATCACCCAACTTCAGCTAGAACAATAAGCTACTGAATCTGTAATGTATAAAATTTCAATAAACGACACATGTACCAGTAATTTTACATCAAACGACAGCATTTTGGACATAGTGCACTGTTGTGTTTCAAACAGGAAGCAAAAGAGTTAGAGTGAGAGAACATTTATCTTAAACATTAATGAAGATCAGCTACAAAAACAAGTGGCCAAAATGCTTGACTTGGCTTCTGTAATTCAAATTATCTCTGATCCAACCAGGCATCAGCTGAAGAATACAGCCTCAAATCAGTTCGGGTAACAGAGAGCTGATCTAAATACTAGTGTGAGGAAAAGCTTTGATCTCGCCTTCATCGGAAGTTCAACAGCATTCGTTCATCACTGCAACTACTCACTTGGCATTTGTGCTGTGGTCATTCATCATATATGTCTAATATCCTCAAATAACCTAAAAATATGTTTAGGCCATAACTTTCTTTTTTTTTTCTTTTTTCTTTTTCTTTCAGACGGAGTCTCACTCTGTCGCCCAGGCTGGAGTGCAATGGCGCCATCTCAGCTCCCTGCAACCTCCACCTCCCAGGCTCAAGTGATTATCCTGCCTCAGCCTCCCAAGTAGCCAGGATTACAGGTATGCACCACCACACTTTGCTAATTTTTATATTTTTAGTAGAGACAGGGTTTCACCATGTTGCCCAGACCGGTCTTGAACTCCTAACCTCAAGTGATCTGACCACTTCGGCCTCCCAAAGTGCTGGGATTACAGGCATGAGCCATTGCACCTGGCCTGTTTATTTTTTAAAGCGCCAGGCATGGCGGCTCATGCCTGTAATCCCAGCACTTTAGGGGGTCAAAGCAGGAGGATAAATTGAGTCCAGAAGTTCAAGACCAGCCTGGGCAACATAATGAGAACTTGTCTCTACAAAAAAATTTTTTAAATGAAAGAAAAAAAAAGTTAGATTTTTTTTAACTAGATTAAATACAAGAAAAAGACCTTCATAAGTCAAGAAATCAACCATAAAGAATACTTACACATCTGTCAAGGAACAGCCTGTGTTCAAATACAAACGTCTTTCACTATGTTTTCAAGGCCAGCATGGAAAACATAAGACTCAAACTCTTACAAAAAGAATACAGGATGCCAGGGACAGTGGCTTGTGCCTGTAATCCTCCCACTTTGTGAGGCCGAGTTGGGAGGATTGATTGAAGGCAGGAGTTTGAGACCAGCCTGGCCGACATAGCAAAAAAGATAAAAATTTCTATTAAAAAAAGTTTTTTTAAATACAGAAGAAAAGACATGATGTTTGGGATTTGCTTTAATATAATCCAATGGGGATAAGATAATACATGAAATGAAACTTACCATACGTCATTAACTGTTGAAGCTGGGAGACAGGTATATGAAAGTTCATTATACTATTTTCTCTACTTCTGCATAAACTGGGAAATTTCTGTAACTAAAATTTCTATAGCTAAATTTCTACACTAAAAGTACAGGCCGGCCACAGTGGCTCACACCTGTAATCCCAGCGCTTTGGGAGGCCAAGGTGGGGGTGGATCACTTGAGTCCAGGAGTTCGAAACCAGCCTGGGAAACATGGTAAAATGTCTCTATTAAAATATATATATATAATATATATGGAATTTTAAAAAGTCTAATTCTGTTTGGGCCATATATTTATTTACATGTACATATTTGCAAAGAAAACAGTTTGAAAAGATATTCACCAAAATATCAAAAGTGCCTACTTTTAAAAGAGTGGGTAATATTTACATAATATTTTCTGCCTTTTTGTCAATAATCATATATTGCTTACATAATTTTTTAATAGAAAAAAATAACCAAAAAAAACTACTAAAACTATTTCAAAATTATTCTAGTAGTTTAAAAGCATGTCATGGCCTGGTATTAGGGTCACAGAAAAATCTGTGACTTGATAAACAGTAAAATTCACAATAAAAGGAAGCTTACTATAACACTGAGCAAATGCATGAATGGGAATGATAGATCATCAACAGGTGATAATATATTTCAAACAAGTCAAATCATAAAGTTTCACACCAATTAAGACCATAGGAGTCTATACTCATCTTTCTGTGGCATCAGTGACATCACTCAATGAGAGAAGAAAGGCCAGGAAAATTACTTAAAGAAGCCAACCATTCAGGCAACAGAGGAGGAAGCCATGGCTAGTTCTTTTGTTTTATTCTTCAAATAGCATTCA
This sequence comes from Mandrillus leucophaeus, assembly GCF_000951045.1. Lineage (NCBI taxonomy): Eukaryota > Metazoa > Chordata > Mammalia > Primates > Cercopithecidae > Mandrillus > Mandrillus leucophaeus. The sequence continues at coordinate 1,865,157 of NW_012104253.1, forward strand.
GCGTTAGAACAGCTCACTGTGTGCTCTTAATTTGCTACAGTGGCAAATAAAGATAGCTTTCCCCAGAGTCCTCTTTGGGAAATCCAATCTGTTCCAAGTTTAGCTCCCTATTTTTTCTCTAATGTATATTTATAATATGAATCCACATCTTTCTCATAGGAACTGAACTGAGAATTTATCACCAATTTTACAGTCTTCTAAAGATTCTAGGAAAACTGAATCCTACACTACCCTTAATCCAGAAGGAAACAGCTAAAAGGGTTACACAGTGAAATTTGTTTTCAAGTATTCAGTAATATTTTTAGCATTAGAAGTTAAAATATTGAGACCTGAAATAAAAATATTACGCTGAAAGGGAAAGGAGGTGTATTCGTCATCTCAGTCAGGGACAGTGCTGTATTTAAAATGTAGGTTAGCAGGCCAATCCACTTAGAACTGAATAGGAAGCTCCACACTGAAGGCTAAAATCAACCATAATCCAAAAGTTAACACTTGTCTACAATTCCACATGTGCTAGACTATGCTCTATGCTAAGTTTACCACTCATGATCTTGTATAATGCACTGCAATCTCATATGATGTAATATATGGAATTAAAATTTTGCAACTAGTAGCTAAAAGTTAAATATAAAGCTATTACCAAAGAAGTAGACTACAGAAGCAACTCATTTCCCAGTGTGAAGAATTCTGTAATATAATTATAATATACAAAAATCTTATATGAATGTAGGTAATCTAAGTCTTACATCAGGGGATCAGAGAATAGACAAAGCTGGAGTGGCACTTTAAAAAGTCACCTAAGGTGAATGGTCATTAAAAAAAAAAAAAAAAAGTCACACTTGCTCTCAAGATGCTGCAACTCAGACCAAAGAAGTAAACTGCCTAAAATCATACAACCAATTAACACAGCAGCTCAACTCGGAGCTCTGGTCTCATTCACTGTAAGTGCACCATGCCCAGGAAACTAGGAAAAGCACTAAGGTAACCTAACCCAAAGCCCTCATTTCTCAGTCGTCTTCTGCTCTCACCTGTGGTCTTCTTGCTTCCACATCAGACAGTAACTACCAGACAGAACCTGAAACTATTCTATTATTTATAATACACTGCGATGAACTACAGAAGACTTTCCCAAACTCATTAAATTTAGGATAAACCAAATGACACTCCTTTGGTTACAGTTCGTAAGTTACGTTCTGAATGCTGCCAGCCTTCTTCAGGAGACAGCAGCTGTACAGGAAGACATGAGCTGTTTGCCTCTTGATAATTCAAAGTTCTCAAGCTGAATGTGTACTGATGAACTAATGCCAAAGCCCACATCCACAGCTCTTTCCAAATCTTTTGGCCACCTTCAGGAAAATCATCTCTTTGCCGTGCAGTCAAATACTCATCAATAAAACTCTGGTCAGCAAGGATGTATGCAAAATTCTGTATGCAAAGACAAGGATGGCAGAAACAGGCAGCAATTTTAAACTAGGGTACATAGATATGGAAAGCTAAGAAATGCAGGCCAGCCCCTCAGCTTGCTAGTACACATGGTTATGACAAAGGGTAAAGCTCCAAATACCAGCAGGTCTCATAGACAGCAGCTGTGGCTACAAACCAAAAGGGAATCTCTCAAGTGACATAGAAAGATCTGATCTCTCCTCCGTGTAGTGTACTACAACTAGATTTATTTTTAAATATGAAGAGACCCAAAATAACACAACGTCCCCACTTTTCTTGTAGCCCACAGCAAGCCTGAGTACTTGCCCTGCTCTCACAAAATTCTTACAAAATTCTTGACCCCAAGCAGTAATCTAAGCTACTCCGGAGGCTAAGTCGGGAGGATCCCTTGAACTCAGGAGTTGCAATAAATAGTACACTATTTTAAAAGTGTAAAGTGATATGTTATATAGAGAAAGCTCTGGTTGAAAACGTGCAAGGCACTCTAAAGAGTGGTTAAGAGCAGAGACTCTGGAGCCAGGATGCCTTCAGATTCTGTCCTGTGAGCCTGAACAAGCTATTTGCTTTTATGTACCAATACTTCCACAAAATGGGAAAATGGGGATAATAAAATAGTGACCCTGCTATAGGCAGTGTTCGAGGATTAAAGGAGTTAAAATATGTAAAGTGATCAGAATCATACCTGGAACAAAGTAACTGCTATGTAAATACTGGCTGTTACTATTATTATTGTTGTTGTTGCTTTGTTTTTGAGACAGAGTCTTGCTCTGTTGCCCAGGATGGAGTGCAGTGGTGCAATCTCAGCTGACTGAAACCTCCGCCTCCTAGGTTCAAGTGATTCTCCTGCCTCAGCCTCCCAACTAGCTGGGATTACAGGCACCTACCACCACGCCCAGCTAATTTTTGCATTTTTAGTAGAGACAGGGTTTCACCATGTTGGTCAGGCTGGTCTTGAATTCCTGACCTCAAGTGATCCGCCTGCCTCAGCCTCATAAAGTGCTGGGATTACAGGCGTGAGCCACCGCACCGACATAACTGTTATCATTATCAATAGTATCAATTTACATTTTTTAAATGCATTCAAACCAAGAACTACAGTGAGTTAGCATGGAAATAAGTATTTGATTCCTTACAAGGCATTTTAAAAATAAAAGTTAATATTTAGCCACCTGTTGGAAAACGTATATACAAATATGAGGGGAGGGATTTGAAAATGAGGGGGTGAGGAAGGGCAAAGTTAAACCAGTAAAATTACTCTTTCCAATCAGTTAAGATTTTACTGAACTTGATGTAGCATAATGTTTTTAAGTTATAAATTCAGGCCAGGCGTGGTGGCTCACATTTGTAATCTTAGCACTCCGGGAGACTGAGATGGGAGGAGTACTTGGAGCCTGGAGTTCGAGACCAGCCTGGGCAACACAGTGAGACCTCATTTCCCTTTTTTTTTTTTTTTAGGGAAAAAAAAAAAAGAAGTTTAGAGGTCAGAACTGTGTAGTATGCCAATTTACACCTCAATGAAAGTTTAATTTCTGAGACAAAGATAAAGTAGCACATATGATGGCTCTACCTGTGAAAATACAGAGGGTAGAATATGATCTCAAAGGCCTCTTTCATAATACCTCCTAATTCTGACACACTGTAAATAAATGAATATTATTAAATGGAAAAGTCTTTTTTAAAAAAACTGAAAGGTTGCTGGTTAGTGGGTGGTTTAAGTATACGATGAGAAAAATATAGAAATATAGGTATTACAACCATTTATTATAAAACCACATGACAGCCACACAGACACATGAATTCTCTGGGAGCGAGAGTTTACGTGAAAAGCAGCGTGGGGTACTAGAAAGAACATAGGCTTTGGAGTCTGACAGGCCTTGCTGAAATCTCCTGCTGCCACTTACCAGCTGTGTAGCCTTGACAAGTTACTACATCCCTCAAAGACTCCCCTCTCTCATCTCTATATAAAGTGGGACGCACCACTCCCTCTTCTGCAAAGTATCTGTGAGATCATAAGGGACAATGCATGTGACAGCACCTAGTTCAGTGCCTAGCCCAGTGTAACTATTCAGTAAATGGCAGCTGTGAGATAGAAACAAATCAGCAGTGATTAGTAGAGTCTACAAATTAGTGAGTGAGCTGAGTGTTTGCTGTGAGGTAAACCTATATTAGATCCTATAAGGCAGTGGTTCTCAAACTAGCCCATCAGAATTACCTAGCATGGCAGTTACACCACAGATTGCTGGGCCCGCTCTCCTCTCACAGGTCCTGACTCAGTGTTCAAGTGCAGGGACCCAGAATCTTCATTGTCACAAGTTCTGAGGGGACGCTGATACTGCTGGTCAGGGACCAGGCCTAAGAGAACCACTGGTGTAAGGGAAGAGAGGGAGAAGAGGTGCACAAACATGGTCCATTCCTACAAGGAACTCACTGAGGATCTGGAAAACACACAAACGAAACTTTTTTTTTTTTTTTTGAGACAGAGTCTCGCTCTGTAGCCCAGGCTGGAGTGCAATGGCACGATCTCGGCTCACTGCAACCTCTGCCTCTGGGGTTCAAGCAATTCTCCTGCCTCAGCCTCCCAAGTAGCTGGGACAACAGGCTCATGCGACCACGCCCGGCTAATTTTTGTATTTTTGGTAGAGATGAGGTTTCACCATGTTAGCCAGACTAGTCTCAAACTCCTGACCTCAGGTGATCTGCCCACCTCAGCCTCCCAAAGTACTGGGATTACAGGCATGAGCCACTGCACCTGGCCACATAACAATTCAACCCCACATACACAGATCCCGAACACTCCACCACCCTACAAAAGATACAAACTCAGATTACAAAAAATGAGGATGACAAGGCACAGGGATCCTTCCGGACTGGTGAAACCATGCCCCTGAGAGTTAAAGACACCAATGATTAACAGAAATTCTCGAGTTTGCAGGATCCCAGACAAGAAAAGAAACAACTCACTGACACGCCCTCCACTTGTAAGACACATAACACAACAGGCTAAAATTGGCTGGAATCAATATAGCTGATTGGAGTTTGTGTAGAACAAGTTTAAATTTCTGCCACATGCTTCATACTAACTTCCCCCAAATTTGCACATGGGACCCACGAGGAGGCATGAAGAGATAACTGCACAGGCCCGAAGACTTTCCAGACCACCCCTTTCCTCATATCAATCACCTGCTACTCCCAGAAGCCACTCTCTAAAGCTCTTCTAATAAAGGTACTGCCTTAAAGCCAGCACAGACAGACAGATTTGAGCTGAACCTGTCTCCTTGTGAGTCGACTTGCAATAACAAGAAAGCCAATTCCATGCACTGGGTTTTTGAGAAAACACTCAAATTTTTGAGAAAATACTCAAGAACCCAGTGGCTTGATTCTCATCTGGCTATATCTCTCACAGCTAGGAGACTCCCTTCACTGGGTTTTGAGAAAACTTTCTGAAAAACCCAGTGTCATAGTATAGGCTTCTGGCACATTGGACAGCAAGCCCCTTTTGCTTAGTAACGCTGGGACAAATACTGATGTTTTTCAAAGCTCCTGCAGTCTCACAGTTTTTGTAAATGTAAGAAGTAAAACACTGGGGCAATGGCATTGGCAAGTAGAAATATGTGGGAAGGCACTTGAGAAAAGAGCAAGACAAACAGATAAACAAGTGTGTGAAAACAATGGTCTCAGCTCAGCTAGTTCAATATCTGAATGGGAGAATCTCATCAGGAGAAATGATGATAGATTTTGAAGACGCACTGATAGGGTAACTTACTAGACTTAGCTTGGATTTGATGTCATCAGTAAAGTGAACTGTTACAAATCTCAGGCAAGTTAGCCACATGGTAGAAATAGTAACTGCAAGGTGGCCGGTGGCTCATGCCTGTAATCCCATCCCAGCACTTTGGGAGGACAAGGCAGGTGGATCGCCTGAGGTCAAGAGTTCAGGACCAGCCTGACCAACATGGAGAAACCCTATCTCTACTAAAAATTCAAAAATTAGCTGGGCGTGGTGGTAGGTGCCTGTAATCCCAGCTGCTTGGGAGGCTGAGGCAGAACTGCTTGAACCCGGGAGGCGGAGGTTGCGGTGAGCCAAGATTGCGCCATTGCGCTCCAGCCTAGGCAACAAGAGCAAAACTCCGTCTCAAAAAAGAAAAAAAGAAAAAAAGAAATGGTTGGCAACTGCAAACAAAGAATAGGTAAGGCCATGCTAAGTGGCATGGAAATATGAAGCAAATGGCAAAAGCAGTATGAAAAACCATCATTGATTCTGATGCAGATGACACAAAAACACCCACTTATCACTATAGCCAAGAACTACGGAAACTTCCATTCTGCAAGATGATGGCCCTTTGAGGGGAGTCTGCTGGCCATGAGAAATACAGCCAGATGAGAATCAAGCCTCATTTTTACTCCAATGTGTATTAACTTGATGTTACCAGGCATTAACCCATTTATGCCTAGTGTTCCATTATTGGAATACTACGCATGTGGGAGTTATTTCTATCCTACTGCTCAAGGTCATCACCAAGGTCTGATTTTTTTTTTTTTTTTTGAGACGGAGTTTCACTCTTGTTGCCCAGGCTAGAGTGCAATGGCGTGGTCTCGGCTTACTGCAACCTCCACCTCCTGGGTTCAAGCGATTCTCCTGCCTCAGCCTTTCAAGAAGCTGGGATTGCAGGCACCTGCCACCAGGCCCAGCTAATTTTTGTATTTTTAGTAGAGACGGGGTTTCACCATGTTGGCCAGGCTGGTCTCGAACTCCTGACCTCTGGTGATCCGCCTGCCTCAGCGTCCTAAAGGGCTGGGATTACAGGTGTGAGCCACCGTTCCCGGCCTAAGGTCTGATTTTTCACCAAAAAAAAAAAAAAAAAAATTGCAACCTCCAGGATAAAGATCTCGAACATAACTCATTCAAATAAAACAGGAAAATCTAAGACAGAAAATCCAAATAAGCTCACTTAGAAATAAAGTAAGCTCAATTAGAAATGAAACGGGAGATATTACAACCAATACCACAGAAACACAAAAGATCATTCAAAGCTACTATGAACACCTTTATGCGCACCAACCAGAAAACCTAGAGGAGACAGATGCATTCCTGGAAATATGCGACCCTCCCAGAGTAAACCAGGAAGAAATAGAAACTCTGAACAGACCAATGACAAGCAGTGAGACTGAAATGGTAATAAAAAAAAATTGCCAACAAAAAAAAGTTCAGGACCAGGTGGATTTATAGCCGAATTCTACCAGACATTCAAAGAATTGGTTCGTGCCAGGCGCAGTGGCTCATGCCTGTAATCCCAGCACTTTGGGAGGTCAAGGAGGGCGATCGCGAGATCAGGAGACCATCCTGGCTAACACGGTGAAACCCCATCTCTACTTTAAAAAAAAAAAAAAAAGAAAAAGAGCCGGGCGAGGTGGCGGGCGCCTGTAGTCCCAGCTACTCGGGAGGCTGAGGCAGGAGAATGGCGTGAACCCGGAGGCGGAGCTTGCAGTGAGCTGAGATCGCGCCACTGCACTCCAGCCTGGGCGACAGAGCGAGACTCCATTTCAAGAAAAAAAAAAAGAATTGGTACCAATCCTACTGAAACTATTACAAAAGATAGAGAAAGAGGGAATCCTCTCTAAATCATTCTATGAAGTCAGTATCACCCTAATACCCGAAACCAGAGAGGATATAACCAAAAAAAAAAAGGGAAGAAAACTACAGACCAATATCCCTGATGAACGCAGATGTAAAAATCCTCAGCTGGGCATGAATTTTTGTATTTCTTGACCTCGTGATCCGCCCGCCTTGGTCTCCCAAAGTGCTGGGATGTCACCACGCCCGGCCCCACTTTCACTTTTTTTTTTTTAAAAAAGAGGGACTCTCGGGTCTGTAGCCCAGGCTGGAATGCAGTGGCGCCATCTTGGCTCACTGCAACCTCTGCCTCCTGGGTTCAAGCGATTCTCCTGCCTCAGCCTCCCAAGTAGCTGGGACTACAGGTGTGCAACACCACGTCCGGGTAAATTTTTTTGTATTTTTAGTAGAGACGGGGTTTCACCGTGTTAGCCAGGATGGTCTCAATCTCCTGACCTCATGATCTGCCCATCTTGGCCTCCCAAAGTGCTGGGATTGCAGGCATGAGCCACTGTTCCCAGCCCTGACTTTCACTTTTATTCAACATAGTTTCAGAAGTCCTAGCCAGAGCAATCAGACAAGAGAAAAGAAAGGACATCCAAATCAGTAAAGAGGAAGTCAAACTGCTGCTGTTTGCTGATGATATATAATTATATACCTAGAAAACCCTAAAGACTCATCCCAAAAGCTTCTAGATCTGATAAATGAGTTCAGTAAAGTTTCTGGATACAAAATCAATGAACACAAATCAGTGGCACTACTACACACCAACAGCGACCAAGCTGAGAATCAAATCAAGAACTTAACCCCTTTTACAATAGCTCCAAAAAAATAATTAAATACTTAGGCATATACCTAACCACTGACGTGAAAGACCTCTACAAGGAAAACTACAAGATACTGCTAAAAGAAATCATAGATGACACAAACAAATGAAAACACATCCCATGCCATGGATGCGTAAAATCAGTATTGTGAAAATGACCTTACTGCCAAAAGCAATCTACAAATTCAATGCAATTCCCATCAAAATACCATCATCATTCTTCACCAAACTAGGAGAAACAATCCTAAAATTCATATGGAAACAAAAAAGAGCCCACATAGCAAAGCAAGATTAAGCAAAAAGAAAAACATCTGGGGGCATCATATTACCCGGCTTCACACTATACTATACAGCTATAGTCACCAAAACAGCATAGTACTGGTATAAAAACAGGTATACAGACCAACGGAACACAACAGAGAATCCAGAAATAAACCCAAATATTTACAGCCAACTGATCTTCGACAAAGCAAACAAAAACATAAACTGGGGAAAAGACACCCTATTCAACAAATGGTGCTGGGATAACTGGTAAGCCACATGCAGAAGAACGAAATTGGATCCTCATCTCTCACCTCATACAAAAATCAACTCACGATGAATCAAAGACTTAAATCTAACCTCAAACCATAAAAATTCTAGAAGATAATACCCAAAAAATTCTTCTAGGCATTGGCTTAGGCAAAGATTTCATGACCAAGAACCCAAAAGAAAATGCAACAAAAATAAAGATAAATAGATGGGACTTAATTAAATGAAAAAACTTCTGCACAGCAAAAGAAATAATCAGCAGAGTAAACAACTCACAGGGTTGCAGAGAAAATCTTCACGAACTATGCATCCAACAAAGGACTAATATCTAGAATCTACAAGAAACTCAAATCAGCAAGAAAATAATAATAATAATAATCCCATCAAAAAGTGGGCTAAGGACATGAACAGACGATACTCAAAAGAAGATACACAAATGGCCAGTAAACATATGAAAAAATGCTCCACATCACTAATTATCAGGGAAATGCAAATCAAAACCACAATATGATACAACCTTACTCCTGTAGCAATGGCCATAATTCAAATATCAAAAAATGCTGGGCACCTCACATCTGTAGTCCCAGCACTTTGGGAGGCTGAAGTGGGCATATCACGAGGTCAGCAGATCGAGACCATCCTGGCTAATATGGTGAAACCCTGTCCCTACGAAACATACAAAAAATTAGCTGGGCGTGGTGGCGGGCGCCTGTAGTCCCAGCTACTCCAGAGGCTGAGACAGGAGAATCGCTTGAACCTGGGAGGTGGAGATTGCAGTGAGCTGAGATTGTGCCACTGCACTCTAGCCTGGGCGACAGAGCAAGAGTGTCTCAAAAAAATAATAATAAACAATAAATTAAAAAATAACAGATGCGGCCGGGAGAGGTGGCTCACGCCTGTAATCCCAGCACTTTGGGAGGCCAATACGGGCAGATCACGAGGTAAGGAGATCGAGACCATCCTGGCTAACACGGTGAAACCCCGTCTCTACTAAAGCGAAACATACAAAAAATTAGCTGGGCGTGGTGGCGGGCACCTGTAGTCCCAGCTACTTGGGAGGCTGAGGCAGGAGAATGGCGTGAACCTGGGAGGCGGAGCTTGCAGTGAGCTGAGATCGTGCCACTGCACTCCAGCCTGGGCGACAGAGCAAGAGTGTCTCAAAAAAATAGAAGGACAGTATATCACTGCATCACCCAGGCTGGAGTGCAGTGGCACAATCTCAGCTCACCGCAAGCTCCACCTCCCAGGTTCACGCCATTCTCCTGCCTCAGCCTCCCGAGTAGCTGGGACTACAGGTGCCAGCCACCACACCCAGCTCATTTTTTGTATTTTTAGTAGAGACGGGGTTTCAGCATGTTAGCCAGGATGGTCTCGATCGCCTGAGCTTGTGATCCGCCCGCCTCGGCCTCCCAAAGTGCTGGGATTACAGGCGGGAGCCACCGTGCCCGGCCAGTTATTCTAAGTGAAGTAACTCAGGAATGGAAAACCAAACATCGTATGTTCTCACTTATAAGTGGGAGCTAAGCTATGAGGACACAAAAGCACAAGAATGATATAATGAACTTTGGGGACTCAGTGGGGAGGGCAATGAGGGATAAAAGACTGCACATTGGGTACAGTGTACATCGCTCAGGTGACGGGTGCACCAAAATTTAGAAAATCACCACTGAAGAATTTATCCATGTAACCAAATACCACCTGTTCCCCAAAAACCTATTGGAATAAAAAATAAATAAATAATATTTTAAAAAAAAAACACATGGGCTGGGCATGGTGGCACACACCTGTAATCCCAGCACTTTGGGAGGCCAAGGTGGGTGGACTATCTGAGCTCAGGAGTTTGAGACCAGCCTGGGCAACATGGTGAGACCCCATCTCTACTAAAAATACAAAAAATTAGCCAGGCGTGGTGGCACAAGCCTGTAGGCCCAACCGCTCATGACACTGAGGCAGAAAAATCACTTGAACCCAGGAGGTGAAGGTTGCAGTAAGCTGAGATCGCACCACTGCACTCCAGTCTGGGCGACAGAACGAGGATGCCTCCAAGAAAATAAAAAATAAAAATAAATAAAAAACAGAAAAATCCCTTATTTCTTTAGCATTATAAAACGTACTAAACACATTCCTTAAATATAATGCATAGTTAATTACCTATCGTACCTATTATTACTAATCTTACCAATCTTTACCAACTGAAAATTCTATAAAACCTGTTTTAAAACAATACTCCCCAATAGGCTGTATTTCCATCGTTATTTTTAAGACAACAAAAGATAAGATCTTTGGTAAGATAAAGGCAACCATGTCTTAAACTGAAAAGTACACAGGACATAGCTAACTGGTCTATACCACTCACAGTTTAGCAGAAAACAGCTGAAAAATCACTCTCCAGACAAGACATAAAAGATCAAGAAATCCTAAAAATGTTTTTTAAAAAATGGGGTGAAACCCCACCTCACAATGTATACCAGAATAAATCTCAGCAGTATCAAAAAGAAATCACATGTACGAAATGAAACCTCAGAAGTACAAGAAGAGCCAACAGTGTGGCTCATGCCTATAGTCCCAGCTACTCAAGAGGCTGAGGTGGGAGGATCCCTTGAGCCAAAGAGTTTGTGGTTACAATGTGCTATGATTATACTACTGTACTCCAGCTTGGGCAACAGAGCAAGACCCTGTCTCTTAAAAAAAAAAAAAAGAGAGAGAGAGAGAGAGGCCAGGCGTGATGGTTCACACCTGCAATCCCAGCACTCTGGGAGGCCGAGGCAGGCAGATCACGAGGTCAGGAGATCGAGACCATCCTGGCTAACACGGTGAAACCCCGTCTCTACTAAAAATACAAAAAATTAGCCAGGTGTGGTGGCGGGTGCCTGTAGTACCAGCTACTCAGGAGGCTGAGGCAGGAGAATAGCGTGAACCCGGGAGGCGGAGCTTGCAGTGAGCCGAGATTATGCCACTGCATTCCAGCCTGGGCGAAAGAACAAGACTCGATCTCAAAAAATAATAATACTACTTACAAAAAAAAAATGAAATTTCCCAAGGAGGAGGAAGAAGAAAAATAAAGGAAAAAAAAGCAAATTTCTATGTAGGAAAAAACTACCATGAGCAAAATCAGAAGACAACTGACAAATGGAACAAAATGTCTGTCCCTCAGATCACAGATTAAGGGCTAATTTGTACAAAAAGCTGGGCATGGTGGTACATGCCTACGGTCTCAGCTGCTCAGAGGCTGAGGCGGAATGACTGCAGACCAGCCTGGGCAACATAGTGAGATCCCATCTCTAAAAAAATTTAAACATTAAAAATTTTATAATCATAAAAGAGAACTCCTACCAAGTTAATTTTTTTTTAAGACCAGAGTCCTAGTAAAGTGGGTTCACGACATGAACAACTCATAGAAAATACAGATGGCTCTTAAATATCCAAAACGATGCTTAATTCATAGCACAAGAAACACCAAAAAACTATAGTGTTATACCATCTTTCATCTGTCAAATTAGCAAAGATCAAAATAACAATACACTATGCCAGAAGTAAAAATTGGTACAATTTTTAGAAGGCGATCTGACTATGTCTCTAAAATTACAAACACATGCCCTTTTCACCCAGCAATTCCTCACAAGAATTTATTCCTCAGATATACTAGCAACAAGGCAAAATGATGTATGTACAAAGTGATTTATTGCAGTATAGTGTGTAAGAGCTAAAGACTAGAAACATCAATGTCCATCAAAAGAAGAATTATGATAAATTTACACAACGGGATATTGTACAGGCATTAAAGATGCTTTTACACAATAATGTCTTTATTGACAAAGAACAATCCCCGAAGTATACAAAACAAAAACAAGGTGTAAAACAGTGCAGATGCTAAAGTTTGCATTTTTATAAAGGAGGAAAGACTGTATCTGTAATTTTGTGTATTAAAACATTGGCTATCTCTGGAAATACACACAATAACTTAACACTAGTCACTTCAGGGGAGGGGACAGGGGGGCGCCGGAGGGTAGAGCGTGAGAGACTTCATTGCATGCTCTCTGAATTTTGAACCATGTGAACGTATTACCTATCAAAAAATAAAATAGGCCTATGAGACGTCACAATACCTAATTCCCAATGCAGACTTTCTCACTAAGTTACTTGAGAAAGGGCAGGCATGGTGGCTCACTCCTGTAATCCCAGCACTTTGGAAGGCCGAGTCGGGCAGAATACCTGAGGTCAAGAGTTCGAGACCAGCCTGGCCAACATGGTGAAACCCTGTCTCTACTAAAAATACAAAAATAAGCCGGGCGTGGGGTAGGCGCCTGTAATCCCAGATACTTGGGAGGTTGATGCAGGACAAACACTTGAACACGGGAGGCAGAGGCTGCAGTGAGCCAAGATTGTACCATTGCACTCCAGCCTGGGGAACAAGAGCGAGGCTTCACCTCAAAAAATATCCACTACCCATTCAACCAATATTTATTGAATTCTATACGCTTCAGGCACCATTTTAGACCCTGGTATCTCAGCAACAAAGACAGATAAAGCCCTCCTCTTGTAGATTTTAGGTGGGACTAGTCAGTAAGCAGGCAACAAAATGAACATCAACAAGGAGCATGAAGAAAAATCAGTCAGGAAAGGGAGTGGAAGGACTGAGGTGGAAAGGTGATAGCAGTGCCTTTCTGGGTAGGGGTAAGAGAAAGCTGCTTTAACAGAACCACATTTGGGCAGAGACCTGAAGAAGTGAGGGAGCCAGCTCCATGGCCACTGTGGAGGGCATTCTAAGCAGAGGGACTAAGGATTCTAAGCAGAGCGTGTACCATGGCTCCGCAGGTGGGGCGGGGAGGGGTGCAGTTGCTCTTCACAGAATGCAATGGAGGTTATTCGAATAAATAAGGAGGAGGTGGCAGCAAATCACACTGGGGAATTGGGGAGGGGAAAAGCACTGTATCATAAGCAATTCAGATCTTATTCTAAGCGCTATAGAAACACATTAGAAAGTTTTAAGCAGTGAAGAATATGATCTGACCTATACTGTTTAAATGATCACTCTGGCTGACATCAGGAGAACAGACTGTAAGAGGCAAGGATAGAGGCAGGCACTCAGGTGGAGTCCTCTGTAATAATCCAAGTGAGAGACGGTGCTTCCTTAAATGAAGGTGGCAGTGGTAGAAGCAGAAGTGATCAGATTCTGGATATATTTAGAGGCGGAGTCAACAGGCTCTATGAAAGGACTGGAAGTAGACCATGAAAAAAAGAAGTCACAGGTGACTCCAAAATATTTAACCCAAACAACTTTTTACAATGATCTAACGGGCTCATTTTTAAAAGTCACACCTTCATACAAAGTTCAACTACTCTAAAACAGGTTATGAAGACCATCAACAAAAAGCAATGCTCATCCAAATACCAAACTGGGAAGCTGCAGCCATTTTAAATTTGAAAAAACACACACGGGTTCATTCTCTAACTACTGAGCACCTACACCATGCCAGGCATAATACTCAGTACTAGGGACCTCAATTATGCTTAAAATACATAACTGAACACCAAAAAAAAAGATTAACAGGTAAAAATACCAAAATACTAACAGCTGTGGGACATGGAGTTCTTTTCTTCCTGGAGTTTTCCAATTTTCTACAATAAACTCCTCTTTTTATATTTAGGGGGGGAAAACCTTTCCTTTTTACTGCTGCCAATTAAGAAAAAATTCCCACACAGCAAATTGATTTAATGATTTGAATGATTAACAGGCTTGCCTTCTAAAAAAGCTCCTAAACTAGGCAGATTTCTCAGGTCTTTCTTTCATGCCTGCACCTGTTTGCTACCAGTGCTACGGTAAGATATGGGAGATGTATGGGAAATGGGGGGAAGAGAGAAATACAGTAGAGAGAAATGAGGGGTACAAATAACCACCTGCTGGTCTTTAAATATATCATGTCACCAAACACAGATGAGAAAGATCAGGCAAACAACTGTTCATCGAAAATATTTAACCAAATACGTACTGCATACAATATGCTTAGCATAGCAGTCTGCCCACTGTCAATAAGTAAATGACAAAGTCCCTTGTATATTTATCCATTCACTCAAATATTTATGATCATCATACATCAAAGGCACTGAGCTAGCATGCAGAACAGACAGGAATTCAGCAATCAATCAGATAAAATCAGCCCTCAATAGTTCATAATCTAGTTTGGTGGGTAGGGAGTAAAAAGACATTACATTTCAATTTCTACTTATTTATTACTGTGGCATGCGCTAGAGAGGCGACCTGGTAGAGGATAATGGAGACCTGATCTAGTCTGAAGGTCAGGGTAAAAGGCTTGGACAAAATTACATATGAGCTAAGATTTCAAGGAGCAGGAGTTAAACAGATGAAGGGGCAGAGAGTGAGGAACGGAAGCATATTGCAGGCAAAGGAAACAGCATATCAAGAAGAATCTAGGCTGGGCACGGTGGCTCACACCTATTATCCCAGTGCTTTGGGAGGCCAAGGCAGGAGGATAGCTTGAGGCCAGGAATTTAGAGACCAGCCTGGGCAACATGGTGAGACACTATCTCTAAAAAAATAAGAAGGAGACCGGGCACGGTGGCTCACGCCGGTAATCCCAGCACTTTGGGAGGCCGAGGCAGGCGGATCACAAGCTCAGGAGATCGAGACCATCCTGGTTAACATGGTGAAACCCCGTCTCTACTAAAAACACAAAAAATTAGCCTGGCGTGGTGGTGGGCACCTGTAGACCCAGATACTCGGGAGGCTGAGGCAGAAGAATGGCGTGAACCCGGGAGGCGGAACTTGCAGTGAGCTGAGAT
>NW_012104253.1:1880418-1886769 GCF_000951045.1 Mandrillus leucophaeus
ACCCGGGAGGCGGAACTTGCAGTGAGCTGAGATAGAGCCACTGCACTCCAGCCTGGGCAACAGAGCAAGACTCTATCTCAAAAAAAAAAAAAAAAAAAAAAAAGAAGGAAAAAAATTAGCCAAGTGTGGTGGCACATGTCTACAGTCCTAGCTACTTGGAAGGCTAAGGCAGGAGGACAGCTTAAGCCCAAGGAGTCTGAGGTTACCAGTGGGCTATTACTGCACCAGTGCACTCCAGCCTGGAAGACAAAGCGAGACCCTGTGTCAAATAAATAAATAAATAAGAAGAAGAATCTATGTCAAAAAAGGTTAAGGTTTGTGAGAGGAATTAAAAGGAAGTCAGCAAGTCAGAAAGATATAATGAAGGGAAGAGCGACTGATAAGGTAGGTAAGGGGTAGTTCATGCAGGGCCTTGTACACTGTGTTAGGAATTTAGTCTTTCATGCTAAAAGCAACAGGAACCATTGAAAAGATTTTCAAGCCTGGGAGTGACAATCAGATTCACATTTTTAAAGATCACTGACTGCTCTCCAGAGAACAGATGAGAGGGAGCAACAGTGGACCAGGAGACCAGACAGAGGCTGTATAGTGCCCAGGTGAGATGAGTGAGGGTAGTGAAAACAGAAGCAGATGTAGTCAAGATATATACTTTAGAGAGAAAATCAATAGGAATTGGTGATAGAATGAAAGCAGGTGGAGAGAGTGAGGTAAAGGAAAAGACAGTCTCATGAATGACAAGATAGTAAGGCATATAAAGACATTCCATGTAAATAGTAACCAAAATAAACTGTCCAATCCTCAGAACAAAATTAGGGCAAAAACAAATAGAGATAATGAAGAGTATAGTATACCAACACAAAGAACAACGCACAGACTAACAATTCTGAATTTAATATAAAGCAAAACCGGCAAAAAGAAACTGTCAAGTCCAGAATCAGTGAGATATTTATAACACATCTATCAGAAACTGATAAATAAGAGGGGCAGTCATAAAAATAGGAATGATATGGACACATGAACAGTATTACAAACTTCATCAAACATGCATGCACAGATATATGTCACCTTCAGCCTAACAGATAGGGAATATACATCCTTTTAAAAAGACATGGAATGTTTTAACTAGGTTACAAAGAAAGACTCACCACATCTCAAATAACCAATATCATAAAAACATTCCATGACACACAATGCAAATAAATTAATCAGTTAAAAAAATTAAACAGCATAAATAGAAACTTTAAAATGCTTGCTTAGGGGAGGCTGAGATGGGCGGATCGCTTGAGTTCAGGAGTTCAAGATCAGCTTCGGCAATGGCAAAACCCAGTCTCTGCCGGGCGTGGTGGTACATGCCTACAGTCCAATCTGAGGATGAGAAGGGGGGTGGGGGAGGGGGGAATTGCTTGAGCCTAAGAGGCGAAGGTTGCAGTGAGCCGTGATAATGTCACTGTACTCCAGCCTGGGTGATGGAGTGAGACCCTGTCTTTAAAAAAAAAAAAAAAACACACAACAAAACCACTTGCTTAGAAACTCAAAGATTAAAGATAGAATAAAAATGGAAATAACAAACTAGGCCTGGTCCAGTGGCTCATGCCTGTAATCCCAGCACTTCAGCAGGCCAAGGCAGGCGGATTCCTTGGGCCCAGAAGTTGGAGACCAGCCTGGGCAGTATGATGAAATCCTGTCTCTAATAAAAAATAAATAAATAATTAGCTAGGCATGGTGGCAAGTCCCTATAGTCCCAGCTACTCGGGAGGCTGAGGTGGGGGGAATCACCTGAGCCTGTGAGGTCAAGGCTGCAGACAGCTGTGATCAAACCACGGCACTCCAGCCTGAGCAACAGAGCAAGACCCTATCTCAAAAAAGAAAAAAAAGAAAAAAGAAACAAACAAAAAATTAGGTCTTGACATGCTGTTATTTAATACCACAATGATTATACCCACACAGCTAACATACGAGAAGCTCCTGAAACAACACTTAGAAGGAATGTTACAGCCTTGAGCCATCATTAAGAAGCAAGAAAGGATGAACATGTTTTCAATTCAGTAAGCTAGAAAAAGAACAGAGTAAACCTAAATAAAGGAAATAAAGATGACATTCACAAAACAGAAAGCAGATACTAGCTTACTCTTTGAAAAAAATTTTAATTGACAAACTCTTATAAGTCTGTTCAAGAAAAAAAAATAAAATATGAATGAAGGGGTGAAGCTAAAGCTGGTGACTGAACCCAGCAGCCACCCAAGCAGCAGCAGAAAAATGACAGTGCCACCAGAGCTCTGGAGCGGAGGAGGTGAGAGCCACAGTTCCACCCAAAAATGACCACACCCATGACTGGAAACAGGTGGTCCAGAAAGCAAAAGGCAACTGAGTGGAAAAAGGAACTGGCAAAAACCACTCTCAAGAAGGCAGATCTAAGCTGCCAGCGGCAGAGACGTAACTCTGCCAGAGCATATGTCGTAGAAGTTTTAATTGCCCTAACAAACTAATTTGCACTTTCACAGGAATACCTGTATTAATTTATTGCAATAAATAGTTTTTCCTTTGGTGATGGAGAAAAGAAACAATTTGAGGAACAAAAGGGAAATATAACTTCTGATAGAGTAGAAACTTATAATGGAAAAGAAAAGGGAAGAGGACTGAGCAATTAAAGAAATCCAACAGTTAAATTCTAGGTAGAGCAGAAAGAACTAGCAAAGGAAGTGAAGTACTGAGTGGGTCAGAAATGTATACAAAAAAAGTTGAGGTTAAAATGTCAAGACAAAGAATGTTTCAATAAAGAGAAGATGATCAATCGTGTCGAATGCTGCTGAGAGGTCAAGGAAGTTGTGGGCCAAGAGGTGTCCAATGGATCTGGCAACATGAAGTTGAGTAATCAGTATTCTGGAGAAATTAGAGCAGTGAGAAGGAAGGCCATATTGCAGTGGAAGGCTGTTTCTATCTGAATTAGTGATTTTGGAGCTAAACCATTTCAGCTGATGACAAGATCCAGCATGTCACTGTGGGAGAGAGTGCCAGAGGTGGACTAGAGGAGATTAGTGGGGTGGACGTGGAAGGCAAGAAAGCTAGCAGTCAAGGTACTTGACGGGTCATGTGACGAAGATGAAACCACCCAACATGATGGCAGTAACCAGAGTGGAAAGGAAGGCTGTGAGTCAGGCACTGGAGTCTTCAATGATCAAAAGTGGCCATGAGGAAGAGAGAGAAAGGTGTCGTGAGTCTAAGGGTGGAGGCTCCAAAGGGATGCCAGGAGTGGCAAATGGACCAAAGCCTGGACTAATGTGACACTTGCAGTATATCAGTCAGGGTTCTGTGAAGCCTTTCCAGTTCAACTTGTGAGACACTCTCTGAGCTCCCTGGCAAAGTCAGACTGCTGCCACATTAAGGAAAGCCCCGAGCACAACACCCATCATTTTTAAATTAGCTGAGCTAATAATGCCTTCAGTCTTGCTAACTACGTGTACACCTATTCTGTTATTCAAAGGGGGGAAAAAGGCAATGTAAGGAGTAGCACAATTCTTGTAATTAATGGGAAAGAAGTGGAGATAGCAGCAAAGTCACCTGCTTCTGGAAGGGAGAGTGCAAGCATTTTTTTCCAGGACACCAGGATAGGGAAAGCAAAACTTCCAAACAAAGCTAGTTTCAGGTAATCAAGACACTCTGTAAAGCTTCCTTCTGGGTTAGCCCAAAAGAATTCTAACAACATAAGACTTGAGGTTGTGACTGTCTTATTCAATTTTCTGCTGCTATTAACAGAATACCACAGACTAATTTCTTTTCTTTTTTTTTTTTTGAGACAGAGTCTTGGTCTGTCACCCAGGCTGGAGTGCAGTGGCACAATCTCGGCTCACCGCAGCCTCTGCCCACTGGGTTCCAGCGATTCTCCTGCCTCAGCCTCCTGGCTAGCTGGGATTACAGGCACACGCCACCACACCTGGCTAATTTTTGTATTTTTGGTAGACATGGGGTTTCACCACGTTGGCCAGGCTGGCATCGAACTCCTGACCTCAGGTGATCCGCCCGCCTCGGCCTCCCAAAGTGCTGGGATTACAGGCATGAGTCACCGCACGTGGCCAGACTGAGTAATTTATAAACAAGTTTATTTGGCTCATGGTTCTGATGGCTGGGCACTCCAAGAATATGGCGCTGGTATCTGGTGGGGGTCATCCCATGGCAGGAGGCAGAAGCAAGTACCCAACACAGAGAGAGGAAATTGGCCAACTTGTTTTTATGACAAACCCAGTCTCATAATAACTAACCCACTCCCTCAATAATGGCATTAATCCATTCATAAGGGCAGAGCCCTCATGATCTAATCAGCTCTTAAAGGCCCATGTCAATTAAATCCTAAAAGGAGTTTTGGAGGGGACAGACATTGAAATCACAGCAGTGACTAATTTTGAAGTCTCTCAATCAATGCAAAAGGGCTAGCAAGCCTCTGTCTGTGAGCTGCAGTAACTAGCAGATAATTTTGGCTTGTGAAACGGGTTTTGAAAGATTATCTAAGGGCCTAGCAAGGTGGCTCATGCCTGTAATGCCAGCACTTTGGGAGGCTGAGGCAGGTGGACACCTTGAGTTTAGTAATTCAAGACCAGCCTGGGCTACATGGCAAAACCTGTCTCTACAAAAAAACACAAAAATTAGCTGGGCATGGTGGTACACACCTGTAGTCACAGCTGTTTGGGAGGCTGTGGGAGGTTGGCTTGAGCCCAGGAGGCAGAGGTTACAGTGAGCTGAGATCACACTGCACTCTAGCCTGGGCAACAGAGCGAGACCTTATCTCAAAAAAAAAGAAAAAGAAAAGAAAGAAAGATTATCTGATGTACTCAAGTGAGTCCTTGTTGGAGGACTATGATTTCAACAAATTCGTTCAAATTTCGTTCAACTTAAAAACGAACATAATGTGCCTACTACATACAGGCACTGTGATGGATATGATCAATAAGATATAGTTGACAAGATATGGTTTCTGCCCTCAAGATTCATAGTCCTGTGGGGTAAATAGAGATTCAAACAAAAAATTCCAACATTGTGTGAAAAGGTGGCAGCTCAATCACAGTAGTTAAACAGCAAGGGCAAAGGAAAGACAGGTTTAAACCACAAAATATTACAATGCAGTCACAGCTGCACTCAGTGTGCCAATTCCAGGGTATCATATTCCCTGCTGTACTGGTTCTCCTCACTATGAACTTGTCTCAAGAAAAGAACTATGTCTATTACATCTGAGTCCCAACACCCAGACCAGTGCAAGACCTCAGTGTAGTCTGCATCTCTTACTCGTCTATCCAGTATCTACTTACAGATCATTCTCCTATCTACTATCTCATATCTCAACTCAAAGTAGTCTCCAGAGCAATCAAGTTGTTGGATAATCCAATCTCTTTGCTAAAGGTATGGGTTAGTAAAGACTGGGTTAACCAGTGCACACTTCCTTGGCCACAGGAATGAGCTGCTTAATCCAATCTGGAACAACGAGTTGAAGAAGGAGGTTTGGTAAAGGCTTCTACGAAATAAGCTTCCTTATTTTTATGACAGCCTGATTAGAAGAGCTGTTCATCCTCATCCTGAATATTACTCTCATTTTGGTCTATGTGGTCCAGTGATGTGAAGCCTGACATTTCTGCCACTGTTTTGACATCTAAACCGGGTGAAACACGGTAGAAAGCAGAACTAATGGAATCTCAGCAAAACGGAGCTAGCGTCCCAATCAAACCATGCCTGAAGTCCACTGTACCTGTGGAATTTTCAGTGACATACACCAATACACCCCTTTAAAATTTAAACTAGTTTGAATGGGTTTCCTGTTACTTGTAAACTACAACATTTCTAAGTATGCTAAATCCTAAAACACACTAGTGAACCCAACATGGGCAATATGGTGAAACCCTGTCTATACAAAAAATACAAAAATTAGACAGGCATGGTGGCTCGAGCCTGTAGTCCCAGCTACTCAGGAGGCTGAGGTGAAAGAGTTGCTTGAAGCCCAGGAGGCTGAAGCTGCAGTGAGCTGTGATTGTACCACTGCACTCCAGCCTGGGTGACAGAGACCCTGTCTTAAAAAAAAAGGTCGGGCATGGTGGCTCACACCTGTAATCCCAGCACTTTGGGAGGCTGAGGCAGGCGGATCACGAGGTCAGGAAATCAAGACCATCCTGGCTAAGATGGTGAAACTCCGTCTCCACTAAAATTAAAAAAAAAAATTAGCCGGGCGCGGTGGCAGGCACCTGTAGTCCCAGCTACTCAGGAGGCTGAGGCAGGAGAATGGCGTGAACCTGGGAGGTGGAGCTTGCAGTGAGCCGAGATCGTGCCACTGCACTCCAGCCTGGGTGACTGAGCAAGACTCCGTCTCAGAGA
>NW_012104253.1:1887729-1890030 GCF_000951045.1 Mandrillus leucophaeus
AGAGTGATGTTGTTAAATAAATTATGGCACATCCAAAGCATGGAGTACAAAGCAATGACAAGAAAGAGTGAAGCTCCCTTTTACTAATATGGAAAGATCTCCAATATAGATCATTAAGCAGAAAAAACAAGATGCAAAATACCATACACAGTATGTTCCCTCAATTCCTTCCCATCTCTGCTCAAATGTCATCTTATTCCTGTAACAACAAAAGAATAACTCAAAAACAAATAAAATATTATCTATAGTTAGAGGAAGGGAGCTAGGAGGGGGAAGGAGAACAGGACTAGAAGACAGACCTCTCTGAATATAACCTTGTTCTATGTGCTGGAACCATGTAAATGTTCTGCATAATTGAAATACAAAATTAAATTTTAAAACCAATCTCTCCTGTTCTAAAACTACAGTGATAATTGTACAACTCAATAAATTACTAAAAATCATTCAATGGTACGCTTAAAACAGATAGCAAGAAGAAATAATTTGAGTGCATTCAAGTTTTTGGTTTTAGAGACAGGGTTTGGCTCCGTCACTCAGGGTGGAGTGCAGTGGTATGATCATAGCTCACTGAAGCCTCAAATTCCTGGGCTTAAGCCATCAGCCTCCCAAGTAGCAGGACTACAGATGTACCACCATGCCTGGCTAGTTTTTAAATTTTTGTAAAGACAGGGTCTCACAATGTTGCCCAGGCTGGTCTCAAATTCCTGGCCTTAAGTGATCCTCCCACCTCAGCCTCCCAAAACTGGATCAAGGTTTTTATTTTTTTGGAGACAGACTCTTCCTCTGTTGCCTAGGCTGGAGTGCAGTGGCTCGATCTCGGTTCACTACAACCCCTGCCTCCCCAGCTCAAATGATCCTCCCACCTCAGCCTTCCAAGTAGCTGGGACTACAAACACATGTCACCACTCCTAGCTGATCTTTTTAAAAATTTTTAATAGAGATGAGGTCTATGTTGCCCAGGCTGGTCTCGAACTCCCGAGATAAAACGATCTGCCCACTTTGGTCTCCCAGAGTATTGGGATTACTGGCGTGTGCCACCGCACCCAGCTGGATTAAGTTTTAAGAGGCAGTGAAAGAATCAAACAAAGCTAGTAAAGACCAGTGCCTCTTCAACTTTAGTGTGTACATGAATCACCTGGGAATCCTCTTAGAATGCAGATTTAATTCAGTAAATGGGGCCAATACTCTGCACTTCCAACAAGCTCCCAGGTGACCGCTGATGATGCCGATGATGGTCTGTGGCTCACACTTTGAGGGTTGAGACAACTTAAACAACTAGAGGTGCTTTGCTCTAAGAAGTAGCTGAGAAGTGGGGCAGCAGCTATTGGAGCCACATGACCCATAGAAAATGAGTGGGTGGGCCGGGTGCGGTGGCTCATGCCTGTCAACCCAGCACTTTGGGAGGATGAAGTGAGAGGACCACTGGAGCCCAGGAGTTCCAAGACCAGCCTGGGTAACATAGTGAGACTCCATCGCTATAAAAAATGTAAAAATTAGCCAGGGGTGTGGTAGTGCGCCCTTTTAGTCCCAGCTACTTGGGAGTGTGAGGTGGGAGGATCACTTGAGGCCAGAAGTTTAAGGTTGCGGTGAGCTATGATCACACTACTACATTCCAGTCTAGGTGACTGAGAGACCCTGCCTTGAAAAAAAGAAAGAAAGAAAATGAGTGGGTGTCAGAAAGAGTCTCTCCCCGACAACTGTTTTAAAATGAGAGAAACAGCAACACACTTGTAGGAAACAGAGAATAGCGATTAGCCAAAATGAGGTGGGATATAGCAAACAAGTCGGGGAGGTGACTTTAGACAGGGGCAGAGCACTTCCTTAACAACAGAAGGGAAGGCATCCGGTACAGATGCCAGAAGCTGAGATGTGAGGGTAGAAATCTGGAGAAATTATCTTTTGACTGCTTAACAGTTCTAAGTGAATAAGAAGTACAGTCATCAGCTAAGAATAAGAATAGGGAAGATTTGAAGACAAAGTTGTAAAATTGTCATCTAGGCTGGGGGCAGTGGCTAACGCCTGTAATCTCAACACTTTGGGAGGCTGAGGTGGGAGGATCGTAAGTTCAGGAGTTCAAGACCAGCCTGACCAACATGGTGGAACCCCATCTCTACTTAAAACACAAAAATTAGCCAGGCGTGGTGGTACATGCCTGTAATCGCAGCTACTCAGGAGGCTGAGGCAGGAGAATCTCTTGAACCCCGGAGGCAGAGGTTGCAGTGAGCTGAGATCGCGCCATTGCACTACAGCCTGGGCAATATAGTAAGATTCCATCTTAAAAAAAAAAAAAAAAACTGTCAT
>NW_012104253.1:1890080-1896762 GCF_000951045.1 Mandrillus leucophaeus
AAAAAAAAAAAAAAAAACTGTCATCTAGAAGGGTGGGGTCAGTGTGGTACAACTGCTTGTCAGCGCCATGCACCCCTCCAAGGTGATGGTTCTGAATCTTAGGGGAATATGGGCAGCACAGAGTGCTATTTGTCAACCACATGCAGGGCAAATGTGCAGATGTGCAGTAGGCAGAGGATTCACTTTAGCCAAGATTGGGATTGTGTATACGAGGGGAGTTATAATGATTGGTCACTGCACTGGAACGGGGTAATGCTTTAGAGAGTAGCAGTGAGGCAGGGCTGAAAGCATTGAGAAAGGAAGGGAAGCAATGCACCCCATGAGACGGCACTGATACAATCTGATGACTTCAGCCCTAAAGGAGGACAATATACTAATGTAGTACATTACCTTGGAAATAGCACCAAAATAAAATACATTTTAAAACGTATTTTAAAATCATAACTAAGAATTCTAAAAAAGGCTAGGATACAGTCAACATTTAAATGACCACCACTAAGGAAGATAATCCTACCCTCCCTAAGCCTTGCACAAGCTTCAGCCCTCACACTGCAGCTCAGACTCCCAGGAGCCAACAGCTGCCACATCCTTAGGCCTTGAGCTAAATTCTAGTTCTCTTGGTTCAGAATCCCCTCCCCTTTCAGCTGACCCACCATCCAAATTCAAATGTCACCTTATTAAAGCTTCTCTAAAGTTCCTGCTGCAATTGAGACAAACATTACACTGTCATCACCTATTATCTGAACCAAATGGAACAGAGTCCACCTTGTAGAGTGGTTCTCATATTCTGCCCTCTAGTTAGGATAGCAAGAGTGATCAGGAAGAAGAAAAACGAAGCAAGAAGCATAGCCAGCTTAGAATTCTAGATGAGCAACTGCTGAGTGAAAGTAACACAAGAGAGCTCTTCATGGAGCTAAAAGTTTCACTTCACAGGACATGAGAAACTAGTTACCCTTCTTATATTCAATCACGCATGTGATAATAAAGAAGTTAAGTAAAGACTTACCTAAATCAGGTTGCTTACGCTTTCTGTGCCATGGACTCCTTACAATCGTTTTTTGTTGTTTTAGAGACAAGGTCTCTGTTGCCCAGGCTGGAGTGCAGTGGTGTGACCATGACTCACTGCAGCCTCAATCTCCTGGGTTCAAGAGATCCTCCCACCTCAGCCTCTTGAGTAGCTGGGACAACAGGCATGTGCCACAATGCCCGATAATTTTTAAAAATTTTTTGCAGAGATGGGGGCCTCACAGTGTTGCCCAGGCTGGCCTCAAACTCCTGGCCTCAAACAATCCTCCCACCTCAGCCCCAATAATTTTTATCTTATTCTATCTATCTATCTATCTATCTATTTATTTAGAGACGGAGTCTTGCTCTATCGCCCCGGATGGAATGCAATGGCACAATCTTGCTCACTGCAACCTCCGCTTCCCAGGTTCAAGCGATTCTCCTGCCTCAGCTTCCCAAGTATCTGGGATTACAGGTGCCTGCCACCACGCCCAGCTAGTTTTTGTATTTTAAGAAGGGGTTTCACCATGTTGGTCAGGCTGGTCTCGAATTCCTGCCTCAGATGATCCGCCCACCTCAGCCTTCCAAAGTGGTAGGATTACCGGCATGAGCCACCACACCTGACCCCAATAGTTTTTAAATACATAAATTTATAAAAGAAATCTATGGCCAGGCATGGTGGCTAAGACATATAATCCCAGTACTTTCGGAGGCCAGAGCAGAAGGATCACTTGAGCCCAGGAAGTCAAAGCTGAAGTGAGACTCTGTTTCAAAAAAAAAAAATCTACATTAAAATACAGTTGTATTACACTAAGTAACTATAAATTTTCAAAAATTGCTTAATTACATGTCAAATAACAAGATCTAATGGGGCCAGGCGGAGTGACTCACGCCTGTAATCCCAGCCCTTTGGAAGGCCAAGGCGTGTGAATCATGAGGTCAGGAGATCGAGACCATCCTGGCTAACATGGTGAAACCCCCGTCTCTGCTAAAAATACATAAAAAATTAGCCAGGCGTGGTGGCGGGCGCCTGTAGTCCCAGCTACTCAGGAGGCTAAGGCAGGAGAATGGCGTGAACCCAGGAGGTGGAGCTTGCAGTGAGCCGAGATCGCGCCACTGCATTCTAGCCTGGGGAACACAGCGGGACTCTGTCACACACACAAAAAAAATCTAATGGTAATTTCAAAGTAGTGATGAGTGTCAATATCTGACACATGTGCAACAACCACAATGTGATATGAAAACATCTGTGGGCCAGGAGTGCTGCCTCATGCCTCTAATCCCAACACTTTGGGAGGCCAAGGTGGGAGGTTCACATGAGCCCAGGAGTTCAACACCAGCCTAGGGTATAATATAGTGAGACTGTCTCCACACACACACACACAAATTTAAAATTAGCCAAGCTTCATGTAGACCCATCTACCTGAGAAAGTCAGGTGGGAAGATCATTTGAGCCCGGGGATGGAGGTTGCAGTGAGCCCACGTCACACCACTGCACTCCAGCCTGGGCGACGGGGAGACTCTCTCAAAAAAAAAAAGAAAAAAGAAAAAGAAAATGTGATTTTCACTGATAATTGCCACAGGTTCCATTATTATTCTGATGTCATCTATATTCATAACTGAGGAACATGTTAAATGTCAAAAGTTAGTAAAATAAATAAATAAATTTTTAAAAGTGAAATGTTTTCCCCATTCAGGCTACCCTCTAAATTCTAGTAAGGTTAAGGAGCCCTAATGAGCAAATGCTATCTAATAGAGCTGACATAGTCTGCACATCTACAAAGGGATGGAAAAGGCTGAGCTCCTGTATCTGCTTTCCCTTCTCCCCAGAGTCTCTTCAACCTTTGAAAATCCCCACACTGCTCTCCCAGTAATCTCTCTCCGGTCTCTAAGGCTGCTCTCCTTTCCCCATTCTTACCCAGTTTCCCCCTCTCCTTGCAGGGCTCCAGATGAAAGAAACCAGCAGTCAGTTAGCAAATCACATGTGAGAGATAGTAGAATGAGTCAGTTCCAGCTCTTTGGTATATCCTTGTATAACTAAAAGAAACATCTTACATTTGACAGTACCCTACCATTTCTGAAAGAGTGTTTATATAATTATCTCACTAATCCTTAAAAAAACTGTGAAGTAGGCAGGACAGATATTCTCATCTCTATTTACAAAAAAATGAAACCTGAGGCTCTGAGAGGTTAAGCAACCTGCTCAAAGTCACAGAGATCATCGTACAAAAGGCAAAATATGTACTGTTGGAGCAATCTCAACCTCTAAAACGGCTCCAAACATGAGTTGGTCTATTTTAAACTCAGAACTGCTGGGATGGCAGCTTCAGGTTAATGTAGAGAGTAAAAGCTGGACAAAGTCACAAGTCTTCATCCTATCAATTATTAATAATCCTATCAATTATTATCCATGTCCTTGAATCTATTTCTTCTTCCATAAAGTAGGAACAATAATAATAAATGACTGCCTGACCTTACCTCCCATAAAGCTCATCTAAGGTGCTCTACGTAAATGCTTTATAGACTGTGAAGTTATCATTCTCACCAATAATAAAGGACAGCATAAAAACAAAAAGGCAACAAAGCATTCATTCATTCATTCATTCATTCATTCATTCGATAAATATTTCAGTGCCTGCAACGTGCCAAGCACTGTTCTAGGTACCAAACAGGGGATACAATGATGAATAAGACAGAAAGGCTTATTCATGCTCTCAGGAAGTTGATGTTCAATAAGGAAGGTGAGAGAGACTGACAAATGCATATGTAAGTAAGCATGACAATATCAGTGCTATGGTCTGAATGTTTGTGTCCCCCTCAAAATTCATTTGTTGAAACCTCATTACCAATGTGATAATATCAAGAGGTGGGGGCTTCTGGGTGATCAGATCATGATGGTGTGGTTCCCACGGACGGGATCGGCGCACTTATGAAAGAGGTCCCAGGGAGCTGCCTTCCCCTTCCACCATGTGAGGACACAGTGAGTAGACAATAAACCAGAATGAGAGCCCTCACCAGATAATGAATCTGCCAATACCCTCATCTTGACTTTCCAGACTCCAGAACTGTGAGAAATAAATTTCTGTTCTTTACAGGCTACCTGGTCTATGGTATTTTGTTACAGCAGTCTGACAGACTAAGACAACCAGTAGTAAGTAGTATATGAAAGATTTTTTTCTTTTTTTGAGACAGGGTCTTGCTCTATAACACAGGCTGGAATGCAGTAGCATGGTCACAGCTCACTGCAACCTCAAACTCCTATGCTCAAGAGATCCTCCTGCCTCAGTCTCCCCTGGAACTACAGATGCGTGCCACCACATCCAGCTCATTTAAAACTTTTTTTTAACATAGTCAGACAAAGTCTAGAACTCCGGGCCCCAAGCAATCCTCCTGCTTCAGCCTCCCAAAGTGCTAGGATTATAGGCATGAGCCACTGTACCCAGACAAAGGATTTTTAAAAGAGTGATGTTACTGAAGGTGACCGATAGTACCACAAATTTATGGTCAAGAGGAGGTTCTCTGATGGATGGTGACATTTCAGCTGTGATCTAACCAGCAAGAAGGAGACAGCAACGCATAAAATAAGGGAGGTGAACATTTTTAGTAGAGGAAGCAGTTAATATAAAGAGGTTCCAGGGAGAGCACAGGTTGGACTAGCAAAGTATCATCTAGCAATGTATTAGGCTGTTCTTCCATTGCTACAAGGAAATAGCTGAGACTGGGTAATTTATAAAGAAGAAGGCGGCTGGGTGCGATGGTTCACGACTGTAGTCACAGCACTTTGGGAGGACGAAGCAGGCAGTTAGGAGATCGAGACCATCCTGGCTAACATGGTGAAACCCTGTCTCCACTAAAAATACAAAAACACAACCGGGCGTGGTGGCAGGTGCCTGCAATCCCAGCTACTCGGGAGGCTGAGGCAGGAGAATGGTGTGAACCCGGGAAGCAGAGCTTGTAGTGAGCCGAGATCATGCCACTGCACCCAAGCCTGGGCGACAGAGCGAGACTCCATTTCAAAAAAAAAAAAAGAGGTTTCACTGGCTCATCGTTCTGCAACCTTTACAGGAAGCATAGTGCTGCCACCTACTCAGCTTCTAGGGAGGCCTCAGGAAGCTTTCAATCATGGCAGAAGGTGAAGAGGGAGCAGGCACTTCACATGGAGAAAGAAGGTGCAAGAGGGAGACAAGGAAGTGCCACACACACTTTTAAACAGCCAGTTCTGGAGAGAACTCGTACTCACTAGCACGAGGACAGCACCAAGTAGATGGTCCTAAACCACTCCTGAGAAATCCACCCCTTGATCTAATCACCTCCCATCAGGCCCCACCTCCAATACTAGGGATTACTATTCAACATGAGATTTGGGCAGGGACCAGAGCTCCCACTGAGACTCCTAGTCCTGTGCTTACTGACGATATAAGTCCCTAGCTTATTGTTAAGCACTCTGGTTCTAGGGTTGAACAGAACTGGATTCAAACCCCAGGACAATGGTTTATTAGTTTTATAACCTATGCAAAGTATCCAACTGCTACAAACCTCAGTTTTCTCACCTGCAAAATAAGGATACTAATAGTATCTATTTTATAAGATGATTTGCAAAGATTTAATGAGATCACGCGGCCGGGTGCGGTGGCTCATGCCTGTAATCCCAGCACTTCGGGAGGCTGAGGTGGGCAGATCATGAGGTCAAGAGATCCAGACCATCCTGGCCAACATGGTGAAACCCCATCTGTAGTTAAAATACAAAAATTGGCCAGGGGTGGTGGCGTGTGCCTGTAGTCCCAGCTACTCAGGAGTCTGAAGCAGGAGAATCGCTTGAACCTGGGAGGAGGAGGTTGCAGTGAGCCAAGATCCCGCCACTGTACTCCAGCCTGGCAAAAGAGCAAGACTCCGTCTCAAAAAAAAAAAAAAAGAGAAGTCATGCATAATCTGTTAGCACAATATCCATAATTATCCATAATCCATGTTATTAAGATGATTAATATGTTATTAATAATGTTAGCTATTACTATTATTACATGATCTCTTAAACCTTGCTGTCTTCCTTTTCAATACTTCCAGGGATGTTCAGCTTATTTCTTTATATCCGAGAGGAAGAAAGAGTACTCCGCAGTGACTCACACCTATAATCCTACCACTTTGGGAGGCTGTGGTGGGAGGATCAGGTCAGGAGTTCAAGACCAGCCTCAGCAACATGATGAAACCCTGTCTCTATAAAAAATACAGAAATTAGCCGGGCATAGTGGCACGTGCCTATAGTCCCAGATACTCAGGAGGGTGACGTGGGAAGATCACTTGATCCCAGGAGGCAGAGGCTGCAGTGAGTTGAGATCGTGCCAGTGCACTCCAGCCTGGGCAACAGAGTGAGACCCTGTGTCCAAAAACAAAAAAGTAAAAATTAGCCAGGTATGTGGGTGGTGGCATGCTCCTATAGACTCAGCTACTCGGAAGGCTGAGGCAGGAGGATTATTTGGGCCCAGGAGGTTGAGGCTGCAGTGAGCCATGATTGTGTCACTGCACTCCAGCCTGGGTGACAAAGTGAAATCTTGTTTCATTTAAAAAAAAAAAAAAGAAAAAGGAAAAGAAAAGAGTACCCACATCACATCTCTTCTATAAAATATTTCCTGGCCCAGCATGGTGGTTCATGACTATAATCCCAACACTTTGGGAGGCCAAG
>NW_012104253.1:1897292-1899133 GCF_000951045.1 Mandrillus leucophaeus
TACACAGCACCTATGAATAGGCAATGTTCAGTTTTGAATGCTTTTCTAGCAGCTGCCTTATCATTGCTGGTTTACTTGTCCATCTCACCACTAGACTGTAGGCACTCTGGGCCAAGGACTATGTCTTATCTATCTTTGGATCCACAGGTCCAATAAATGTTAGTTGAATTGAATAAGCCCTTGATTATTCCACTGGACTGTGAACCCTTTGATAGCAGAGATTCTTAACAATATAGAGCGGGCACTCAGTAAGTCCTTTTAGAATGAGTGTGTGAATATCATGTCCCTCCTTGGTTAGATGATACTCCTCTTAAGGTCAGGGCCCATACCTCATACTTGTTTGATTTCCCATAGTCTGGCATACTGCTTTTCACACAAAAACTACTCAGATATTTATTAAATGAAATATTAAGGCAAGATACAGCCTCTAAAGCAGAGATCCAAGTAAGTAAAGAGAATGAGAATCTGTACAAGTTTTACTGTAGCAGAACAAAAAAGCGCAGTAAAAGGGTAAGCTGGTTGTGAGTCAACTAAAGAAAAAAACAGCTTCATGGCAGAGCAATAATCTACAGTGTGGTAACTAAGAATGTTAACATAGTCCCTCTTACCAAATTATTCTTACTTTTTTTTGAGATGGTCTCATTCTGTCGCTGAGGCTAGAATGCAGTGGCTCGATCACACTGCAGCCTCGACCTCCCCACCCTGGGTTCAAGCAATCCTCTTACCTCGGCCTCCTGAGTAGCTGGGACTACAGGTACACATCACCACACTCAGCTAATTTTTAATTTTTTGTAGAAATAGGGTCTCACTATGTTGTCCAGGCTAGTTTCCAACTCTTAGCCTCAAGAAACCCTCCCACCTCGGCCTCCCAACGTGCTAGGATTACAGGCGTGATGTAATCCTATGCCAGGCCTGATTCTTACTTTGTAAATATAAAATCCTTATAAATTCCTTCCTCATGAATGATTCTTGCTTCTTTCTTATAAAACCTATATATTTAAGCTATTTCCCTATTGATACAAAGCAAGATAAGATGTAACACAGACTGATTTGGCATGTTTTAGAATAATATATCTACTTTTTAAAAATCTACTACAAAATAGAATTGACGTCCAGGTGAGGTGGCTCACACCTGTAATCCCAGCACTTTGGGAGGCCAAGGCGGGTGGATCACGAGGTGAGGAATTAAGAGACCAGCCTGGCCAATACAATGAAACCCCAGCTCTACTAAAAAATACAAAAATTAGCCCGGCATGGTGGCGTGTGCCTGTAGTCCCAGCTACTCTGGAGTCTGAGGCAGAGTCTGAGGCGGAGGGTGCAGTGAGCCGAGATCGAGCCACTGCACTCCAGCCCGGGCGACAGAGTGAGCCTCTATCTCAAAAAAAATAAATAAAAAAAATAGAATTGACAACAGAAAATATTTCTCAATTTACAAATTACCAACTGGCAGAGAAGCTGAAAAGTTGAGAAAAATGCTAAAAGAGCAGTTGACATCTAAAGCTCAATCAGAAATAAAAATGAAGCATTTCTGAAATTAGAAATACAAGGCAACAAATATAAAAATTTATTAAAAATATGATCTGCACACATTTTGGGGCAAATCATCTATTTAAAATCCAATGCAATATTCTTCTACTAGGCAGAGAAATACTTTTCCACTTCACCTTTACTCCTTAATTCCACTTGATACTTATATCGCTATGCCACATGCAGAGCACATACTCTCTACTTTATATTGTAATGCTAAATACAAAATCAGCCGGGTACAGTGGCTCACACCTGTAATCCCAGCACTTTGGGAGCACAAGGCAAAAAGGGTCACTTGAGCCCAGGAGTTCAAG
>NW_012104253.1:1905133-1914751 GCF_000951045.1 Mandrillus leucophaeus
AACCTGAGCACAGAATCATACAACCTTTAGAGCTGGAAAAACCTTAGAACCCTCTAAATTTACTTCCTACTTCCTGTAGTTATCACTTCAGTAACTTCTCTGGGCAGTACATTTGTGGCCTGGAATCTTAAGATGTGGGGAGGTAGGAAGGTTCTTTGGCTTGAATGTTAAGTCATTCTGAGTACAGTTTTTGTTTATTATTGATTGTTTTGGTTTTTTTTGAAACAGGCTCTCACTCTGTTGCCCGGGCTGGAGTGCAGTGGCACAATTATAGCTCACTGCAACCTCAACCTCCCCAGTTCAAGTGACCTTCCCAACTCAGCCTTCCAAGTAGCTGGGACAAGAGGCACATGACACCACGCCCACCCTTGTAGAGACAGGGTTTCACTATGTTGCCCAGGCTGGTCTCGAACCCACATGAGGTTTCACTGTGTTGCCCAGGCTGGACTCCTGCAATCCTCCCGCCTCGGCCTCCCAAAGTGTTAGGATTACAGGTTTGAGCCACCACTCCTGGCCTGAGTACAGTTTTTAAAAGTTGTACATGGATCTTGTAGGTGACATAGTTTGACAGAAGTAGATCAAAAGTAATCTGTATCAATTGTTTACTATTACTTCATTGTCTCTTATACAATTTCCCTATTTTAAGAAGGTTAAATTTGTTACTTACTAGCAATATTTTTAAATGTCTTTTAAAAGATATGAGCTATTAAAAAATACCCAAGTTACTTTCGGGCCCAAAATTGAATAGGTTTTTCAGCTTCTAAAGATCTCTTTCAAGTTTGGCATAGACATGGCTTTACTCAGTCATCCACTCAACAAATACACAGTAAGGGCCTAACTCTAAACTGGACACTGCACTGGGCATTGAGAAGATGGAGAGAAGGAAAGATAAGGTCCCTATTCTAAGGGAGCTTTGTTTACAGAAGGCACAATTGCATCATCACACAGAATTACAAATTCAGAAAAGTGCTAGGAAGGCAAAGTACAGGATGCTCTAAGAACACATACACATAATAGGGCTTGTAATCACAGCACTTTGGGAGGCTGAGGCGGGTGAATCACTTGAGGCCAGGAGTTCCAGACCAGCCTGGCCAACATGGCAAAACCCTGTCTCTATTAAAATACAAAAATGAGCCAGGCACAGTGGCGCATGCCTGTAATCCCAGCTACTCAAGAGGCTGAAGCATAAGAATCACTTGGGCCCAGGCAGCAGAGGATGCAGTGAGCCCCCAGCCTGGGTAACAGAGCAAGACTCTGCCTCAAAAAACAAAACAAAACAAAAAACCAAGTAATAGAGGAAAACTGTTACACCATGGGGATTCAAAGCAAAATTTCCTGAGGAAGTGATGGTTAAGCTGAGATCTGAATGGAGGCCATTCGTATTTATATAAAAACAGAGATCCATAAAATGAGGAGAGAGGATTGGTCCAATAAGCCCAGCTACCTTACCTTTGGCATCTTTTATCCTATATCCTAAAAACAACCTTTTTTTTTTTTTTTTTTTGGTTTGAGACAAAGAGTCTAGCTCTGTCGCCCAGGCTGGAGTACAGTGGTATGATCTCGGCTCACTGCAACCTCCACCTCCCAGGTTCAAGCGATTTTCCCGCCTTGGCCTCCCGAGTAGCTGGGACTATAGGTGAGCACCACCACGCCCAGCTAATTTTGTATTTTTAGTAGAGACGGGGTTTTACCATGTTGGCCAGGCTGGTCTCAAACTCCTGATCTCAAGTGACCTACCCGCCTCGGCCTCCCAAAGTGCTGAGATTACAGGTGTGAGCCACGGCGTGCAGCCCCGCTCCCCCTTTTTGTTGTTTTAAAAACAGGGTCTCATTCTGTTGCCCAGGTTGGGGTGCAGTGGCACAATTATAGCTCACTGTAACCTTAACTCTTGGGCTCAAGAGCCCTCCTCAGCTTCCCAAGTAGCTGTGACTACAGGGACATACCACCATGCCCAGCTAATTTTTTTTTTTTTTTTTTTTTGTAGACACAGGGTATTGATATGTTATCCAGGCTGGTCTCAAACTTCTGGGCTCAAGCGATCCTCCCACCTCAGCCTCCCAAAGTGCTGGGATTACAGGCGTGAGCCACTGCACCAGACCACAACCTCTTTTTTAAAAAAAAGAAGAACAAAGTATGTAATAAAGATGTCTGAAAGCTAGTAATTGAAAGTCTTTTGGGGAGAGGGACAGGGTCTTATTTAGCTCTGAATACCTCACATCACCTTGCCTAGTATCGTTACTATCACAGTAGTCACTCAAATCTGGTGAAATGATTAGTGTCAGTATGAAATCAATGTTAATACTGTCTTTAGTTAAATAAATTTGCCAAACTACATCTCCTCACATAAGAAACCCCATTTTAAACTTCCTCAATTGTGAAAAGATGTTTTAATCTACCTCAAGAATTTAATAAAATAATACATGGCAAAATGCCGGGGTAATTTCTATAAGTTCTTGGAATATATGATGATATCCCTGTGATCAAAAAGCCGGATCAGTCTCTTCTAAGATAATTTAGACTCAGCTGTGCTTCATTTTCCTTACTATGAGAAAAAATTCTAACAGGTTTGCATCCCCTCTCTGGCCTCGGTTCTCTGACGAGGGTGAAATAACAAACTCTAAAGTTCCTTCTAACTCCAGACACCTGTAAACCTTTTAAAAGGCTCAAGATTGCAATTCCTTAGCCTGAATGTTAGACTACTTCCTCACCTACTCCATTTCCCCAGGACCCCATGTTTTTTCTCAGGAAAGGTAGCACGTAATTCATGATTTAAGTTCTTTAAAACACCTATTTTCTACTCATTTTACACGCAGACTTAAGTTGAATTTATACATCTAAATTAGATCTTCTGAATAATCCAAATAATTATTGTAGGCCGGGCGCGGTGGCTCAAGCCTGTAATCCCAGCACTTTGGGAGGCCGAGACGGGCGGATCACGAAGTCAGGAAATCGAGACCATCCTGGCTAACACGGTGAAACCCCGTCTCTACTAAAAAATACAAAAAACTAGCCGGGCGAGGTGGCGGGCGCCTGTAGTCCCAGCTACTCGGGAGGCTGAGGCAGGAGAATGGCGTAAACCCGAAAGGCGGAGCTTGCAGTGAGCTGAGATCCGGCCACTGCACTCCAGTCTGGGCGACAGAGCGAGACTCCGTCTCAAAAAATAATAATAATAATAATTATTATTATTATTGTAAAATTGTACACCCCTCAAAGGACAAAAAAAAAAATAGTCAAAACAGCCAACCTGGAGGGGCGCGGTGACTCAAGCCTGTAATCCCAGCACTTTGGGAGGCCGAGACGGGCGGATCACGAGGTCAGGAGATCGAGACCATCCTGGCTAACACGGTGAAACCCCGTCTCTACTAAAAAATACAAAAAACTAGCCGGGCGAGGTGGCGGGCGCCTGTAGTCCCAGCTACTCGGGAGGCTGAGGCAGGAGAATGGCGTAAACCCAGGAGGCGGAGCTTGCAGTGAGCTGAGATCCTGCCACTGCACTCCACCCTGGGCGACAGAGCGAGACTCCATCTCAAAAAAAAAACAAAAAACAAAAAAACAGCCAACTGTGCTCTGGGTGTGGTGGGTCACATCTATAACCTCAGCACTTTAGCAGGCTGAGGTGGGAGGATCGCTTGAGGCCAGGAGTTCAAGACCAGCCTGGGCAACACGGCAAGACCTCCATCTCTAAAAAACATTTTTTTGTTTTTAATTAGCCAGGCATGGTGGTGCACACCTGTAGTTCCAGCCACTAGGAAGGCTGAAGTGAGAAGATCATCTGAGCCCAGGAGTTTGAGGCTATAGTGAACTATAAGCATGCCACCGCACTCCAGCCTAGGCAACAGAATGAGATCCTGTCTCTAAAAACAAAAATAAAAACATGTTTAATGGCCATCGGTCAAAAATAGGTTTATAACTACTAACTCTAAAGAGTAAATCTTGGTTTTCCAATTAAGGAAAATTTATTTCCTATATTTTAAATCAGAAAATAGCCACAAAAAAATCACTTACACTCAGAAATAACAATAAATGCAAACTCATTAATGGAAAAAAAATTTTAAGTTACAATTAAAAGAGAGCAGAAACATCTGCAACATAATGCAAATGTATCTATGATACTACCACATGAAAATGAAATTTTACCCAAAAAAACGTTAAAACACTCAAATTATGCAGGTAAGGGCAATTCACGTATTTCAGATTTATCTTGTTTAAAATAATTTTTTGGTGTAGTTTTAAAAGCCTTGCCTCCTTTTACCCTTCAGGGAATAGCGTCCCACTAAAAGAGAACACTATCGTAACGATACTTTCAGGCAAGAAACTTGTCTTTATGATGTAAACCAGGGCTACCAGATCCAGATAAGGTTTGCCATTAGGATGCTTCAGAAGTAATAACCTTCAAAGAAAAAAAATTTTAAAGTAATTCCTGCATTAATAATTGCTAATTAGTGAATTTAGTTTTTAAGCACATTGTATTTTTATATAAATTTTTAAAACTTAAAATTCTAAACTTAATTTCCAGAGACAAAATAAATCCTTTCACTCTGAATATCAACGTCAAGACGGCAGCTTCTTATTTGACAGTTACTCTTAGTATTTCTTTAACTATATTTTACATCTACTGAGTGTTTCAGAGCCTTAAAATTCATTACGATTATTATATTATTAGTTACAATGTGCACTGTAACATTCCCTTTTTAAAGAGGTGCAAATAGAAGTTAAATAACTTATCCAAGGTCACCCAACAAGTCAGTGACAAAGTTGGGAGTAGGAGTAAAACTTCAGCCCCTAGACTGAAGACTACTTCAAGCGTTTGCAATTCCAAAAGAGGAAAAAAAAAAAAAAAAAAAAAGGTCAAGCGATTTACCCTCAATAACTTCCAATAGTATACTCTAAATACAGTGGTACACTTATTATCATAAACACTAATAAAAAAGATTCACAGTGAATGAAAGAAACAACTTTGCTACATTTAGATACCACTGTCATTTCCCTAGCTCTTGTAACAAGCGAAAATCCTGCACTGGATCTGGCTATATGAAATCCTAGGGAATGTTCACTCTTCAATATGAACAATTTATTTTCATGCTAACATGCATTTGCGAATTAATCTTTTATCACCTTGTCCTATTTGGAGGTGCTGTGGGATGCATTTATTTCCTCACTCTTCCATAACATCAAGTCAAAGACTACAATCTCAAAACTAAGCAATTCTCAGTGAAAACATAGTTACATAGCCAATGAAAGAAAAGCTCTAATAAATGGCTGCTTTTAAAGAGATACTTTTAAAGGATGCTTATATGCTTCAGAGAATTACTGGTAACTCGCCCGCCAAGAAGGATGGTCCCTTTAAAGTAGCCTTTAAGGCATTATCCCTCCCCGTTTGGGACACAGTCTGACTTGTTGGACAAGACTAATCTGGGCACTCTCACACACAACCCCTCTGAACCAGCTTAGTTCACTGCAAACATCATTTCAACTGTAGTACTCAGCCCTTCGCATACTACAAGGGACAAGATGACTCTCCTTAACAGTCTTTCAGAACGTCCCCTCGGCGGACACTGACAGCCGACCTCCCGCGGATGTTTTTGGAAATAGAAATGTTAACACCAGGAGAGGCTCCTAGGAAGTGTCAGTGCGGCAGCAGGTGGAGTAGCCCTGCGTGCCGAGCAGGTTCTTTCTGACCTAGTCTCAGTCCTCCGCTTCCCGGCCCCAGTTCCGCCTTACAGAGATCTTGTTAAGCCGTCTTGCGCCCCTGTTCTCTAACCCAGGGCGAGACTTCCAACCCTCCAGGGAGGCGAGGCAATCGAAGCAGACAAGACGGCCACCCCACCTCTTCCGGGGACTCGCAGGCCCGCTCCCTGGCCATGTCAGAGCCTGATGGACCAGGCTGGAGGGGACGCAGCCGGCTCCCCTGGGAGCCTCCCAGCCAGAACCCCGCGTCCCACGGTCCCTTTCCACAGCCCCCACCCCTTCGAAACGCCACCGCCACCACCCTCCTTACTCCTGAATCCCCTCTCCTCAGGAGTACCCCAGTGGAGGGAGTTACCGGCCCACTCAAAAGTAAGAGCGACGGCCACCCCTCTCGGTCACCCTGGCCCCACTGTCACCGCCCTGCTCCCGCCTCTACCTACGCCGCTGGCTGACCCCGGTGACGCCCGGGTCGGTACCTTGCGGACCCCCTTGTAGATATAGAAGTAGAGCTCCCGGCCCACATTGAAGCAGAGGCGGTCGCCGTTGCCAGACTGGTCGTTGAGGTTTACGAAGGAGACGCGGACAGGGTTGGATCCCTGCGAGTTGAAGGGCACCCGGTTGGGCCGGCTGTACTCCGAGTGTGGCAGCAGCTTGTACAGACCTTCCCGGGTGGTGAATTGGGTCTTAATCTCGTTCATCTCCTTCCCTCCTCCCTCCGTCGCCATCTTGGAAAGCAGCGTTCATCCTGCCCTAAGTGCCCGGATCACGCCCACCGCGCAGGCGCTGTTCTCGGTGCTCCCTCTTCCCCCACCCCTTGCCTTTTCCTTGTCGCCCCTCCCACCCGCGGGCCAGCCCCGCGAAGGCGGGCCGAAGGGAAGGGGCGGGCTTGTTTACGGCCCGACTGCGCAGGCGTGCTCACCTGGCGTGCTCCACCCGGCTGGGCGTCCGCAGGCTCCTCCCCCGGGCGTGGCCTCCGGGCGGCTCGGCTGCTTCCCAGGTGATGTCGGTTCCAGCCGGTGGGGTCTAGTTGACGGTTCCGCAGCCACTAGGACCAATGGAAAGCCGATCAGGGGGAACCGCGGCGGGGCTGGTGTCAGGAGCCTGAGGTGAACTTGAGGGTGCTTCCTCAGCGGTCTCCCCCCTGCCCTGAGGGGCGCCGGGACCCCAAAGAGCGGAGGAAGAGCGCCACCCCGACTGCCACCGCTTCGGGGCCAGCACGCGGGGTACCCTACAGGGAGCGCGGATGCCCCTGTGTTCGGGCGGGGACGGCTCCACCCCTCCTGGGCCCTCCCTTTGGGACGGGGACTGTCCCGCCCAGAGAGAGTGCTGACTACCCGCCCGACCGTCTTGATCCCCGGTCAGGAAGCAAGCCCCTTGGAAGCCTCCTCGCCGCCGTTTCTGAGAAGGTACCGAAGGACTCAAGATTTACGCTTCACTATGTTTTATTTCAGGCCGGGTAGGGGGAGAGAAGAATGTGGTACAGCATGAATATCCTAATTCCTATGTGTGGTGAGCACTGGCGGCCTCCGCTTCTTAGCGGAGGTTTGTCCTTTCCAACTGTTCAGAGACACGCGGCGGGGAAGCGCTCTGGGAACCGGGGACTGAATCTATGCAGGATTCACTTCTCTTGCTCAGTAGTTTACGAAGAGCTCTTAATAAAATTTAAGGTAATTGGTTTTTTTTTCCAGAAGCCTCAGGTGGAGTCAGTGAGATTATTTACTAGGAGATCCATAGGGATAGTTGTATGCATGTAATGTACAGGGTCTAGATTTGTAAGAACGGGCACACGTGTCAAAGTAAGATTAAACAATCACTATTTTATACCTGGGTTTCTTGGCATGTTGCACCAGAATAGGAAAGTTTCTAAAGTGACAGAAACATTCTAATAGAATTCCAGGGAGGAGGGAAGCCAACATCTGTAACACCAAGAATCAACTATTCCTGAAAGTTCAGATTATATGTTGAGGGACACAAAAGAAGTGAATGGAGGGAATTTCTAAAGTAGGAGGAATCTAAATCATAAACATCTTCTGTATTATAAAGCAATACCAATAGAAACTGTGCCAATGATGTAATAATACATTTCCATTGTGTTGGAAAAAAAAGAAAAAAAAAGCACTGAAGTCCTACTTAATTAATAGAGCCTTAGAAATGCTTAAAATTTTTTCTTAGAATTGTTTCGATGTTATCCGACTTTCCCTAAAAGTCAAATCGAGATCGGAAATCTTAATACACCAAGGTATGTTCTGTGGTTCCCATGGCTAGATCCCAAACTCCGTAACTGTGCTATTTTACATTGAAAACACATATTTTACAATAATCAACCTGAAGGATAGTGACATCTTGAATCTTCTAAAAATAATTTATCTGTATTTCCTAATTATCAAGAGGAAAAAAGTGTAATAATATTTTGGGGGGAAAAGGCCAGGCACAGTGGCTCACGCCTGTAATCCCAGCACTTTGGGAGGCCGAGGTCAGGAGATCAAGACCATCCTGGCTAACATGGTGAAACCCCGTCTCTACTAAAAACACAAAAAAATTAGCCGGGCATGGTGGCAGGGGCCTGTAGTCCCAGCTACTCAGGAGGCAGAGGCAGTAGAATGGCGTGAACCCGGGAGGTGGAGCTTGCAGTGAGCCGAGATCGCTCCACTGCACTCCAGCCTGGGCAACAGAGCCAGACTCTGTCTCAAAATATATATATATGTGTATATATATATGGGGGAAAAAAACCCAGTAAGCAAAAGTTAAAACAAAATTTTGTATTATTCCTTAATTAACCACAACATTCTATTTCCCATAATACCTATGTAATCTAAGCATTCTATCAAGATTTACCGTATATAAATTCAACATTTTATTATAATCACAGTAATAGACTATTCACTTTGTCTCATGCATAGCCTTTGGTTTTTTTTTTCTTTTTTTTTGGACGGAGCCTTGCTCTGTTACCAGGCTGGAGTGCAGTGATGTGATCTCAGCTCACTGCAACCTCTGCCTCCCAGGTTCAAGTGATCCTCCTGCTTCAGCCTCCCAAGTAGCTCAGACTACAGATGTGCACCACCATGCCCAACTAATTTTTGTGTTTTTGGTAGAGATGAGGTTTCACCATGTTGACCAGGATAGTCTTGATCTCT
Organism: Mandrillus leucophaeus; assembly: GCF_000951045.1. NCBI lineage: Eukaryota > Metazoa > Chordata > Mammalia > Primates > Cercopithecidae > Mandrillus > Mandrillus leucophaeus. The sequence goes on from NW_012104253.1 coordinate 1,913,956, forward strand.
TGACCTTGTGATCTGCCCTCCTTGGCCTCCCAAAGTGCTGGGATTACAGGCATGAGCCACTGTACCCGACCCCACGCATAGCCTTTGAATAATCTCTGTTTTTATTCTTTTTCTCTCGTAGCTTTCTTCCCCCATATTCAAAGATTCAATAAGTAACACCCAAAACTAAATAACTAGGCCTGAATGGCCAGGCATGTTGGCTCATGCCTGTAATCCCAGCACTTTGGGAGGCCGAGGCGGGCGGATCACGAGGTCAGGAGTATGAGATCACCTGGCCAACATGATGAAACCCCATCTCTACTAAAAATACAAAAATTAGCCAGGCGTGGTGACACATGTCTGTAATCCGAGCTGCTCGGGAGGCTGAGGCAAGAGAATTGCTTGAACCCGGGAGGTGGAGGTTGCAATGAGCCGAGATCTCACCACTGCACTCCAGCCTGGGCGACAGAACGAGACTCCATCTCGGGAAATAAATAAATAAGTAGATAAATAAATCAATGGGCCTGACCTAATTTTATTTCTGATTTTCAATTTCAAACCGGGAATTTATTTTTATTTTTATTTTTTTGTGGTAGAGTCTCACTCTGTTGCCCAGGCTTCAGTGCAGTGGCACAGTCTCAGCTCACTTCTCCACCTCCCAGGTTCAAGCGATTCTCCTGCCCCAGCCTCCCAAGTAGCTGGGATTACAGGCGCATGCCACCACACCCAGCTAATTTTTGTGTTTTTAGTAGAAACAGAGTTTCACCATGTTGGCCAGGCTGGTCTCAAACTCCTGACCTCAGGTGATCCGCCCACC
>NW_012104253.1:1915476-1922673 GCF_000951045.1 Mandrillus leucophaeus
TTTTTTGAGACAGAGTCTCACTCTTGCCCAGGCTGGAGTGCAGTGGCATGATCTCGGCTCACCACAACCTCTACCTCCTGGGTTCAAGCGAGTCTCAGCCTCCCGAAGAGCTGGGACTACAGGCGTGTGCCACCACGCCGGGCTAATTTTTTTGTATTTTTAGCAGAGATGGGGTTTCACCATGCTGATCAGGCTAGTCTCAAACTCCTGACCTCGTGATCCACCTGCCTTGGCCTCCCAAAGTGCTGGGATTACAGGCATGAGCTACTGCGCCCAGCCCAAACCTGGTATTTCTAAATAAATTCATCAGTCTCTAAACTTTATCAGTTATTTTTTCAGTTCAAACTTGAATCATTTTAATGGTTTTGTGAATTAATTCCTTCTAAACAACTACCAAAGTAATTTTCTAAAAACAGTGCTTTAGGCATTACATATTCTATTGTCCAAAAACTTTCAATTATTTGAAATACCCACACAGTTTAAGTCATACACCAGTACTTCTCAGCCTGTTTCTTACCTACTGCATAAATCCTCCATTCCAGTCAGACGGTTCTGCTGTCATCCTTTTTTTTTTTTTTTTTTTTTTTTGAGACAGAGCCTTGCTCTGTCACCCAAGCTGGAGCGTAGTGGCTCAATCTCGGCTCTCTACAACCTCCACCTCCTAGGCCCTGGCAAACCTCCCAAGTAGCTGGGACTACAGGCATGTGCCACCATGCCCAGCTAATTTTTATATTTTTTGTAGAGATGGAGTTTTTTTTTTTTTTTTGAGACACGTCTCACTCTGTTGCCCAGGCTGGAGTGCAGTGGTGCAATCTCGGTTCACTGCAACCTCTGTCTCCTGGGTTTGAGCGATTCTCCTGCCTCAGCCTCCCAAGTAGCTGGGACTACAGGCACCCGCCACCATGCATGGCGAATTTTTGTATTTTTAGTAGAGACAGGGTTTCACCATGTCAGCCAGGCAGGCCTCAAACTCCTGAGCTCAAGCAATCCACCCACCTCTGCCTCCCAAAATTCAAGGCATGAGGCACCATGCCCAACCTGCTGTCATCCTTAGCTATGTCACTTGCTTGAGATGACCTTCCCCCGACTGCCCCCCTTTCACCTTCATAGCGTATTCTTTAAGAACTAGTTAAGGCCGGGCGTGGTGGCTCATGCCTGTAATCCCAGCACTTTTGGAGGCTGAGGCGGGCGATCACCTGAGTTCGGGAGTTTGAGACCAGCCTGACCAACATGGAGAAACCCTGTGTCTACTACAAATAAAAAATTAGCCAGGCGTGGTGGCACATGCCTATAATCCCAGCTACTAGGGAGACTGAGGCAGGAGAATCACTTGAACCTGGGAGGCAGAGGTTGCGGTGAGCCAAGATCACACCATTGCACTCCAGCCTGGGCAACAAGAGCAAAACTCCGTCTCAGGGAAAAAAAAAAAAAGAACTAGTTTAAATCACATTTTCACCAAGCCCTGGGTGATAAAACCATATTTGAAACCAAGGATTCTTAACTCGGGACCCATAGCTGGCTTCAGGGAATGTTTGAACTCCCTATAATTGTGTTCAAAATTTTGTGTACATATTCATTATATCATTAGAGTCTTATCAGCATGTGCTAATTATCTTCTATTGTTTTGTTTTGAGATGGAGTTTTGCTCTTGTTGCCCAGGCTGGAGTGCAGTGACATGATCTTGGCTCACTGCAACCTCCGCCTCCCGGGTTCAAGCGATTCTCCTGCCTCAGCTTCCTGAGTAGCTGGGACTACAGGCATCCGCCACCGCGCCCAGCTGATTTTTGTGTTTTTAGTAGAGACGGGGTTTCACCATGTTGGCCAGACTGGTCTTGAACTCCCAACCTCAGATGATCCACTCACCTCAGCCTCCCAAAGTGCTGGGATTACCGGCCTGAGCCACTGCGCCTAGCGCCTACCCCTCCACCATTTTTTCCTTTTTTTTTTTGAGACAGAGTCTGGCCCTATGGCCCAGGCTGGAGTGCAGTGGCACGACCTCAGCTCACTGCAACCTCCATGTTCCAGGTTCAAGCAATTCTCCTGCCTCAGCCTCCTGAGTAGCTGGAATTACAGGTGCGTGCCACCAAGCCAGGCTAAATTCTTTTGTATTTTTAGTAGAGACAGGGCTTTGCCATTTGGCCAGGTTGGTCTCGAACTCCTGACCTCAGTTGATCTGCCTGCCTCAGCCTCCCAGAGTGCTGAGATTACAGGCATGAGCCACCACGCCCAGCCCCCTTGTATTGATATTTATATTTTTTACATATATGCTCCCTTTTATCCAGATTGTATGCACACTTAAGCATAGGAGTAACCTCATTAAAATTCTCTGTAGTCTCAATTTTTTTCTTTTTCCTTTTTTTAGAGACAGGGTCTCACTATGTTGCCTGGGCAGGAAGTACAGTGGTACCGGCCTGGCTCATTGCAGCCTTAACCTTCCAGGCTCAAGCCATCCTCCTGCCCCAGCCTCCTGAGTAGCTGGGACTACAGGAATGTACCACCATGCCCAGCTAATTTTTAATTTTTTTCTTTTTTTGAGACTGTCTTGCTCTTTTGTCAGGCCGGAGTGCAGTGGCATGATCTCCACTCACTGCAACCTCCACCTCCCAGGTTTAAGCAATTCTCCTGCCTCAGCTTCTCGAGTAGCTGGGACTACAGGTGTGCGCCACCATGCCCAGCTAATTTTTGTACTTTTAGTAGAGATGGGGTTTCACCATGTTGGCCAGGATGGTCTCGATCTCTTGACCTTGTGATCTGCCTGTCTCGGCCTCCCAAAGTGTTGAGATTACAGGCGTGAGCCACCATGCCCGGCCATTTTTAAATTTTTTATAAAGACAGAACCTCACTATGTTGCCCAAGCTAGTCTTGAACTCCTGGACTCAAGTAATCCTCCTGCCTCAGCGTCACAAAGTGTTGTGATTACAGGTATGAGCCAGCACAGCCAGCCTGTATTCTGAAATTTTTGAGTGACTACATTTGCTACATTGTTGTAACTTTCGGGATGCATCAGTAGACAAAAATTCCTCACTCATGAATTCCATGTTCTTGTAGGGAGAAGACAAAGGATAAGCAATAACAGAAAGGCAATAAACACAACTAAGTACATCGTGTAGTGATTAGCAGTAGGAAAAAAGTAGGTCAGGGTAAAAGAGAGATTGAGAATATGTCAGGTAATTTGCAGTTTCAAATATGTTGGTCAAAATAAGACTCTTTGAGACAGTGAGATTTCTGTAAAGACTTGAAAGAAGTAAGGAGGTGGGCCATGGGAAGAACTGGTAAAAGAGTGGACCAAGCACAGGAAAAAAACCACAGCAGAGGCCCCCAAGGCAGAAGTGTGCCTAGTGTGTTCAGGGAATAGTAAGAAGGCCATTGTGGCTGGAGCAGAGTGAGCAGGGAAACCATTGCAGGGTTTAAGAATTTATGTGTTTGTTGGTTTGAGAATAGATTTAAGGAAGCAAGAGTAGAACAGAGGCCGGGCGCAGTGGCTCATGCCTGTAATCCCAGCACTTTGGGAGGCCGAGGCGGGCGGATCACAAAGTCAGGAGATCCAGACCACAGTGAAACCCAGTCTCTACTAAAAATACAAAAAATTAGCCGGGCGTGGTGGCGGGCGCCTGTAGTCCCAGCTACTCGCAAGGCTGAGGCAGGAGAATGGCACAAACCCGGGAGGCGGAGCTTGCAGTGAGCCGAGATCACGCCACTGCACTCCAGCCTGGGCGACAGAGCAAGACTCCGTCTCAAAAAAAAAAAAAAAAAGAGTAGAACAGGAAGGTCACTAAGGAAGCTAACTATAGTAATCCAGGCCACAGGTGCCAGAAACTTGGACTAGGTAGCAATTGAGATGAAAAGAGGCTGCAGAATCCTACATATACTCTGAAGGTAAAGCCAAGAGGATTTCCCAGCAGATGGGATGTGGCTTGTGGGAGAAATGAAGGAGTCAGGAATGACTCCAAAGTAGACATAAGCAACTGGACGATGGAAATGCCATTAACAGAGATGAGGAAGGCTGAGGAGGAGCACGTTTTGAAAGGAAGATCAGGAATTCCATTTTCACATATTGGGTATGAGATACCAGACATTCAGAGGGAATGTCCAGAAGGCAGTTGAATAATCAAGTCTGGAAGGAGGTCTGAGCTGCCCAGCTGTATTCTGCAGTTACCAGCAAATAGGTAGTATTTAAAGCCTGGATAGGCTGGGCATGGTAGCTTATGCCTGTAACCCCAATACCTTGGGTGGTGGAGGCAGGAGAATCACTTGAACCCAGAAGTTCAAAACCAGCCTGGGCAATATGGCGAGACCTTGTCTCTACAAAAACATTTAAAAATTAGCCTGGTGTGGTGGTGTATTCCAGCAGTCCTAGGAGGCTGAGGCAGGAGGATCACTTGAGCCCAAGAGGTTGAGGCTACAGTGAACTGTGATTGTACCACTACATTCCAGCCTGGGCAACAGAGGGAGACCCTGTTTCAAAAAACAAAAATTAACTCAAAATGGATTAAAGACCTAAATGGAAGAACTAAAATTATAAAACTGGAGCTATGATCACACTACTGCACACCAGCCTGAGCAACATAGCAAGACCCTGTCAAAAAAAGAGAATGGACAAAGGATCTGAATAGACATTTCTGCAAAGAAGTTACACAAATGGCCAGTGAGCACGTGGAAAGATTCACAACATTATTAGCAATCAAGTAAATGCAAATTAAAACCACAAGGAGCTATCACTTCATATACACTAGGATGGCTATAATCAAAAAGATAAATAATAACAGGTGTTGGTGAGAATGTGGAGAAATTTAAACCCCCATATACTGCAGATAGGAAGGAAAAGTAATACAGTCAATATGGAAAATAGTCTGGCAGTTCCCTAAAAGTTTCAACAGTTACCATAGGACCCAGCAATTTCAATCACATGTATATACCCAAGAGATATCAAAACATATTCGCACGGCTGGGCATGGTAGCTCGCGTCTGTAATCCCAACATTTTGGGAGGCCGAGGTGGGTGGATCATGAGGTCAAGAGTTCAAGACCAGCCTGACCAACATGGTGAAACTGCGTCTGTACTAAAAATACAAAAATTAGTCGGATGTGGTGGTGCACGCCTGTAATCCCAGGTACTCAGGAGGCTGAGGCAGGAGAATCACTTGAACCTGGGAGGCAGAGGTTATGGTGAGCCGAAATCACACCATTGCTCTCCAGCCTGGGTGACAGAGCGAGACTCCGTCTCAAAAAAAAAAAAAAAAATTCACACACAAACTTATACGTGAATGTTCACAGCAGCATTATTCAAAATAGTCAAAAAGTGGAAACAAACCACATGACCATCAACTAATGAATGGATAAACAAAATGTGGTATATCCATACAATGGAATATTAATCAGCTATGATAGAAGGGAATGTAGTGGCCGGGTATGGTGGCTCACGCCTGTAATCCTAGCACTTTGGGAGGTCGAGGCGGGCGGATCATGAGGTCAGGAGATCGAGACCACCCTGGCTAACACGGTGAAAGCCCATCTCTACTAAAAATACAAAAAATTAGCCAGGCGTGGTGGCGGGCACCTGTAGTCCCAGCTACTCGGGAGTCTGAGGCAGGAGAATGGCATGAACCTGGGAAGCAGAGCTTGCAGTGAGCCAAGATCACGCCACTGCACTCTAGCCTGGGCGACAGAGCGAGACTCCGTCTCAAAAAAAAAAAAAAAAAATTAGCCGAGAATGGTGGCATGCACCTGTAATTCTAGCGACTCAGGAGGCTGAGGCAGGAGAATTCCTTGAACCCAGAAGGTGGAGGCTGCAGTGAGCTGAGATCGAGCCACTGCACTTCAGGCTGGGCGACAGAGCAAGACTCCGTCTCAAAAAAAAAAAAAAAGAAAGAAAGAAATGTGGTATAGAGACAGAAAGTAGATTCGTGGTAGCCTAGGGATGGGAAAATGACAGGGAAGGAATCATGACTGCTAATGAGACCAGGGTTTCTTTTAGAGGTGATAGTTGCACAGTTCTGAATATACCAAAAACCACTGAATTATAGTCGTTGGGTGAATTATAAGTGCAGTTAAAAAAAAATCAAAACTGACCAGGCGCAGTGGCTCATGCCTGTAATCCCAGCACTTTGGGAGGCCGAGGTGGGCGGATCACGAGGTCAACAGATCGAGACCATCCTGGCCAACATGGTGAAACCCCATCTCTACTAAAAATACAAAAAATTAGCCATGCATGGTGGCAGGCACCTGTAATCCCAGCTACTTGGGAGGCTAAGGCAGGAGAATCACTTGAACCCGGGAGGTGGAGCTTGCAGTGAGCCAAGATCGCGCCATTGCACTCCAGCCTGGGCAAAAAGAGTGAAACTCTTTCTCAAAAAAAAAGAAAAATCAAAATTAGCTGGGCAAGCGTGGTGGCACACACCTGTAGTAATCTCAGGAGGCCAAGACAGGAGAATTGCTTGAACCCTGGAGTCAGAGGTTGCAGTGAGCTGAGATCGCACCACTGCACTCCAGCCTGGGCGACAGAGTGAGACTCCGTCTCAAAAAAGAAAAAAAAATCAAAACTAGAGCCACTCTATCTATAGTACTCAATTTATTTTTCAAACAGCTGCTAAATTATCCAGACATAACTACTTATTAGGTTGTTTGAACTGTACCTGATAAATGGAACTGTTAGATTTTTCTATTGGTCCAGGGAGTGTCATAAAGAAATTCTGAAACACTAAGGGCTCTGAGAACCAAGAAAACTTGGGAATTATCGTAAGGCATAAACCTTTCTCATTTCTTACCTTCCAGCTTATACCTCCCTTCTTATCTCTATCTGAACCCATTCTTACTCTTCTAGGTTAAAAGAAGAAGAAGTACCTCTTCTCTTCTTTTCTTTTTTTAAGATGGAGTCTCGCTACATGGCCGTGGCTGGAATGCAGTGGCGTCATCTCAGCTCACTGTAACCTCCGCCTCCTGGGTTCAAGCAATTCAACTGTGTCAGCTTCCCGAGTAGCTGGGACTACAGGCATGTACCACCATACCCGGCTAATTTTTTTTTTCCCAAGACAGAGTTTCACTCTTATTGCCCAGGTTGGAGTGCAATGGCGTGATCTTGGCTTACTGCAATCTCTGCCTCCTGGGTTCAAGAAATCTCCTGCCTCAGCCTCCTGAGTAGCTGGGATTACAGGCACCTGCCACCATGCCCAGCTAATTTTTTGTATTTTTAGTAGAGACG
>NW_012104253.1:1923883-1928105 GCF_000951045.1 Mandrillus leucophaeus
GGGCACCTATAGTCCCAGCTACTTGGGAGGCTGAGGCAGGAGAATGGCATGAACCCGGGAGGCGGAGCTTGCAGTGAGTTGAGATGGTCCCACTGCACTCCAGCCTGGGCAACAGAGCGAGACTCTGTCTCAAAAAAAAAAAAAAGTATGTATGCATGTGTATATATATATATGAAATAAAACAAAACACCTCTGCCTATTGCTTACTGTCTCCAGTCCCAGCCTTGAGTCACAGCTGTCTCCTACCCCCTCAAATAAATATAACTCCATGTGTGCTATTTTAATTATCTTAGACTCCAGGGTTAAGACTGAAATGTGGGTTCCAAACCGTAGTAGTAAAGGGAAAATACAGGAAGAAAATAAGAGAATTAACTGTCATAAGGCTGGGACATTCTGCCACAGTCGCAGAACTAATTGAATTATTAGAGTATGTTAGAACTGAACTCAAATTAGGACAGAACTCATGGTAGCTTTGTTTTTCATTGTTAAGCTCCTCCAGTAAGAAGTAAAACAACAGCTTATCCAAGCAGCCTAATAAGCATTGTGGGTTTTATCTTTGCAAAGATTAGAGCAAGGACGTTCAAGCTTAATAGCCTCAATAACAGTTTCTTTTTTCTGTCTGAGATCCTGAAACAGGAACGATGAGATTTTTAAAAGAGCTAGTGTGCTATATGTAAAGAAAAAATTAACATGTTACTTATATATAATGAGAAGTACTTATTGAGAGGAGGCTATGAAGAGGTGATTTAAAAAAAAAAAAGAAAAGAAAAGAAAAAAGTACTTCTCACTCTCTGAAGAGCCTCATCAGCATTATTGGCCTGTTGAGAAGCAGCCAGTAAAGCTGAGTGATTTTTAGCCATAGATTGCTGTAAAGTAGTAGTCGGGGCCTGTGGCAGGAAGTAAGATTCATTTGTTAATTTAAAAATTCATTTTAGGAGTTACTGTTTGGGAAAACAAAAACACAGTTTATGATATTAAAAGAATCTAGTTGGCCGGGCGCAGTGGCTCACGCCTGTATTCCCAGCACTTTGGGAGGCCGAGGCAGGCGGATCACAAGGTCAGGAGATCAAGACCATCCTGGCTAACAAGGTGAAACCCCATCTCTACTAAAAATACAAAAACAAAATTAGCCGGACGTGGTGGCGGGCGCCTGTAGTCCCAGCTACTCGGGAGGCAGAGGCGAGAGAATGGTGTGAACTCGGGAGGTGGAGCTTGCAGTGAGCCGAGGTTGCTCTGCTGCACTCCAGCCTGGGTGACAGAGGGAGACTTCGTCTCAAAAAAAGAAAAGAATCTAGTCGAGGATGCAGTCTGTATCTACCCATTTAGACTCTGAGTTTATTGAGAGGAGGAGCCATTCCTTTTACACTTTAAGAATCCCCTAAGATATTGCTAAGCACGTGGTAAATAATCAACACATACTGAATTGGATTTCTAGTTTGTTCCTCTTCCATATTCTTCATATTTTTGCCTTTTTTTTCTCTTTGCCTGGTGTTTCCATTTCCGCTTGTCCCCTTACTGAGTTATGGTAACTTGTAGTTCCTCATATCTGTCACACCTGTGCTTGCATGCCTTTGCATAAGTGAGATTCCTTTTCCTTTCTGTTCATCAGAGGGAATAGAAGGCCACTCAGCTGAGAAGACTTCACTCCAAAAATCACTCCTGCCTGGTATGCTCTCTGCTTATTCATCCCTCACTTTTCAACTTAAAGGCTGCTTTCTCAGAGAGGCTTTCCCTGAGGCCCCAAATGTAAGTTATCTCACCTTATTTTCTTATGGAATTATTTCCTGTATAGCACTTAGCACCATTTCTAATAATATATAGATCATACACACACATATATTTATATGTTTTCTTAAATAAAAACCACCTCCCCCAGTAGACCATAAGCTCTTTGAGAAGAGGAGTCCTACGTTTTTTTGTTTGGCATCTTGTTTGTAGATTGGGGCCTGACATTCAATAGGTACTCAATACATGCTTGCCAAATGAGTGACTCACCTCCTTTGAGAAACATTCTCTTTCAGCACCTTATGTTAATACTTAACTTTATTATGACATTTATTACATTGCTGTCTCATCTCACTAGGTTGTTAGCTACACACGATTGCAGTTCATAGACTTGAAAACATGCTCATGCATGCTTTCTTTTCTTATACCTTCCCCCTGAGGTTAAACTCTGCCTTAGGTCACATTACTCATGCTTTCAGATAGCTCTGCTTCTAGCTTTCTGAAGAGCGCGGTGGGGGGTGTTCAGCCCCTTGTTTATTTTATATATTTGGCTTTCAGGTAAATATCTACTTATCATGCCCGTTTTTCACTCACTTCCTTAGGCCCAGCTCATTCTGCTTCCTTCTTCCTAAAAAATAACAAAAACAAAACACTCCTGTCCTTGGAGAATAATTTTTGCATATGGTGACATTTCAGTTGAGTAGGATAGAATATTGAATTTGCTGGACAAGTTTTAACATTGCAAGAATTATCAACTGGGTTTTTATTGTGGCTCTAGATCTGTTTGTTGGGATAAGAAAAGATTATGAGGTTAGGCACAGTGGCTCGTGCCTGTAATCCCAGCATTTTGGGAGGCTGAGGCAGTCAGATCACTTGAGCCCAGGAGTTGGAGACCGGCCTGGGCAACACAAGGAGCCCCCATCTCTACAAAAAATTTAAAAAATTAACCAGATATGGTGATACATGGCTATGGTCCTAGCTACTCAGGAGGCTGAGACGGGAGGAAGGCTTGAACCCAGGAGTTTGAGGCTTCAGTGAGCTGTGATCACACCACTGAACTCCAGGCTGGGCAACAGAGTGAGACTGCATCTCAAAAAAATAAAGATGATGAATATAGGCATTGAATGATTTTTCTTTTTACCATGTCTTTCTTATCTATAGCAATACTTTATAGATTGTCAGTGCTCGATAACTATTTAGTGGATTGAATATATACTCAAAAAAGAGCGCTGGATTTAAGGTCAAAAGACATGACATAAATTCTATTCATGATCCCATTATTTAATATTGTGACGGTATCGTACATAGAAGTTTTAAATGAAATTATTATTTCTATATGATTATATGTTGGAAATCTAAGAGGATCAACTGAAAAACTGTGAGGAACAATAGGAAGCCAAGCATGGTGGCATGCACCTGTAACTCCAGCTAACCAGGAGGCTGCGGCAGGAGATTGCTTGAGGCCAGGAGTTCAGGTTTACATTGTGAGTCATGATAGCGCCACTGCACTCCAGCCTGGGGAATGTAGCTAGACTCCCATCTCTAAAACAGAAAAAAAGAAACAATAGACAATGTAATATAGCAGATTTAAAAATTAGCGTTCAGGCCAGGCACAGTGGTTCACACCTGTAATCTCAGCACTTTGGGAAGCCAAGGTGGGCAGATCACCTGAGGTCAGGAGTTCGAGACCAGCCTGGCCAACATGGTGAAACCCCACCTCTACTAAAAATACAAAAATTAGCTGGGCGTGGTGGCGAGTACCTGTAATCCCAGCTATGTGGGAGGCTGAGGCAAGAGAATCACTTGAACCCGGGAGGCAGAGGTTGCAGTGAGCCAAGATCGTGCCATTGCATTCCACCCTGGACAACAGAGTGATACTCCATCTCAAAAAATAAAAAAAATAAAAATAAAATTAGCATTCAAACATCAATAACTTTCTCTACTTTCTCTGTCAAATAGTAACTAATTAAGTATAATGGAAGAAAATGTCACATTCACAATAACAAAATAAGATAAATAGGCTGCATGTGGTAACTCCCGCCTGTAATCCCAGCATTTTGGGAGGCAAAGGCCAGGAGTTCATGACCAGCCTGGACAACAGAGGGAGGCCCCATCTCTACAAAAAATTTAAACATTAGCCAGGTGTGATAGCACACACCTGTAGTCCCAGCGTCTCAGGAGGCTGAGGTAGGATAATTGCCTGAGCCCAGGAGGTTGAGGCTGCAGTAAGCCATGTTCACACCCCTGCACTCTAGCCTGGGTGGCAGAATGAGACCCTATCTAAAAAAAAAACGAAAACAAAAAACTCATGGTTGCTAGTATACATCTCACAGGGAAGTGGGGTGCCTTTAATTGCATTGACTGCAGTGTGAATGGTGCCCACTGAGATGAGCCACACAGTTTATCTGAATATATTGAGAAAATGTTCATATGTTTGGCCGGGTTTGGTGGCTCAAGCCTGTAATCCCAGCACTTTGGGAGGCCGAGACGGGCGGAT
>NW_012104253.1:1928494-1929726 GCF_000951045.1 Mandrillus leucophaeus
TTGCAACGAGGCGGTTAAGACCCGCCTGGACAACATAATGAGATGCAATCTCTAAAAAAAAAAAAAAAAAAAAAAAAACCCCACAAAGTTTTTAGAAACTACTTGAAGAACACTGTTAAATTCTGAAGAAACAAAATAATTAAAACACCTCATTCTTAGGTAACAAGACTCAACATTGTAGAAATGACAGGGGTTGTTTTGTTTTGTTTTGTTTTGTTTTGGGACGGAGTCTCGCCCTGTCACCCCGGCTGGATTGTGGTGGTGAGATTTCCGCTCACTGCAAGCTCCGTGTCCCAGGTTCACGCCTTTCTCCTGCCTCAACCTCCCAGGTAGCTGGGACCACAGGCGCCCACCACCACGCCCGGCTAATTTTTTGTATTTTTAGTAGAGAAGGGGTTTCACCGTGTTAGCCAGGATGGTCTCCATCTCCTGACGTCGTGATCCACCCGCCTCAGCCTCCCAAAGTGCTGGGATTACAAGCGTAAGCCACTGCACCCGGCCTTGTTTTTCTTTTTTTAGACGGAGTATCGCTCTGTAGCCCAGACTGGAGTGCAGTGGTTGTGATCTTGGCTCACTGCTGCTTCCCAGGTTCAAACAATTCTGCCTAACCCTCTCAAGTAGCTGGGATTACAGGGGCCCACCACCACACTTGGCTGATTTTTTGTGTTTTTAATAGAAACGGGGTTTCACTGTGTTGGTCAGGCTGGTCTCGAACTCCTGACCTCAAGTGATCCACCCACTTTGGCCTCCCAAAGTACTGGGATTACAGGCATGAGCCACTGTGTCTGGCCAAAATGACAGTTCTCTCTGGATCAGTGTGTAAGTTGAATTCAGGCCAAATCAAAATCAACAGAATTTTATTTACAATTTGTCAGAATTATTCTAAGTTTCATTTGGAATAAGCATTTAAGAATCACTCTGAAAAAGAAAGAGTATTGGCCGGGCATGGTAGCTCATGCCTGTAATACCAGCACTTAGTGAGGCCGAGGCGGGTGGATCATCTGACGTGACGTCAGGAGTTTGAGACCAGCCTGGCCAACATGGTGAAACCCTGTCTCTACTAAAAATACAAAAATTAGCCGGGCGTGGTGGCAGGCACTTGTAATCTCAGCTACTTGGGAGGCTGAGGCAGGAGAATCACTTGAACCCAGGAGGCAGAGGTTGCAGTGAGCTGAGATCGTGCCATTGCACTCCAACCTGGGCAACAGAGTGAGACTCTGTCTCAAAAAATA
>NW_012104253.1:1931762-1932820 GCF_000951045.1 Mandrillus leucophaeus
TGTGTATGTTACAGATTAGTATGTATAATATTTCATTTTCTGAAAGGCAGAATTTTTTTTTTTTTTTTTTTGAGACTGAGTCTGGCTCTTGCTGCCCAGGCTGGAGTGCAGTGGTGCAATCTCAGCTCACTGCAACCTCCATCACCTCCCGGGTTCACACCATTCTCGTGCCTCAGCCTCCTGAGAAACTGGGGCTACAGGCGCCCACCACCACGCCCGGCTAATTTTTTTGTATCTTTAGTAGAAATGGGGTTTCACTGTGTTCGCCAGGATGGTCTCGATCTCCTGACCTCGTGATCTTCCCGCCTTGGCCTCCCAAAGTGCTGGGATTTCAGGCGTGAGCCACCGCGCCTGGCCCACCACACTAATTTTTGTATTTTTAGTAGAGACAGGGTTTCACCATGTTGGGCCAGGCTGGTCTCGAACTACTGACCTCAGGTAATCTGCCCACCTCAGCCTCCCAAAGTGCTGGGATTACAGGTGTGAGCCATCTCACCCAGCCTGAGAAGGTAAAATTTGCATATACCTATAACAAAATAGGTTTAATTAAACTCTGAGTTTGAGAACTGACTTCATTATTTGCTAACACTTTCACTTTTTAGAGAGTAACCTCTCTAAATCTATTTTCTTGTGCCTAAAGTTAGAGTATTACATATTTCTTATGTGTGTCAAAAGTTCAAAAGACAAAATATATAAAATCTCTTTGTAAATGGTAATGTACTATATAAATATATGGTAATCAAACAAAAGTCTTTAAATGTAAATGACTCCCATAATCATCTGTATTCTTTTTGTGTGGGAGAAGGGGACAGGGTCTCACTTCTTCACCCAGGATAGAGTGCAGTGGCATGATCACAGCTCACTGTAGCCTCGACCTCCCAGGCTCAAGCGATCCTCCCACCTTAGCCTCCTGAGTAGCTGGAATTATAGGCGCATGCTACCATGCCTGGCTAATTATCTTTTTTTTTTTTTTTTTGAGACGGAGTCTCGCTCCGTCACCCAGGCTGAAGTGCAATGGCCGGATCTCAGCTCACTGCAAGCTCCGCCTCCCGGGTTTA
>NW_012104253.1:1932870-1934205 GCF_000951045.1 Mandrillus leucophaeus
TGAAACAGATCCTTTTCCTAAAATGGAATAAGTACAGAATTAGGCCCCAATAAAAACGGACATATGATATAGATGGCAGGATTAATTTAAGAAAAGGTATTGGAACAATCAACTAACCATTTATAATTTTAAAATTGAATTCCTACTTCCCTCCTCACTCCAAAATAAACTCCAGATAGAGCAAACATTTTAATATTTTAAAAAACCATAAGAGTCCAAAAAGAAATGACTTGAATAAATATATTTATAATCTTGAAGTGAGGAAAGCTTTTCTAAACATAGCCCAAAATTCAGAAGCCATAGGATATTTTTATTTTATATCTTGCATGACACAAGACACCATATGAAAAGACAACAAGCTTGGAAAAAATATTCACAATACACATGGCAAGGGATTAACATCCTTAATAATAAAAACGTATGTTGAGCAATTAGAAAGAAAAAGTAACCCAGTAGAAAAAAATAGACAAAGGACATAAGCAAGCAATTCACAAAGGTTGCATTCATTAGGATTTTTGTTGATGACTTTTGAGTTTCCTGTCATGCCTAGAAAGAATTTCCCCACTCCAGGATGTTCATTGTTTCTGATAACTAAAGAAATGCAAATTGGAACAATTTTTTACTCTCACATTGGAAAATATCAACTATCAATATAAAATTGATAATAGTGTTAGCACAGATGTTAGTGTTGGCACAAGTATTAAGAAACAGAATGGGTTCACATCCTTGGTGAGGAAAAAAAACAGGCATTTTGATTTTCCATTAGTGAGAATGTAAGTTGCCATTATTTATTTGGAGGGCAATTTGATCATTTCTGTTGAAATATTTATTGTAGTTATGTGATTTGACTCAACTCAAGTTCTAGGACTTTCCCCTCATAAATGTACAAAGATTATGTGTATAAGGATTTTCACCAAGACATCGTTCTTAGTAGTGAAAAATTGGCAATAATCCAGATACCCATCAATAGAGAATTCAACAAATAAATTATGGAAATGACATACTTCACAGCTGTTGAACCGTGAATTCATAAACTTATATAGACTGACATGAAAAGATCATCAAAATATATTAAATGAAAAATACAGGCCTGGTGTGGTGGCTCACACCTGTATCCTAGCACTTTGGGAGGCCGAAGCAGAAGCATCAATCATTTAAACCCAGGAGGTTGAAACTGCAGTGAGTCATGATCACACCATTGCACTCCAGCCTGGGCCACAGAGCAAGACCCTGCCTGTCTCAACGTTATATATATATATGTATGTGTGTGTATGTTACAGATTAGTATGTATAATATTTCATTTTCTGAAAGGCAGAATTTTTTTTTTTTTTTTT
>NW_012104253.1:1935635-1940708 GCF_000951045.1 Mandrillus leucophaeus
TCAGCCTCCCAAAGTGCTAGGATTATAGGCATGAGCCACCGCACCCAGTCTGTATTCTAATAAAACTAAATAGACATATAATTATTACTTTTTAACTTGATTTAATAACATAAAGCTTAATATCTTTTTGGTGTGATAAGTCATTCTTAAGTTTTTATAGCATAACATACCCCTTAGGAAACCTTAGGAAAGCTTTTAATTTCATCTCCAACCCAAATGTATATGCATACCAAATTTTGCATACAACTTTATGGATCATATAGACACTCCCTCAAAACAAAATATCATTCCATGGATTACTGCTATGAATTCTAGTCTCCGAAATGCATAAAGAAGAGGAAAACGGCTGGGCATGGTGGCTCATGCCTGTAATCCCAGCACTTTAGGAGGGAGAGGCAGGCAGATCACGAGGTCAGGAGATCAAGACCACCCTGGCCAACAGGGTGAAACTCTGTCTCTACTGAAAATACAAAAATTAGCCAGGCGTCGTGGCACGTGCTTGTAATCCCAGCTACTCGGGAGGCTGAGGCAGGAGAATTGCTTGAACCTGGGAGGCAGAAGTTGCAGTGAGCTGAGATCTCACCACTGCTCTCCAGCCTGGGTGACAGAGTGAGACTCCATCTCAAAAAAACAAACAACAAACCACAACTAGTTGGTAGATGTGACAGAAGCTTCCATATACAATAATTATGAGTAAGCTAAAACACCTAAGAATATGCTTAATAAGAACTGTGCTGGATCTTTATGGTGAAAACTTTAAAATGCTATTGAAGGACTCAGAAGAACAATTAAATACATAGAAAGGCAGGCCGGGCGCGGTGGCTCAAGCGTGTAATCCCAGCACTTTGGGAGGCCGAGACAGGCGGATCACGAGGTCAGGAGATCGAGACCATCCTGGCTAACACGGTGAAACCCCGTTTCTACTAAAACAATACAAAAAACTAGCCGGGTGAGGTGGCGGGCGCCTGTAGTCCCAGCTACTCGGGAGGCTGAGGCAGGAGAATGGCATAAACCCGGGAGATGGAGCTTGCAGTGAGCGGAGATCCGGCCACTGCACTCCAGCCTGGGCGACAGAACAAGACTCCGTCTCAAAAAAAAAAAACAAAAAAAAACAAAAAAATACATAGAAAGACATACTGTTCTTGAGTAGAACAGCTCAACATCATAAAGGTGTTAGTTCTTTCTAAGTTAGTCTATAAATTTTATGTGATTTCATTAAATTACAAGCTAAGTTTGGAAACTAGGCGATATTATTTCAAAGTTCAAGTGGAAAAAGTAAAAAAGCAAGAACAGAGGCTGGGCACAGAGGCTGGGCGCAGTGGCTCACACCTGTAATCCCAGCTGTTTGGGAGGTGAGGAGGGTGGATCGCTTGAGCTCAGGGAGTTTGAAACCAGCATGGGCAACATGGCGAAACCCCATCTCTACTAAAAATACAAAGATTAGCTGGGTGGGGTGGCAGGTGCCTGTAGTCCCAGCCCTTGGGGGGCTGAGGTGGGAGAATCACTTGAGCCTAGGAGGTGGAGGTTGCAGTGAGCCGAGATCACACCACTGCACTCCAGGCTGAATGACAGAATGAGACTTTGTCTCAAAAAAAAAGAAGAAAAGAAAAGCAAGAAGAGTCAGAGGAATTCTAAAAAGAATGTATGGGGAGGGGGAGGCAGGGGAATCAGCTCTGTCAAATATTAAAATAGATAACAAAAGATGTAGTGTTGCACAGGCACGCCAACAGATCCATAGAACAGAATGAGAAATCCAGAAACAAATACATGTAAGAATTTTATATGTGATTTTTAAAATGTTATTAACATTATTTAAAATCTGTAGGTAAAAGATGAATATTCAATAAATAGGATTAGGATTGCTGGGTAGTCATCTATGAAAGTGGATGAAAGATTAAAATATAAAAAACAAAAAGTGGCCGGGCATGATGGCTCACACCTACAATCGCTGCACTTTGGGAGGCTGAGGTGGGCAGATCACTTGAGCCCAGGAGTTCAAGACCAGCCTGGGCAACATAGACCCCATCTCAATTTAAAAACTAAATAAATAATGGAAGTAATGAAGGGGAGACATTTTTAGTCTCAGAGTGTGGAAATTCTTTATAATATGACACAAAATTTGAAAGCCATAGAAGAAATTGTGATCACATTAAAAAGTTTTTTTAATCTGATAAACCACTATAAGTGTTGCAGGATCTTAGGGGGTATCACTTTTCTGGCTAGAAACCTCTGTGGCTGGTGGCACCCTTGTCTGAATTTTGCTTGGGCTCACTGGGCTCATTCTGCCCATTCAGCCTGGCAGGCTGTGCTTGGCTCATGCTACCAGCCTGGATCCCATGCCTCCAAAGGAGTCTGTAAGTCAGGTATGGAGCAGCGAGGGGTATGTGAACGAGTGTGGAGTCCAGCCACTGTGCAGACATGCCAGCTGCTGCCGCGGAGCAGGCAGCTCCAGATGCCAGCACAGACAATGGCTCTCTGCAAGGCTGCAGCTAGACCAGGCACATCACAAGCAGCTTTCCCAGCTGGCACCAGAAGCTTGGAGACACCGGGAACTGCAGGGCCCCAAAGAGAGACTCACAACCCTGGCTCAGGTAGCTCCCAGGTCTCCCAGATCTGGGCTTCCCAAAGGGCCACAGCTCTTCTCTCCTTCTCTTCACCTGCAACGTGGTGAGCAGTGGGCATGTTTTAACCCTGTCTGTGTTACAGTTCTTTTAGTCTCACCATTCAGTGGGTCCTGAGTGTTTGTCCTGTGAACAGGAAGAATGAGGTATGCAGACAAGTGAAGGGTGACCAAGATGAAAACGAGCTTTATTGAGTGGTAGAACAGCTCCAAGGAGACCTGGAGGAGGTAGCTCCTTTCTGCAGCCAGGGTGTTCAGCTCCTAGCAAAGAGGGTAGCTCCTCTCTGTTAGGCAGGTCAACCCAAGGAGTGTTTAGCTCCTAGCGTGGAGGGTAGCTCCTCTCTGCAGCTGATCATCCTGTCTTCAGCTCTGCTCTGGCTGAGCCCTGGGCTTTTATGGGCCTCAGAGGGGAGGAAGTGCACACTGATTGGTCCATGGGTGGTCATGGGTGGGCCTGGAAAAGGCACCACAAGTTCCCACTCCAGTCCATGGGACTGCAGCCTGGCTCCAGCCTTCAGGCCCTCCCTGGCCTGAAGGTGGCGCCTCACTGGGAACCCACGCCTTTCCACCCTGGAGCAGGTCTGCCTCCTACCACTTTTCATGGCACCCAGGCTATTCCTGGTGAGGGGTGCCTGCAGGCCAGTGCCGAGCTGCCCTTAGCACCCCCCTTGGCGTCTCTCCCATGCTCCTTGTTACCAAAAATCCGAAGAGGGAGGTTGACATGTTAGTGCTGCCCCAAGCGGGTGCACACCCAGCCAGGCTAGGACAGCGCCCAGGCTCAACCCTAATACCACTCTGAGATCGGAGTGGGTACCAGGAGTGGGGAGAGGCCAGGCAGCGGAAGCAGACACCCCCAAGCCTGTGCCCTGAAGGCACAGACTGCAGAGATGCCCAGATCCTACACCTGGGAGGGTGGGGCTCCCACCACTCCATGGAGCTTGCAGGCAGCTGGGGGCAGGGGCTTCAGGTCCTCAGTGGGCCCCTTTCTGCCTGCCCCCCATGCCCCACAGCTTCTCTGCACCCAGCCCCATTGCAGCAGCCCCAGGGTGGTAGGTTCCATGGGGGGTAGGGGATGTTGGGGAGGGTCCAGCTTGTCCCTGGCTCCTGCTGGCTCTGTGGTTCGCGGAACTGCCCCAGGCACAGCTCTACCTCCTCCCCACGCCCTCTCCACAGTGGCAGTAGGCTAGAGTGACGACACGGGGCCAGGGTCCAGAGCAGCAGAGGCTCCAGGCCTGGGGACGGGTCTCACCTGACCATGCAAGAGTGGGGGCGGCACAATCGACTGCCTCGGGGATGCAGAGCACAGGGGAGCCACTGCCACCATTCCTGCTCCCGCAGCTGCCCCTGCCACCACTGCTTGTACCTCCCCACTGCGGCTGGTGCAGTGGCCACTGCCATCATAAGCAAGAATCAACAAACAACAAACTGGATAAAGAATAAAGCACTCCTAGAAATAAATAAAAGAAAGGCTAAAAATCTAATGGACAAAGGATATGAGCAAACACTTGGGAACAAAACAGAAACACAACTGTCTCTCAACCATTAAAAGATGCTCGGTCTTGGCCGGGCGCGGTGGCTCACACCTGTAATCCCAACACTTTGGGAGACCAAGGTCGGTGGATCACGAGGTCAGGAGATTGAGACCATCCTGGCTAACACAGTGAAACCTCGTCTCTACTAAAAACACAAAAAAATTAGTTGGGTGTGGTAGCGGGTGCCTGTCGTCCCAACTACTTGGGAGGCTGAGGCAGGAGAATGGCGTGAACCCAGGAGGCGGAGCTTGCAGTGAGCCAAGATGGCTTCATTGCACTCCAGGGCGACAGAGCAAGACTCCGTCCCAAAAAAAAAAAAAAAAAAAACATGCTCAGTCTTAAACTTAAGAAAAATACAAATTAAAATAATAGTTAAGCTGGGCTCAGTGGCAGGTGCCTGTATCCATCCACTCAGGAGGCTGAGGCAGGTGCTTTGCTTGAGCCCAGAAGTTCTAGGCTAGCCTAGACAACATAGGGAGACCCCATCTCTAAAAAATGTTTTTTAGAATCAGATAAAATTTTTTTTTTTTCTTTAGGACAGGGTCTTGCTCTGTCGCCCAGACTGGAGTGTAGGGTCACAATAATGGCTCACTACAGCCTCGACTTCCTGGACTCAAGTGATCCTCCCACCTCAGCCTGCCACAGTACTGGGATTACAGGCGTGAACTGCTGTACTTGGCTAAATATTTTCACAGTCAAAAAGTTGGATGACTGTTTACAAGGTATTATGAAACAAATATGTATATCACTGTTGGTGATGTAAAGCTTACAAGCTCAATAGAGAACAACGTGGTGAAACCCCGTCTCTACTAAAAATACAAGAATTAGCTAAGCACGGTGGCAGGCACCTGTAGTCCCAGCTACTTGGGAGATTGAGACAGGAGAATCTCTTGAACCCAGGAGGCGGAGGTTGCAGTGAAC
>NW_012104253.1:1946963-1948740 GCF_000951045.1 Mandrillus leucophaeus
GAGAATTGGTTGAGTCCAGGAGTCCGAGTCCAGCAAGTCCCCTTTTTTTTGTTTGTTTGTTTTTATTTTTGGAGACAGGGTCCCACTCTGTTGCCTAGGCTGTAGCGCAATGGCAGATTATGGCTCACTGCAGCCTCAACCTCCCAGTTTCAAGCTATCCTCCCACCTCAGCCTCCCAAGTAGCTTTGTCCACAGGTACGTGCCACCACACTTAGCTAATTTTCTAAATTTTTTGTAGAGACGTGGTCTCGCCATGTTGCTCAGGTTGGTCTCAAAATGGTCTCAAGTGATCCTCCTGTTTTGGCCTCCCAAAATGCTGGTATTACAGGTGTGAGCCATTGCACCTGGGCTTCAAGGCCCCAATTCTAAAAAAAAAAAAAAATTTAAAGAGAGAATTCAGTGAAATGATAGGGTATACAATTACAGAAATCAGAAGCCTTTATACACACAAAGACACAAACAGTATTACAGAGAGCATCTTCATACATGCCCTCTTATGGATCCATATCGTAACTTCCCTTGGGTCTGTGCTCAGGAACAGGATTGGTGGGACAAAGGGTTCACACATTCTTCATTTGACTGAAACTGCTAGGTGACTCTCTAGAACAGCCGCACCAGCTGGCACACCCACCAGCATCCTTGCTAGTACTTGTCATATCCTCTACATATCCTCTGTGCTTGTGGAAAATGTGCTTCTGCAAAACCAGGGGCTAGGCTGGGCACGGTGGCTCACGCCTGTAATCCCAGCACTTTGGGAGGCTGAGGCAGGCAGATCACGAGGTCAGGAGATCAAGACCATCCTGACCAACATGGTGAAACCCCGTCTCTACTAAAAATTTAAAAAGGAGCTGGACATGATGGTGCACACCTGTAGTCCCAGCTACTTGGGAGGCTGAGGCAGGAGGATTGCTTGAACCCAGGAGTCAGGGGTGGCAGTGAGCCAAGATCGTGCCACTGCACTCCAGCCTGGCAATAGAGCAACACTACATCTCAAAAAAGAAAAAAAAAAAAACCGACTAAACTAAGAAAGAAGCAAGCATGAGATCTAGGAAACAGAGGGAAGTGGTGAGAGGAATCCCCTAGATGTGCAGCAGGCCTGCGTTGGGGCACCACTGATTCCAGACTCCCCACCCTCGCCTCCTTAAAGGGCCCAGGATATCAGGAGGAACTGGCCATAGTCTTAGCTAAAATTATTGTCATTGACAACAGTTCTTCTGTCTATAAAGTTTGAGTATTTCTGCCTTCTCTCAGTATCAGTCTATATCATCCCCTAAGCAGTATATCTATGCTTTCTTTGTTCTTCTTGCCCTAAGAATAAATTTAAAGACCTTTTTTATTGTCCTTAGAATTTCTGGCAGATTACAGCACAGTCCTCCTGACAGTATTTTTCAGGATTGTGTCATTCTTCAGGATCCATCTCTGATTCTACTTCCCTTCATCTATATTTTGTCCATCCTCTCAAAACATTAGCTCAACAGGGCGGGCGCAGTGGCTCACGCCTGTAATCCCTGCACTTTGGGAGGCCAAGGTGGGCAGATCACCTAAGATCAGGAGTTCAAGACCAGCCTGGCCAATATGGGGAAACCCCATCTTTACTAAAAATACAAAACTTAGCTGGGCGTGATGGCAGGTGCCTGTAATCACAGCTACTCGGGAGGCTGAGGGAGGAGAATCGCTTGAACCAGGGAGGAGGAGGTTGCAGTGAGCCAAGGTGTGCCACTGCACTCCAGCCTAGGCGACAGAGCAAGACTGTCTCCAAAAAAAAAAAAAAAAAAAA
>NW_012104253.1:1950630-1951993 GCF_000951045.1 Mandrillus leucophaeus
CAGGGATATTCAGCTTGGAACTACTGTTACATAAAACGTGGATATTCAACTTGGAACTACTGTTACATACAACATGGATGAATCCCACAGACCTAATGCTGAGTGGACGTAACCAGACACAAGAGTACATATTGTGTAATTCCATCTGTATGAAGTTCAGAAATGGACAAAACTAATCAATGGTGTCAGAATGTTGGTTATCTTTGAGGGAGATATTGATAGGAAAGAAACAGGGAGTATTTGGGGTGCTGGAAAGTCTGCATCTTGAGCTGGGTGTTGCCTGTGTAAAAGTGTGTCAAGTATTACACTTAGGATTTAGCACTTTATGTAAATTATACTTTAATTTAAAAAGTTAAAAAATTCAGCTGTCCAATAAAAATTAAAATAAATGAAATGCAATCCACATAGCCCTGCTAAAGTCAGGAAGAGAATGTCCACTATCTCCACTACTGTTCAACAGTGTATTGAAGGTATTAGCCAAAGCAATCAGATAAGAGTTATAAATTAGGGGCCGGGCGCAGTGGCTCACACCTGTAATCCCAGCACTTTGGGAGGCCGAGGCGGGTGGATCATGAGGTCAGGAGTTCAAGACCAACCTGGCCAACATGGTGAAACCCTGTCTCTACTAAAAATACAAAAAATTAGCCAGGCATGGTGGCAGGCATCTGTAGTCCCAGCTACTCAGGAGGTTGCAGCAGGAGAATCGCTTGAACCCAGGAGGTGGAGGTTGCAATGAACTGAGACCACACCACTGCACGGCAACCTGAATGACAGAGCAAGACTCTGTCTCAAAAAATAAAATAAAATAACAAGAGTCACCTTTGCTCCAGTTCCCAACAAGTTCCTTATCTCCATCTGAGACCATTTCAGCCTGGATTTCATTGTCCATATCATTATCAGCATTTTGGTCAAAGCCATCCAAGAAGTCTCTAAGAAGTTCAAACTGTTCTATCCTCTGCCCATTACCCAGCTCCAAAGTTGCTTCCAGATTTTTGGGTTATCTTTTCAGCAGCACCCCACTCTACTAGTAACAATTTACTGTATTAGTCCATATTCATGCTGCTGATAAGGACATACCCAAGAGTGGGAAGAAAAATAGGTTTAATGGTCTTACAGTTCCACATTGCTGGGGAAGCCTCACAATCATGGCAGAAGGCAAGGAGTAGCAAGTCATGGCTTACATGGATGGCAGCAGGCAAAGAGAGAGCTTGTGCAGGGAAACTCCCATTTTTAAAACCATCAGATCTTGTGAACCTTATTCACTATCTTGAGAATAGCACAGGAAAGACCCACCCCCATGATTCAGTTACCTCCCACCAGCTCCCTCCCACAACGTGTAGGAATTGTGGGAGTTACAATTCAA
>NW_012104253.1:1954279-1955939 GCF_000951045.1 Mandrillus leucophaeus
GAGGTCAGGAGATCGAGACCGTCCTGGCGAACACAGTGAAACCCCGTCTCTACCAAAATTACAAAAAAATTAGCCAGGCGTGGTGGCGGGCACCTGTAGTCCCAGCTTCTAGGGAGGCTGAGGCAGGAGAATGGCGTGAACCCGGGAGGCGGTGGAGCTTGCAGTGAGCGGAGATCGCGCCACTGCACTCTAGCCTGGGCGACAGAGCGAGACTCTGTCTCAAAAAAAAAAAAAATACAGTTGAGGGAATAAGTTCTAGTATGCAAGAGTACAGAAGAGAAATCAGTTAATAATTTATATGTCTCAAAATAGTTACAAGACAGGAACTGTCATGTTCTCAGCACAAAGAGAAATGTTTGAGGTGATGGATATCCCAATTACCCTGATTTGATTATTGCACATTACATACATGCATCAAAATATCACATGTAGGCCAGGCGCAGTGGCTCACACCTGTAATCCCAGCACTTTGAGAGGCTGAGGTGGGCGGATCACTTGAGGTCAGGAGTTTGAGACCAGCCTGGCCAACATGGTGAAACCTCGTCTCTACTAAAAATACAAAAAAGATTAGCTGGGCGTGGTGGCACATGCTGTAATCCCAGTTACTCGGGAGGCTGAGGCAGGAGAATTGCTTGCATCCAGGAGGCAGAGGTTGCAGTGAGGCAAGATCATGCCATTGCACTCCAGCCTGGCCAACAGAGTGAATAAGACTCCGTCTCAAAAAATATATATCACATGTACCCCAAAAATATGTATAACTGTTATATGTCTGTAATTATTTTTAAAACCAACTCCATTCATGGTCACAATCATTGGCTCCTAAGAGGTTGTTTGGAACAAGGCTGCTGATGAGAATCATCTAACTATCAAACCCACATTAACTATTTTTTTTTTTTTTGAGACAGAATCTCAATCTGTCACCCAGGACAGAGTGCAATGGTGCAGTCTCAGTTCACTGCAACCTCCACCTCCCATAGTATGAACTCAGCTCACTGCAACCTCCACCTCCCAGGTTCAAGCTATTCTCCTCCCTCGGGCTCCCAACTAGCTGGGACTACAGGCGCACATTGCCACACCTGGCTAATTTTTATATTGTTCTGTAGAGATGGGTTTTTGTTTTTGTTTTTGTTTTTGTTTTGAGATGGAGTTTTGCTCTTGTTGCCCAGGCTGGAGTGCAATGGTGCGATCTTGGCTCACTGCAACCTTTGCCTCCTAGGTTTGAGCAATTCTTCTGCCTCTGCCTCCCAGGTATCTGGGATTACAGGCATCCACCGCCACCCCTGGCTAATTTTTTGTATTTCAGTAGAGACAGGGTTTCACCATGTTGGCCAGACTGACCTCGAACTCCTGACCTTAGGTGACCCATCCTCCTCGGCCTCCCAACGTACAGTAATCCCTGTACTGGGATTACAGGTGTGAGCCACCACGCCCAGCCGAGATAGGTTTTGCCATGTCGCCCAGGCTCATCTCGAACTCCTGGACCCAAGCAATCCATCTGCTTCAGCCTTCCAAAATGCTGGGATTATGGCGTGAACCAATGCACCTGGCCTCTACAAAACATTTTTCTTAAAATTAGCTGGAGGCCGGGCGCGGTGGCTCAAGCCTGTAATCCCAGCACTTTGGGAGGCCGAGATGGGCGGATCACGAGGTCAGGAGATCG
>NW_012104253.1:1955989-1958244 GCF_000951045.1 Mandrillus leucophaeus
GTTTTGGTAAATTGTATCTCTAGTTTTTTGTTTGTTTTCTTTTCTCTCTCTTTCTTTTTTTTTTTTTTTTTTTTTTGAGAAGGAGTTCCGCTTTTATTGCCCAGGCTGGAGTACAATGGTGTGATCTCGGCTCACCGCAACCTCTGCCTCCTGGATTCAAGTGATTCTCCTGCCTCAGCCTCCCGAGTAGCTGGGATTACAGGCATGCGCCACCACACCCGGCTAATTTTCTATTTTTAGTAGAGATGGGATTTCTCCATGTTGGTCAGACTGTTCTCGAACTCTTGACCTCCAGTGATCCGCCGGCCTCAGCCTCCCAAAGTGTTGGGATTACAAGCTTGAGCCACCGTGCCCAGCCTCTCCTGCATTTTTAAGTGAAATACAAAAGTGTTGAAAAGGTTTTCATATAAGCAGCATGCTGTACGCTACGGAGTGCTGCTTGGAATACTACATTACGAAGTAGCTTAGAAATTTTTTTAGTTGGCTATTATACATCCATTAACCACTCAAAGTATTAACTTAGCATTATGATTTGCTACAACATATTAATTGGGGCTAGGACACATCAGTTTATAAAACATTTGCATAATGCTTGCCTGCTCTAACTTTGGAGAAGGTACAGGGTGTTTGCAATATGTGGAGGTTTCAGCTCATTCTTGCTCAGTTCTACTTAATAATCCACTTCTACTCTAGCTGTTCTGTCCTCTAGTGAAAGAATTTAGAACTACATTAAGACAGAAATGGAACCTGGTCTAACTGTCCCATCCCTACTCCTCATTTTACAGACAACAAAACTGAGGCTTGGCCAGGTGCAGCAGCTCAAGGACTGTATCACTTGAACCCAAGAGGCGGAGGTTGCAGTGAGCCGAGATCGTGCCATTGCACTCCAGCCTGGGCGACAGAGCACTTTGGGAGGCCAAGGTGGGCAGATCATGAGGTCAGGAGATTGAGACCATCCTGGCTAACATGGTGAAACCCCATCTCTGGTAAAAATACAAAAAGTAGCCAGGTGTGGTGGCGCATGCCTGTAATCCCAGCTACTCTGGAGAATCGCTTGAACCAGGGAGTCGGAGGTTGTGGTGAACTGAGATCACACCACTGCACTTTTTTTGTCTCAAAAAAAGAAAAAAAAAAAAAAAAGAGATGGGGGCAGTGACTCACGTCTGTATTCCCAGCACTTTGGGAGGCCGAAGCAGGTGGATCACAAGGTCAGGAGTTCAAGACCAGCCTGGCCAAATGGTGAAACCCTGTCTCTACTAAAAATACAAAAATTAGCCAGGCGTGGTGGCAGACGCCTCTAGTACCAGCTACTTGGGAGGCTGAGGCAGGAGAATCATTTGAACCTGGGAGGCGGAGCTTGCAGTGAGCTGAGATCGGGCCACTGCACTCCAGCCTGGGAGACAGAATGAGACCCTGTCTCAAAAAAAAAAAATCCCCAAGGCTTAAAGGGAAGAGACTTGCCCCTAGGTCAGAAAAGGAGGAGCAAAGAAGCCAGCATTCCCTCTCCCTGGAGGTGGCAGGGAAAAAAGGCATTTAGAAGGGATAATGTTGATCTGGAAGAGGAACAGCATGAGAGCAGAGGTGTGAACTAGCAGGGTGCTGGGCAGAGGTGTGAACTAGCAGGGTGCTGGGGTGGGAGGGCCTTTTATTGCAGGGTTTGGAGATGAGGGCAGAAGCTGACAGGACCAGGTAATAGAGGACTACAAGACCAGGTTATAGAGGACCCGTAGGCCCAGCCCAAGTCTATAAGGAAGTCTGCACTGAAACTCACAACCCATACGTGACAAGGTAGCCTGATCAGGGTACCTACTACCTGGTCCGTTGGCCACATAGGCAATTCCTGACAGCCAGGTGACCCCCGGCTCAGTGTAGACAAAGGAACGATCAGCTCCCCTACCAGGCAGGAACATCACATCTGCTCATTCCTCCTCTAGTTTCAGCTTTAACCCACCCCACCTCGAGAGGGAGCTGCGGATAAACAAGCCCTCTGGGCACTGGATGGACCAGCTAGGCCTGTTCTTCCACTGGCTGAACCAGAGGTTGCCCTTGGGTGGGACTCACCAAGGCCTCTGCTCTTGCACTGGCCAAGACCAGAACAGGAGCAGCAGTGGAGGGGAGAGCCAGCCTGCACCCACCCCCGGTTTGTGCCCACCACCCTATAGTTGCAAGGGAGATCCTGGGAGGTTTTAGGGAGGAGCAGGGAGGGTTGTCCACAATCCCTGGCTCTCTCTCTTTTTTTTTTTTTTTTTTTTTTT
>NW_012104253.1:1959059-1963949 GCF_000951045.1 Mandrillus leucophaeus
AAAAAAAAAAAAAAAAAAATTCAACTCCCACTTCTTTTTTTTTTTTCTGAGACTGAGTCTCGCTCTGCTGCCCAGGCTGGAGTATATTGGCACCATCTTGGCCCACCGCAACCTCTATCTCCTGGGTTCAAGCGATTCTTGTGTCTCAGCCTCCTGAGTAGGTGGGATTACAGGCATGTGCCACCACACCTGGCTAATTTTTTTGTATTTTCAGTAGAGATGGAGTTTTAGCCTGTTGACCAGGCTGGTCTCAAACTCCTGACCTCAGGTCATCTGCCCACCTCGGCCTCCCAAAGTACTGGGATTACAAGCGTGAGCCACTGCACCTGGCCCCCTACTTCTTTTATTTTATTTATTTTGGGGAAGGGGCCTTACCATGTTGCCCAGGCTAGGCTCAAACTCCTGGGCTTAAGGAATGCACTCCCTTTGGCCTCCGAAGTGTTGGGATTACAGGCGTGAGCCACCACTCCTGGCCTTGAGTGCTTATTATGTACTATATTTCCCCGTATTTTATCTAAATTTAGTCTCTAGAATAATCATAGGAAGTAGACATTATTATTCCCATTTGATGAGAAACTCTCACAAGTCATGTGAGTGGCAGAGCCTGAATGTGAGCCCAGGCTTCTTTATACGGAGTGTGGAAGTCTATGACTTACAGGGAACTCGTGTCATTGATGCATTTAGCTTACTTTCCTAAGGGGCTTTCAAGGGGGACATTTCCCCTGGATTCAATTTTCCCCTTAGCCACTAACTTTGAAACCCAACCAGAATTTCAGACCCTTCAGTTCAGCTCTCCTGCAGTTGGTTGAGTCATTAGGAGAAGTCTGAATGGGGCCTGGAATAATAACAGCTAAGTTCTAGTTTTTGCTGCAGGCCCTCTAGCCCAGTCCAAGAGCACCTGGGCACCCGGAGAAGCACTGCTGGACTGGGGGAATTAGGCCATACAGCATCTACAGAGAAGCCCAGCTCCTTACTGGGACCCTGGTCCACTTCCCAAGTTGACCTTCCTGCAAAAAGAGAACATATCACGTATTTTAAAACATTTGACAGTCACAGGGGAAGTCTAAGGAAGCCAGGGCCTGCCTGCTTGGGGCCTGTCCAAGTTCATCCTCTGCCGCCCTATCTCTGTTATGTTTGGTTTGGAAGTCCAGAAGATTGTGTTTATGTTCCCAGCAGGGCACCCGTTCACTGGTACCAAGAAAAGGCCCAAGTGTTTCCCTGGCTTCAGGTGGTGTCTGGATCCACCACTCCACACTGTCTCTGGAAACGGCCCTCCAACGTCTCTGCATTCCCTGTTACTGTGTTGCTGGCCTTCGGACAGAGCCAAGGTGCATGGCAACACCTCTATGAGGGTCTGTAGCCATTTATATTGCTTAGGCTACTGGTAAGTGGACTAAGGTTTAAAATTACTATCCTAAACATTTCTAGCTCATGTTAACCAGCCATCCAACTAACCGGTGGTGGGAGTCACAGAATGCTAAAACAATGTCACTCTCTTTACTGTTTATTCCCTGCCTACCCATCCACTGAACTGACATCTACTGAGAGCCCACTACAGGCCCAGGCAATGTCCAAGAGAGTCCCACGTCCCTGCCTGGAGTGCATGTGACAATCATCATCATACAGGGCTATAGCGCATATATGACAAAGTGCTGTGGGAGAAAAGAGAAAGACAATCCAATCCTTTGGGCTCCCAGAAGAGGTGGCTTGCGAGCTGCGCCTTGAGCATCCACTTATGGAGGACAGCATGAGCAAAAGCGGGGAGGAATGTGGGCGGGACGGGCGTGCAGAAGTGGGCAGTGGGGTTTGGAGTGACTGAACCCTAGGAGGGTGGTGGTGGCAAGAGATGAGGGGGGAGTGTTGAAGGGGCCTGGGCAGGCTGTGCTGAGGAGTTTGGACTTGACCCTAAGGCACAGAGAACCACGGAAGGGGCTGAGCATTAGAGGAACAGAGTCACACTCAGTCCCTTAGAACGTCACTCTGGCCTCTGGTTAGACATAGCGGGTGGAACATTTGCATTCATCTCTGTTCCTTCTGGAGCCCTGCTAATATGGCAGTGGACATTATATATGTGTGTATCTCATGCAGCCACAGGACAAAAGAATGGAAGAGGACAAAGCAGCAGGAGAGAAAAGTGAACCAAATTTTGAATGCTGGGAGCAGATGGACAGGTGGTGACTGACGTTCCCTCAAGCATCTCTGGAGCCACAGCCCCTAGCCGGCCATGTCCAGCATGTGGTAATTTATTGAACAAGAATGGGAGGTACTAAAATACTGACTAGAAGCTTTGTGATTTGTGGGTAAGGGTACAGGAATTTCATTAGAGCCCGTCCCACCATGTCACAGTCTATACGTCTTTGAAGCTGGTCAATTTATTTAGAGAGGAACCTCACAGATGAGGAAATTGAGGCACATGAAAGTCAAGTTGTCTCTCCAAAGTCACACAGAGTGGTAGCAAAGCAGGGATTTAAACTCTTAGCCAGTAAAGAATGAAAAGATAGGATTACTAATCAAAGAAATACAAATTAAAATCAGGGCTGGGCATGGTGGCTCACACCTATAATCCCAGCAGTTTGGGAGGCCCAGGCGGTCAAATCACCTGAGGTAGGGACTTTGAGACCAGCCTGACCAACATGGAGAAACCCTGTCTCTACTAAAAGTACAAAATTAGCCGGGCATGGTGGTGCATGCCTGTCATCCCAGCTACTTGGGATGCTGAGGCAGGAGAATCACTTGAACCCAGGAGGCAGAGGTTGTGGGGAGCCAAGATTGTACCATTGCTCTCCAGCTTGGGCAACAAGAGTGAAACTCTATCTGAAAAAAAACAAAAAAAAAAAAACAAACAAAAACCAGATTGAAAATTTTGTTTTTTTGAGACAGGGTCTCACTCTGTCACCCAGGCTGGATTGCAGTGACCCAATCATAGCTGATAGAACCAAGCCCTGAGAGAATTCACTGTGAGCCTGACCCTCCTAACACTGCTATCCTTCCTCAAAAAGCACTGGGAGATTCACCAGCTGTTCGCTTTTAAAGAGGAAATTTTTACATAATAAAAATGTTTTTGAATATTTATAGTTCTTTTTTTTTTTTTTTTTTCAAGACAGAGTCTTGCTCTGTTACCCAGGCTGGAGTGCCATGGCACAATCTTAGCTCACTGCAACCTCTGCCTCCCTGGCTCAAGCTATCCTCCCCGCTCAGCCTCCCAAGTAGCTGGGACCACAGGCACATGCCACCACTGCCTGGCTAATTTTTGTAGTTTTTGTAAAGATGGGATTTCCCTATATCACCCAGGGTGGTCTTGAACTCCTGGACTCAAGCGATCCACCCACCTTGGCCTCCCAAAGTGCTGGGATTACAGATGTGAGTCACCATGCCCAGCCTACATTATAATTTTATTTTTGGAATTTTAAAATAGAATTTAGAAGAGATACCACTAATGACAGGAAGCCCAGGGTCCCTGTGAGAACGGAGGGACATCAGGGAAGCCGCTGCTGGGCAGTAGCACTAACGGGCTAACACTCAGGAAACAGAAGCAAAAACGAAGTGTCCACATTCTCACTCAGTAAGAACGTCAGCCACTGGCCTTTGTAAAGCAGAGCATTCTTCACCAGCCCTAAACACACGTGTCACATTTAATTAGCTTAGCTGTTTTAATGTGGGTAACAAGATTGAATGTTGACTGAAATCCAATGTTAGGGAGGTCTTCTGCATTTTTTTTTTTTTTTTTTTTTTTTTTGAGAAGGAGTTCCGCTTTTATTGCCCAGGCTGGAGTACAATGGTGTGATCTCGGCTCACCGCAACCTCTGCCTCCTGGATTCAAGTGATTCTCCTGCCTCAGCCTCCCGAGTAGCTGGGATTACAGGCATGCGCCACCACACCCGGCTAATTTTCTATTTTTAGTAGAGATGGGATTTCTCCATGTTGGTCAGACTGTTCTCGAACTCTTGACCTCCAGTGATCCGCCGGCCTCAGCCTCCCAAAGTGTTGGGATTACAAGCTTGAGCCACCGTGCCCAGCCTCTCCTGCATTTTTAAGTGAAATACAAAAGTGTTGAAAAGGTTTTCATATAAGCAGCATGCTGTACGCTACGGAGTGCTGCTTGGAATACTACATTACGAAGTAGCTTAGAAATTTTTTTAGTTGGCTATTATACATCCATTAACCACTCAAAGTATTAACTTAGCATTATGATTTGCTACAACATATTAATTGGGGCTAGGACACATCAGTTTATAAAACATTTGCATAATGCTTGCCTGCTCTAACTTTGGAGAAGGTACAGGGTGTTTGCAATATGTGGAGGTTTCAGCTCATTCTTGCTCAGTTCTACTTAATAATCCACTTCTACTCTAGCTGTTCTGTCCTCTAGTGAAAGAATTTAGAACTACATTAAGACAGAAATGGAACCTGGTCTAACTGTCCCATCCCTACTCCTCATTTTACAGACAACAAAACTGAGGCTTGGCCAGGTGCAGCAGCTCAAGGACTGTATCACTTGAACCCAAGAGGCGGAGGTTGCAGTGAGCCGAGATCGTGCCATTGCACTCCAGCCTGGGCGACAGAGCACTTTGGGAGGCCAAGGTGGGCAGATCATGAGGTCAGGAGATTGAGACCATCCTGGCTAACATGGTGAAACCCCATCTCTGGTAAAAATACAAAAAGTAGCCAGGTGTGGTGGCGCATGCCTGTAATCCCAGCTACTCTGGAGAATCGCTTGAACCAGGGAGTCGGAGGTTGTGGTGAACTGAGATCACACCACTGCACTTTTTTTGTCTCAAAAAAAGAAAAAAAAAAAAAAAAGAGATGGGGGCAGTGACTCACGTCTGTATTCCCAGCACTTTGGGAGGCCGAAGCAGGTGGATCACAAGGTCAGGAGTTCAAGACCAGCCT
>NW_012104253.1:1965719-1974237 GCF_000951045.1 Mandrillus leucophaeus
TGCAGTGAGCCGAGATCGCACCACTGCACTCCAGCCTGGGCGACAGAGCCAGACTCTGTCTCAAAAAAAAAAAAATTGCTTTCTTCTCTTACACAGACAGTTTCATTCCTACTCCATGAAAGGCTAGAAGCTTTGCCATGAACTTTTCAGGGTGAAACACTAATGATGGTGATCTAGACTGGAAGTCACATAATTCTCACTTTCCTGATTCTCCCATTCACAGGGAATAAAGAAAAAATGAAATTCCTAAACTTCAAAGTCATTTCCAACTGGAGGCCCCATATACAACCAATTAGCTGGCCAGTAGGTGGCGCCAAAGGTTAATCACAGCCTTTGGGCGAAGGGTTTCCATTTGGTCCCGCTGGAAAGCAATTCAGTTATCCATTCAGCACACATAGATGGTTGCGTGCCATGTGCTGGGTCTTGAAATGAGAAAGACAGAGTCTAATTTCAATTCACAGCAGGGGCTAAGAGCTGTGGAGGAGGCACCCAGAGTGAATTTGGCCAGAGGAGGTGATTTCCAAGCCAAGCTCGGCAGACACGTGTTTGCCTGGAGAAGGGCATCGCAAGAGATTCCAGGTGCACTTGGAGAACAACCCAGCATGGAGAGATGATCAGGGGCAGAACGTAGACGCTTGGGCTGCTGCAGTAATCTGGGTGAATGAAAGGTAGTGCTGTAACGTTGAATCTGAGGGGCCCTGAGTACACTTAACAGGATCTGCTGCCCCTGGAGGCTGGAGGGAGGGGCGAGAGAATGGAGCTGCTGCGAACTCAGAGGAGGAGAGGAGGCTGGAACAAAACCAGAAAACAATGCAGCCGCATATTCTTGGTGCACCCTCCACCCTCACCCCCCTTTCGTGTTCTGTTTGCCTCTCTCAGTATCTATTTCTCTGCCATATTCTTAAATCACCAGGTCCCCTGGTCAGGGCTGACCATGGTGCCCTATTAGGCTGCTTCAGGGAACTCAACTGGGTTGTGGGCAGGGCTGGAGGTGCCTTGGTGACACGTGGGTGCCCGGCATTCCAGGTCTGAGAGCACCAAGGTCAGGCATGGAGATGGGCACAGGAGGGGGCCTCCCAAGGAAGGTGTGTGTTGACGTGCCAGCAGTGAGCAGGCAGAGGCAGGGTCAGCCAGGCCCTGGGGTTTGAATACCAAGAGAGGGACTACAAGCTCAGTGTCCTGGGAGCCTGTCAGTTTTCTGCACTGGGAAGTGGGCAGATGAAAGCGGGAATGTAGAACACACAAACCCAGCAAGAGCCAGCTGGAAGTGGAAATGGTTTGGGGCCCTGAGGGCCTGGATCAGGGCAGGACCCTAAGCACAGAGAGAAAGAATGTTTTAAAGGAAAAATCCACCAGACTTGGCAGCTGTCAGAATGTGGGGGCTGAAGACAAGAGATGAGTCAAAGATGACTCAGAAGATCTAAAGGTGAGTTCAAGGGAAAATGGCAGTACTTTGGGGAAGGAGTTCAAATTTATGTCCAGGACCCCTGGTTCTGCTAGGAGACAGGAGCATGTCCGAAGGCATCCCACTTGTTTGCATGTTTTTGGCCTGTCCCTCCCCGACTAGAACATAAGCTCCTGAGGGAGCTGCCTCTGCTTTGTCAGTTCTTTGTGCTTTGCCCAGAGGGGCTTACGCACACCGTCCCCTGCCTGACTCAGAGCAGATGCCAGGGGTGCAGACTGAGGCTGCCGCAGGAGGGAGGCTCGGGAGGCCTGCAGCTGAGGGGTGACAGGGAGGAAAGAGTCCTGCCACCCTCTCCCACAGGTGCTCCCACACCCAAGCACCCCCAGGACTGGACCCCCTCACAGGCACAGCCTCCTGTCCCCCAGGCCTCTCTTCCTCTGAGATCCCAGGCTTTCTGGCCCTACTGAGACTGCCATCCTGGGAACCGTCTTTGTGCCCATCCATGCCTGTCTCATTCCCTTCCTTCCCAATACATCCCTTCTAGCACATTCCTGCTCATGTTCCCAGCATCCTGTTCACTGGAGGCCCATCCACATGGATGCGCCACAGACATTGTGGTCCAACAAAGGTGACACTGAACCACTGGCAAGGGTCACCTGCCACCATCTGCCTGAGCCCTGTGTTCCCCTGGTGAGCACAGCCTCATCCACCTGGGAACCTCTGGGGCTCCTGTGCTTCACCCGGTTAACTCACTCCCCTGACCGCTCCCAAGTTTGCCCCTGCTCCACCCACCAACTCTTCGGGGACAGGTCCTCCTCAGGTCTCACTGGAAGTGTGCTTCCTCCACCCCACGGTCAGAGTGGACGTGGGTCAGACTGCAGCTCCTGGGAAGACGCCACAACACCTCCTCTGGTTTCCAGGCCACATTTCCAGTCCCTTGGCCCCCACCTACCTCTGACTTCAGCTCCAGTGGTGGCCAACCCCTGCCCCAAAAGGTCTGTGTCCCCCCACCCACTGCACTGAAGGAATTTTCCAGCCTCCATTTTCTTTTTAATTCTTGCCTTCTCACTGTTCCCTGGCTAACTCCTAGTATTCCTTCTAGATTTCACCGCAGACCCTCAGGGCTCTTGCAAACTCTGTTCCCTCCCTCTCCTGCATGCCCTTCCCCACACTCCTTCCCCGCAGCCAGCACCTGCCCTCCTCAGTGCTTGGGGTGCCCCTCACCATCCCAGCGCTCTTCAAGAGTTTCTGAGTCCACATATTTAGGTGGTGGGGGCTTTATGTCTGCCTCCGTCACAATGGTGAGGACCCAGTTTTGCTCCCACTTTGACCCAGGGCGTGGACACGGGCTTTTGGTAAACAGATATGAAATGAATGGTGAACAGACAAATAACGAACAGTAAGACTCCATTTCTGGCTTATCAACGTGGCCAGACATATTCTTTCAGCCGCACTCAGTGCTGCCAACAGTGGGAGGGGAGGGGAAGGAGAGTTTGCCGACCTCCCAGTGGCAGCATGTGGTGAATTCAAGAAGTGACTAACCCCAAGCTGACCTTTGAAAGACAGGTTAAAACTCGCTTGGTGAAGTTTTGGTACTGAAGTATCCTGATTTTATAGTTACTCAATGGAAAAACTGGTTTGCTCTGTGGAAATCCACTTTAGGGTCACCTCTGAAACATAAATGGCCACCTACTCCCAGGATCCCCCCACATCCCTTCTTTTTTCTTTTTTGAGACAGAGTCTTGCTCTGTCTCTTAGTCTGGAGTGTCGTGGCACAATCTCGGCTCACTGCAACCTCCTCCCCTCAGGTGCAAGTGATTCTCCTGCCTCAGCCTCCTGAGTAACTGGGATTACAGGCACATGCCACCATGCCTGGGTAATTCTTTGTGTTTTTAGTAGAGATGGGGTTTCACCACATTGGCCAGGCTGGTCTCTAACTCCTGACCTCAGGTGATCCACTCGCCTCGGTCTCCCAAAGTGCTGGGATTACAGGTGTGAGCCACTGCACCCGGCCCTTTCATGTCCCTTCTATGGTCACACCCCTATTGTAGAGCTATTTAGACCGAAGCACAGAGAGGCTGAGGAGCTTGCTCAGAGTCACACAGCCAGTGAGTGGCAGGATCGGAATTCACAATCTGGCTCCAGACCTGTGCTTTAACTGATGCCATCTTTCTTGGAAACTGTGTCTCCAAGAAATGACTGGATTTTTTTTTTTTTTTTTTTTGAGACGGAGAGTCTTGCTCTGTCACCAGGCTGGAGTGCAGTGGCGCGCTCTCGGGTTTAAGCGATTCTCCTGCCTCAGCCTCCCAAGTAGCTGGGATTACAGGCACATGCCACCACGCACAGCTAATTTTTGTATTTTTAGTAGAGACGGCGTTTCACCATGTTGGCCAGGATAGTCTTGATCTCTTGACCTTGTGATCCGCCCACTTTGGCCTCCCAAAGTGCTGGGATTACAGGCGTGAGCCTCTGCACCTGGCCTTTTTTTTTAAGTATATATATATTTTTAAATTTACTTTTCCCACACTACACTGATTTACAATTTTTCTTTCCTAAGTATGAACCACTTACTTTTCCTATATAACTATAGCTTGATCCTGAACATTTCTTCAACTTTCTACAAGGTTTGCTAAACATCGATTATTTAAAAACAACTGTTGGCTGGGCGCAGCGGCTCATGCCTGTAATCCCGGCACTTTGGGAGGCCGAGGCAGGCGGATCACATGAGGCCAGGAGTTCAAGACCAGCTTGGGCAACTTGGTGAAACCATGTCTCTACTAAAAAGCAAAAATTAGCTGGGCATGGTGGCGCACGTGTCCCAGCTAGTCAGGTGGCTGAAGCATGAGAGTTACTTGAACTGGGGAGGCAGAGGTTGCAGTGAGACAAGATTTTGCCACTGCACTCCAGCCTGAGTGACAGACCCTGTCTCAATAAAAACGACAATAAACTGCACGTTTAAAGTACAATTTGATGTATTTCAACGTATGTATATACCTAGGAAATCATCACTACAATCAAGATAATGAAGATTCATCATCCAAAAGTTTCCTCAGGTCCCTGGGATCCTTCCCTCCCGCCCCTGTCTGCCCACCTCCTACAGGCAACCAGTGATCTGCTTTTTGTCACTAGAGATTAGTTTGCATTTTCTAAAATTTTATGTAAATGACTGGCATCTTTCTCTAGGCATAATTATTTTTCAAAAAGAACATTTAACCAAGGTAGACCATATTCTGGACCATTAAACAAGACTCAATAAATTTAAAAGGATTTGCATCATGCAAAGTATGTTCTCTGACCACAATGGAATTAAATGTTAGAAATCAATAATAGCATGGTGGTTCACTCCTGTAATCCCAGTATTTTGCAAGGCCAAGGCGGGCAGATCACTTGAGGCCAGGAGTTTGAGACCAGCCTAGCGAACATGGTGAAAGCCCATCTCTACTAAAAATACAAATAAGTTAGCCAGGTGTGGTGACGCACGCCTGTAATCCCAGCTACTTGGGAGACTGAGGCATGAGAATTGCTTGAACCCTGGAGGGGGAAGTTGCAGTGAGCCAAGAGCATGCCACTGCACTCCAGCCTGGGCGACAGAGTGGGACTGTCTCAAAAAAATAACAAAAAAATCAATAACAAAAAAATCTGAAAAACCTCCAACTATTTGAAAACTAACTAAAACATTTATAAATAACCCATGAGTCAAGAAATAAGAAAAACACATTTTAAAAATATTTTGAACTGAATGAAAAGGAAAAAAACAATGTATCAAAATGTATGAGCCAAGGGCAGTTGTGGTGGCTCACACCTGTAATCCCAGCACTTTGGGAGGCCACAGTGGGAGGACTGCTTGAGTCCAGGAGTTCAAGACCAGCCTGGGTAATATGGCAAGACCTCATCTCTACAAAAAAAAAAAAAAATTTAGCTGGGTGTGGTGGCACATGCCTGTGGTCCCACTCCTCAGGAGGCTGAGGCAGAAGGATCACCTGAGCCCAGGAGGTTGAGGCTGTAGTGAACCATGTTTGTGCCACTGTGCTCCAGCCTCGGCAGCACAGTGAGACTGTGTCTTTTTGGTTTTTTTTTGAGACAGTCTGGCTCTGTTGCCCCTGCTGGAGCGCAGTGGCGCAATCTCGGCTCACTGCAGCCTCTGCCTCCTGAGTTCAAGCAATTGTCCTGCCTCAACCTCCCGAGTAGCTGGGACTACAGGTGTGTGCTGCCACACCCAGCTAAATTTTTTTGTATTTTTCATAGAGATGGGGTTTCACCTTTTTGGCCAGGCAGGTCTCAAACTTCTGACCTCAAGTGATTGGCCTGCCTCAGCCTCCCAAAGTGCTGGGTTTATAGGTGTGGGCCACTGCACCCGGCTGAGACTGTGCATCAGGATTAAAAAAAAAAAAAATCACACCAGACCTGGGTGTAACTGCCCTGGAGGCCCTTGCTCTGGGTGACCCTGAGTAAATGACTTACCTCTCCTGAGCCTCAGGGTTCTCATTTGTACAGTGGGACCAAAGCCACCTACTTCAGAGTTGAGAGGATTAAGAAACTGCATGCAAAGTAGCTAGCCTGCTGCCTGGTAAGCATGTAAGGGGGCATAAATTGCTATGGAGTAGGCTATCACCTGAGCCATTTCCAAAACCAGAAGCAGCTCATTTAAGCTTCATAACCACTCTATGAAGAAGACATGTTTATGTCCATGCTACAGATACTGAAATGGATGCATAGAAAGGGTAAGTGACTTGTCCTGGGTCTCACAGGCAGTGGCTGAATTAAGATCTGAATCCAGGCCACCTGGATCCAGAATCCATGCTCCAGCTTTACTGAGGGACACTGAAAGGTTTCAAATGGAGAAGGAAAATGGTCAGATTGCCCTAACAGCAACATCACTGTGGGATGAGGTCAACAAATATTTAGGATGCTAAATCTGCAGGGCTTGGTGATCTATTAGAAATATGTTGTTGAGGCCAGGCGCAGTGGCTCAAGCCTGTAATCCCAGCACTTTGGGAGGCCGAGACGGGCGGATCACGCGGTCAGGAGATCGAGACCGTCCTGGCTAACACGGTGAAACCCCATCTCTACTAAAAAAAAAAAAATACAAAAAACTAGCCGGGCGAGGTGACAGACGCCTGTAGTCCCAGCTACTCGGGAGGCTGAGGCAGGAGAATGGCGTAAACCCGGGAGGCGGAGCTTGCAGTGAGCAGAGATCCGGCCACTGCACTCCAGCCCGGGCGACAGAGCGAGACTTCGTCTCAAAAAAAAAAAAAAAAAAGAAATTAATTATAGAAGAACAGACGGAATGGTGTTCCATGCAGAGGGAACAGCATTTGCACAGCCTTGTGGGGGCGAGTCATGCAGAGAGTGCCAGACACAGAAATAGGAGCACAGTGGGAACTGGGGCTGTATGGGCAGGCAGCAGCAACCTGCAGGGCCTCACAGGCCTAAAGAGCTCTGTTCTCTTCCTAGAAGGATGGGAAGTCAGCTAGGATTTGCGGAGGGTGGGGAGGAGGGAATAGAGAGGGCCAGGTCTGTGTTCTCAAAGCTCACCCTGGCTACAGGTTGGAGACAGACCAGACCAAATGCAGGAACCAGTCAGGTGATTATGGAGGCCTTCCCGGTGAGTTCCCGGTTGTGTGGAAGCGGGAGATGAAGGTGGAGGGAAGTGGCTGGGTTCAAGAGGTACTTAGGAAGCATAAGTGGCAGGACTCAGTGCCAGATCCCTTATGGGGAAGCTTGGGATTCTTTAAGGTGGTGGGATAGTCAGTCACCTGGCTAACGAACCCTCATAGAGGGCTGGAG
This sequence comes from Mandrillus leucophaeus, assembly GCF_000951045.1. Lineage (NCBI taxonomy): Eukaryota > Metazoa > Chordata > Mammalia > Primates > Cercopithecidae > Mandrillus > Mandrillus leucophaeus. Next base: position 1,972,912 of record NW_012104253.1, read on the forward strand.
AGGTGGGAGAAGCTCATGAGGCTCAGCATCCAGGTCTGGAGCTGAGTCCTGGCCCGGCTCTTCCGTGAGTCATCTGCACACAAGTTCTATTAGTGTGAGTGCTGGACAAGATTTCCTGGGGACAAGGACCCACCTCCAGGAGCTCCGAGATGTGCCAGGGAGAGGGGCATGAGTCTGAGAAGAGAGAAGGAACAGCCAGGGGCTGGCATATTGATGGTAGAAACCATGGCAGAGGTCTCAACTGGTGTGTAACTGTGGAATGTCACCCGGAGACAGGACAAAAATGTCCTGTTTATTAACCGAGGCGGGAAAGCTGGAAAGACAGGAAGTTGTGGAAGAAAGGAGGGACATTAAAGGTGGGGCCTGAAGGGAAACAGTAGTTCCCAGTGATGCCCAGACCCAGGGAGGGGTTTTGGGGCAGGTTCACTGGAGAAATGGGGAAAAATGAAGGTCCCAAAAACAAAAGACAGAATGTCAGAGCTAGGGCCCGGGATGGCTCTTCTATAAGAAATCTCAAACCCCATTGGCAATGGCAGAAACTGCGGTAGGAAAAGTTCCTACAAGTGAGGAGAGTGGGGACAGTGGCTGGTGGTGACAGGAAGGAAACAGGCGGAGGAGGCACTCGCCAGGGAAGACCTTGCGCCCCTTCAGCGACCTGCTCGCCGCCCCGCCTGCTTCCGGATTCCTCCCCGCCGGTCCCGGCTGCAGTGTAGGGAAGGCCTGGGCCGGGGGCGCCCCCCAAGGCTGCGGAACAGCTATCACGGGAGCCGGCACACACCCAGTAACCACCGCTGGGGCCCGCGCCACGTGGCTGCTACTTTCCATCCACTTCTCCCGCTTTGTAATGCCGGGCAAGACGCTTTATGTTGATTTCACACACTCTTAAAGGGTCCCAGGCCGCAGTCTGAAAACCCCTGCTCCTGAGCAAGTTGGTTTCCCTAGAGACCAGGAAGCGGAGGTAGTTCCGTCGTTTGTTTACACGGTAAGGAGCTTCCAGATATTCCCAGGACCTGGCTATGAGTTTAGGCAGGAGGAGGCCCAATCATGGGAGGCGCCAGAGAGGAAGAGGACATGGACCAGGCATGGGAACCAAGTCTAAGGAACCCCAACACCTCCAAGGTTCTCATAGCTGGCCTTGACCAAAATATCTGAAAATTCTCATGTAGAAACTGGTTCTTCCAGCCTGAGCAACATGGTGAAACCCCAACTATACAAATAAATACAAAAACTAGCCGGGTGTGGTGTCCGCGCTTGTGGTCCTCCACCCGCGCTCGTCCCAGTTACTCGGAAGGCTGAGGTGGGAGGATCACCTGAGCCCGGGAGGTC
>NW_012104253.1:1975987-1983723 GCF_000951045.1 Mandrillus leucophaeus
GGACTGGGCCGGGCCTGCAGCGGCCTCCCGGAAGCGCGCACACGCTCGTGGTGGTTACCGCGCTCCGAAATGAGGTCATCCTTTGTCAGCCGCCCTTCTATTTTCGGTTTTCTTAAACTTCGCAAATCTGCAATCCGGCTTTAAAAATACTGGGAGGACGCGATGGAATCTCGTGTTGCCCCTGTAGCCGCCCTGCAGGGTTTTAAATCCGCGCGGTGTCGTTCCAGATGCCTGAGGAAACGCAGACCCAGGACCAACCGATGGAGGAGGAGGAGGTTGAGACGTTCGCCTTTCAGGCAGAAATTGCCCAGTTGATGTCATTGATTATCAATACTTTCTATTCGAACAAAGAGATCTTTCTGAGAGAGCTGATTTCAAATTCATCAGATGTAAGTCGTTGATTAACCCAGAATAGGATTTTGGTTTCAATATGAACTTTTGGGGGGCTGTATGCTTAATTAATATTTTGTGTTAATAGGCATTGGACAAAATCCGGTATGAGAGCTTGACGGATCCCAGTAAATTAGACTCTGGGAAAGAGCTGCATATTAACCTGATACCAAATAAACAGGATCGAACCCTCACTATTGTGGATACTGGAATTGGGATGACCAAGGCTGACTTGATCAATAACCTTGGTACTATCGCCAAGTCTGGGACCAAAGCCTTCATGGAAGCTTTGCAGGCTGGTGCAGATATCTCCATGATTGGCCAGTTCGGTGTTGGTTTTTATTCTGCTTATTTGGTTGCTGAGAAAGTAACTGTGATCACCAAACATAACGATGATGAGCAGTACGCCTGGGAGTCCTCAGCAGGGGGATCATTTACAGTGAGGACAGACACAGGTAGGTACCTGAACACTTACTGGTTAAGTCAGTGGCGGGCGGAATGGTGGGGTGCTGCAACCCTTGGACCCCTGGGGATGCGGCGAAGTTCACAGAAATGTGTGTTTACCCAAGGATCAGGAACAAGCTAGAGCTCTGAATTAGTGTGTAATGGCATGACTTGGTGATTACTTCTTTTGGGCAAGGCACTTAGATCTGCTGTGGGAGCCTTTGCATCTGTAGTAAGGGCAAACCTCGCTTCATAGACACGTTATAAGGGTTAAACATGGCGTTGAGCACTAAATTGAATGTATTATTGAGTCAATTTTTCTTATTTCTCTTGCAGGTGAACCTATGGGTCGTGGAACAAAGGTTATCCTACACCTGAAAGAAGACCAAACTGAGTACTTGGAGGAACGAAGAATAAAGGAGATTGTGAAGAAACATTCTCAGTTTATTGGATATCCCATTACTCTTTTTGTAAGTTTCTACATAATTGCAGAGTGAATTACTGTCTGTAGGTGACTGGGGTGACTGTACTACATCCTTAGTTCCTAGGTCTGTTGAACTAGTCTGAAGCCTGGGGAACCTAAGCTCTACTAACTGTGAAGGTCCCTCGGGTTATTAAGTAGATATATCAAATATTGATGAGAAGCTGCCTGGCTGCTTCTCATCCTCGCTAATTTAGGCTTTGGCCTTAGGTTGAAAGTAGTGGGGCAGCGCTGTGACTTAGTTCTAGAGTGCAGCAGTGATGCGATTTCATGTCTGTTGAAGGTGGAGAAGGAACGTGATAAAGAAGTCAGCGATGATGAGGCTGAAGAAAAAGAAGACAAAGAAGAAGAAAAAGAAAAAGAAGAAAAAGAGTCTGAAGACAAACCTGAAATTGAAGATGTTGGTTCTGATGAGGAAGAAGAAGAAAAGAAGGATGGTGACAAGAAGAAGAAAAAGAAGATTAAGGAGAAGTACATCGATCAAGAAGAACTCAACAAAACAAAGCCCATCTGGACCAGAAATCCCGACGATATTACTAATGAGGAGTACGGAGAATTCTACAAGAGCTTGACCAATGACTGGGAAGATCACTTGGCAGTGAAGGTGAGTGAGGGACTGATGGATGCTTCAAGCTTGTCTTTAGATTATCATCCCACCACCCCAAATACCTGCTATAAAACATTGTTCATTGGTACTTAGTGTGTCTGTTGTATTACAGCATTTTTCAGTTGAAGGGCAGTTGGAATTCAGAGCCCTTCTATTTGTCCCACGACGTGCTCCTTTTGACCTGTTTGAAAACAGAAAGAAAAAGAACAACATCAAATTGTATGTACGCAGAGTTTTCATCATGGATAACTGTGAGGAGCTAATCCCTGAATATCTGAGTAAGTATAGATAGGAAAAATAATCACTGTCACTGATTAAAGAAATACTTCTGGCTGGGCATGGTGGCTCACACCTGTAATCCTAGCAGTTTGGGAACCCGGGGTGTGCGGATCACTTGAGGTCAGGAGTTCAAGACCAGCCTGGCCAACATGGTGAAACTCCATCTCTCCTAAAATTAGAAAAATTAGCCCGATGTGGTGGCAGGCTGAGGCATGAAAATAGCTTGAAAACTCCCCTGGGAGGCAGAGGTTTCTGTGAGCGGAGATTACACCACTGCCTTCCAGCCTGGGCAACAGAGTGAGACACTGTCTCAAAAATAACCTCCTATCATCTCCAGGTTCTTATCTTTGCTTTTGGGGGTTTACATAGTACCAGTTTTGTCTTTGGAATGACTCAGTGCATTTGATTTTTATATTTTTTTCAGACTTCATTAGAGGGGTGGTAGACTCAGAGGATCTCCCTCTAAATATATCCCGTGAGATGTTGCAGCAAAGCAAAATTTTGAAAGTTATCAGGAAGAATTTGGTCAAAAAATGCTTAGAACTCTTTACTGAACTGGCGGAAGATAAAGAGAACTACAAGAAGTTCTATGAGCAGTTCTCTAAAAACATAAAGGTTGGTGTAAATATTTGACCATTGGTAGTTTTCCAACTGGCCTCTTTTTAGATTTCTTTTTGAATTCAGAAAGTCTTTAGTAAAGAACATACTTTGTTTTAGCTTGGAATACATGAAGACTCACAAAATCGGAAGAAGCTTTCAGAGCTGTTAAGGTACTACACATCTGCCTCTGGCGATGAGATGGTTTCTCTCAAGGATTACTGCACCAGAATGAAGGAAAACCAGAAACATATCTATTATATCACAGGTAGGGGGACGCTATGTTACAGTCATGTACGTCGTTCTTATAACCTTGTAGGCTCTGTGGGTGTGTTTTCTACTCAGGTAGCACTGTTATAACTGGCGTTGATCTAGGCAAGGTAATTAACATGAACTAGGTCATTATCTGTCTTAGGTTCTGCCTAGGTATCTGTCTAGCAAAAGTTAGAAGTAGATGAAGCCATTCTTACTGTTAAAAGGTCTAAAAGTAACTTTGCAATACCTCAGGTGAGACCAAGGACCAGGTAGCTAACTCAGCCTTTGTGGAACGTCTTCGGAAACATGGCTTAGAAGTGATCTATATGATCGAGCCCATTGATGAGTACTGTGTCCAACAGCTAAAAGAGTTTGAGGGGAAGACATTAGTGTCAGTCACCAAAGAGGGCTTGGAACTTCCAGAGGATGAAGAAGAGAAAAAGAAACAGGAAGAGAAAAAAACAAAGTTTGAGAACCTCTGCAAAATTATGAAAGACATACTGGAGAAAAAAGTTGAAAAGGTATGTGAATACAGCATTTCCTGATCATTGATACCTCTAAGGTGCTTTCAAGCTTAGTCATACATGACCCATTTTCCTTTGCTTTCAACTTAAAATAGAAAACTATGTCGTGTATGGTTGGGCGTGGTGGCTCACGCCTGTAATCCCAGCACTTTGGGAGGCTGAGGCAGTGGATCACAAGGTCAGGAGATGGAGACCATCCTGGCTAACACGGTGAAACCCCGTCTCTACTAAAAATACAAAAAAATTAACCAGGCGTGGTGGCGGGCGTCTGGAGGCTGAGGCAGGAGAATGTCCTGAACCCGAGAGGCAGAGGTTGCAGTAAGCCAAGATTGCACCACTGCACCTCCAGCCTGGGTGACCAAGCGAGACTATCTCGGAAAAAAAAAAAAAGGTTGTGTACGTAAAACGAAATTAATTATAACCTGTGCTCTTTGGATACCTAATGCAACATTTAAGTTCTATTTGATAGTAGTATTTCGGATCTATTGTTTGGGTTCTTCAGATTTCATTTGACAATGAAAGTTTAGGGTTTAATCTTTCTAGGCTCCTAGTCATCACTTCTTGATTACAGGTGGTTGTGTCAAACCGATTGGTGACGTCTCCATGCTGTATTGTCACAAGCACATATGGCTGGACAGCAAACATGGAGAGAATCATGAAAGCTCAAGCCCTAAGAGACAACTCAACAATGGGTTACATGGCAGCAAAGAAACACCTGGAGATAAACCCTGACCATTCCATTATTGAGACCTTAAGGCAAAAGGCAGAGGCTGATAAGAACGACAAGTCTGTGAAGGACCTGGTCATCTTGCTTTACGAAACTGCACTCCTGTCTTCTGGCTTCAGTCTGGAAGATCCCCAGACACATGCCAACAGGATCTACAGGATGATCAAACTTGGTCTGGGTAAGCCTAATACTATGTAATGTTAAAAAGGAAAGAAATACACATGACAGTGAAGAAAGTGGTAAACTTTCAGTTATCGAAACTTGGAGCACCTTCTGCTTGGAGGCATTCAAGAATATTTTTTTTAGGGATAAGTAAGGTCTTATAAGAGCTAAGTAATGAAATTGAGATTCATATGCCCTGTAAATACTGTCTTGAAAGCAGGTATAAATCAGGAGTATTACACTAATAGCTGGCTTTAAGAAATCTTTCTAATACGAGGATTTTATTTTGGAAACAGGTATTGATGAAGATGATCCTACTGCTGATGATACCAGTGCAGCTGTAACTGAAGAAATGCCGCCCCTCGAAGGAGATGACGACACATCACGCATGGAAGAAGTAGACTAACCTCCGGCTGAGGGATGACTTACCTGTTCAATACTCTACAATTCTTCTGATAATATATTTTCAAGGATGTTTTTCTTTATTTTTGTTAATATTAAAAAGTCTGTATGGCATGACAACAACTACTTTAAGGGGAAGATAAGATTTCTGTCTATTTCTAAGTGATGCTGTGGTACCTTAGGCACTAAAGCAGAGCTAGTAATGCTTTTTTAGTTTCACATTGGTTTATTTTAACAGACTGGGGTAACGTGTGTTGTAAGACGTATGTAACATGATGTTAACTTTGTGGTCTAAAGTGTTTAGCTATCAAGCCGGATTTCTAAGTAGACCAAATCTTGTTATTGAAGTGTTCTCGAGCTATATATACCTGGATGTTTAGAAAATTATTTGTTACATCTTGTAGGATCTACTTTTTGAACTTTTCATCCCCTGTAGTTGCCAATTTTGCATGTACTAGTCCTCTAGAAATAGGTTAAACTGAAGCAACTTGATAGAAGGAACTCTCCACAGGGCTTGTTTTCCAAAGAAAAGTATTGTTTGGAGGAGCAAAGTTATAAGCCTACCTAAGCATATCATAAAGCTGTTCAAAAATAAGTCTTGTGGATGGAAATGTAGTGCTGGAGTCACATTCTGCTTAAAGTTGTAACAAATACAGATGAGTTAAAAGATGTTGTGTGACAGTGTGTCTTATTTAGGGGGAAAGGGGAATATCTGGATGACATTGGTGCCAAAATGTAAAACATGAGGTGCTAGCAGTAGACGGTTAAACACTGGCCGCTCCAAGGGTTGACATGATCTTCCCAGCATATACTCCGCAGGTGTGGGGTGGAGCACATGAAGTAGGCACAGAAAATAGCAATGCAGACAACGTGTATCCCCTGTCTCCGTGAGTTAAGACGTGTTCTCCCCTTAGTGTCCACATTGTTTTGATGTTATTCATGGAATACCTTCTGTTCTAAATAGTCAATTTCTTGGCCTTACAGTGTCTCAAAGTTGTTTACCAAATCTACTTAAAGCTCTCCTGTTTGAAATCTCTCCTTACTAATTTTCTGGTTTTTTATTGAGCCAGCTGACACCTGTAAGCAGCAGGTAACAAACTGGTGGGAAAAAGATGGGCTGGCACAAGTCAAAAGAGAAAGTGCCAGGAGCAGTGGCTCACGCCTATAACCCGGCACTTGTGGGTAGATCACCTGAGGTGAGGAGAGCAGCCAGCCTGATCAACATGGAGAAATCTCATCTCTACTAAAAATACAAAATTAGCCGGGTGTGGTGGTGGGCCCCTGTAATCCTAGCTACTAGGGAGCCTGAGGCAGGAGAATCACTGGAACCCGGGAGGCGAAGGTTGCGGCGGGCTAGGATTGTGCCATTGCACTCCAGCCTGGGCAGCAGGAGCGAAACTCCATCTCAAAGACGGAAAATACCAGCTCAATAGGTAAGATTCCCTCTGGGGACTGGGGGTGGTAATGGCTAAATAAAAGTCTTCACTTCTGAAATTTGGTGGTTCTAGAAAGAAAATTTGGTTAGACAGCATATAGGATTTGTATTCTGAGCCTAATGCAATATATAAAAATGATAGGAAATGCCTGGGACTTGGATATGTGACAGTGACTAAGGGGACAGTGCACAGACAGGGAGAGGCCTTTGTCTCAGTCCCCCGTGCTAAGCAGGTATTGAATGCTTGGTAAATGGCAATCACATTTAATCCTTTAAATCCTCTGAGAAGTTCTTAGTTCCCTTAGACAATATATAAGAGGAATATGTAAATTGAGGTCTTAGTAGTGGCTGAATTTAAATTTAACTCCAAAGCCCCATTTTATTCTAAGTTTTGTTGCATACTGAAAGGTGTTAGCAGCTAGAAGAAAGGTTTATGGTGTTGAACTAGAAAGTGAATGGCAAAAAGGGCAAAAAGTCAATTTTGTTTTATCCCAGGTCTAGCAAGAGAATATTAAATCTTAAGATTTCTTTCAATTTAAAACATAAGGCACTTGAGGGGATCAGTCAGTGTAGGACCTCCATAAATGATTTCCCAAATGAACTCACCCTCCTGGAGTTACTGGAAAAGCGTTTATGGCAAATAGATGGGTACTTACCTGCGCATCTGGACCTATCTCCCAGCAACCCCTGTGCTGGAGACTGCACCACCAAGACACAGCCCAGTGAGTGAGAAGATGAGCTAGATGACACATGAATGTCGTGCTGAAAATGCCCTTGTACTGCTCCAGGACCACAATTCTTACCCTATCGCTTCAAAATTCACTGTTGTTTCAGACCTTCCATAATCAAGTTCCATCCTGCCAAGGAGAGTAGTGAATGCAGAAAAGACATGCAAACTGGACAAGAGAAAGACTTCATAGATGACATGGTTGTCTAGGTAGGAAACTCATAAGAAATCTACCAAAATGATACTAGAAGTGATTTTAGCATAGGATAGGAGATCAATATATAAAAATCTGTTGAGCCAGGCATGGTGATTCACACCTGTAATCCTAACACTTTGGGAGGCCAAGGTAGGATTGCTTGAGCCCAGGAGTTCAAGACTGCCTAGGCAACAAAGCGAGACCCTGTTCCTCTGAAGAAATTAAACTAAGGCCAGGTGTGGTGGTTCATGCCTGTAATCCCAGCACTTTGGGAGGCCGAGGTGGGTGGATCACCTAAGGGTCAGGAGTTCCAGACCAGCCTGGCCAACATAGCAAAACCCCATCTCTACTAAAAATATAAAAATTAGCCAGGCGTGATGGCAGGCACCTGTAATCTCAGCTACTCGGGAGGCTGAGGCAGGAGAATAACTTGAACCCGGGAGGCGGAGGTTGCAGCGAGCTGATTGTGCCACTGCACTCCAGACTGGGCAACAGAAGGAGACACCGTCT
>NW_012104253.1:1988372-1991445 GCF_000951045.1 Mandrillus leucophaeus
CTCAGCTCACTGCAGCCTTGACCTTCCAGGATCAAGGGATCCTCCCAAATCAGCCTCCCAAGCAGCTGAGACTACAGGCGGGTGCCACCATGCCTGGCTAACTGCTAATTTTTGTATTTTTTATAGAGACGGGGGTGCGGGTCTCACCATATTGCCCAGGCTGGTCTTGAACGCCTGCCTCAGCCTCCCAAAGCTCTGGGATTACAGGTGTGAGGCATCGCACCCGGCCCTTCTTTATTTTATAGATAAGAAAAACAAGCTCTGGAAGTGGAGGACGCACAGGGCTCTCTGGGTTAAAGGGAGGCCAGGGCCGTGGTGCAAGCGCCAGGCTTCTACTCCTGCACCCTGGCACCTCCCAAATGGCCCAAGGGCTAGACAGGGTCTGGGGAGTGGAATGGACGTCCTAGGCTCAGCTCTGCTTCCAGGGAAGGGGTTCAGGAGGAGCAGATAGGCCCAGTCTTGAGTTTAAGGCCACCAACGTGTGTGTGTTTTGCTTAGGTTTGTATCCCAAATACTCATAACAGTGTCTGGCACATGGCAGGCACACAAATCTTTGCCAACAAATAACAAATTAACCTAAGCACTTCATGGTTTATACTTTCACTTACAGTTTCTAATTTTTTTTATTTTTTATTTTTTTTTTGAGACTGAGCCTCGTTCTGTCACCCAGGCTGGAGTGCAGTGGCACCATCTTGGCTCACCACAACCTCCACCCTTCCAGGTTCAAACAATTCTTGTGCCTCAGCCTCCTGAGTAGCTAGGACCACAGGCACACATCACCACACCTGGCTAATTTTCTCTCTTTTATAAGCTATTTATTTTGGAGATTTCCAGAACATGCAAAATGGAAGAAGATAGATAGTAACAAATGTTGGCAAGGATGTGGAAAATTGGAACTCTCACAGGTACACTGCTGGTAGGAATGTAAAATGATACTGTTCTGGAAAACAGTCTGGCTGTTCCTCAAAATGTTAAACATAGCATTGCCATACGATCCAACGATTCCACTCCTGGGGATTTACTCAAGAAGAATGGATAAACAAAATGTGGTCTATGCATATAATGGAATATTATTCAGCCTTAAAAAGGAAGAAAATTCTGACACATGCTACAACATGGATGAACCTTAAAGACATTATACTAAGTGAAATAAGCCAGTCACAGAAGGACACACACTGTATGATTCCACTTATCTCAGGTACCTCGAGTAGGCAAATTCAGAGAGATTCAGGAAATAGAATGCTGGTTGCCAGAAGCTTGCGGGGGAGGGAAGGGAGAGTTGGCATTTAATGGGAACAGCTTTCATTTGGGAAGATGAAAAAGTTCTGAAGATGGATGGTGATGATGGTTGTACAACAATGTGAATATCTCCACCACTGAACTGCAGACTTAAAAATTGTTAAAATGATAAACTTCATGTTATGTATATTTTATGTATGTATGTATGTATGTATGTATTTATTTATTTTTGGAGAGTCTCACTCTGTCACCCAGGCTAGAGTGCAGTGGCGCGACTTTGGCTCACTGCAACCTCCATCTCCAGGGTTCAAGTTATTCTCCTGCCTCAGCCTCCCGAGTAGCTCGGATTACAAGCACTGCCACCACGCCTGGCTAATTTTTTGTATTTTTAGTAGAGATGGGATTTCTCCATGTTGCCCAGGCTGGTCTCGAACTCCTGACCAGCTGAGGTCAGAAGGCTGAGGCAGGAGAATAGCTTGAACCTGGGAGGCAGAGGTTGCAGTGAACTGAGATCGTGCCATTGCGTTCCAGCCTGGGCAACAAGAGCGAAACTGTCTCAAAAACAAATACACACACACACACACCCGCCCCCAAAAAAGAAAAAGAGAGAGAAATCATTCCAGACAGAGGAGCTCTGGCGTGTGAGGTCTTAGAAAGAGACGTCTGTCAGGTTTTTTTTTCTTTTTCTTTTTTCTGTTTTTTGAGACAGAGTCTTGCTCTGTGCCCAGGCTAGAGTGCAGTGGTATAATATCGGCTCACTGCAACCTCTGCCTCTCGGGTTCGAGTGATTCTCCTGCCTCAGCTTCTTGAGTAGCTGGGATTACAGGCACCAGCCACCATGCCCAGCTAACTTTTGTATTTTAGTAGAGACGGGGTTTCACCATGTTGGCCAGGCTGGTCTCGAACTCCTGACCTCGTGATTTGCCCACCTCAGCCTCCCAAAGCGCTGGGATTACAGGTGTGAGCCACCACACCCGGCCTGTAACATAAAACTGACCATTGTAAACCATTTTTAAGTGTATAATCCAGTGCATTAACTACCTTCACAATGTTATGCAACTATCATTACTATTTCCAAAACTTTTTCATTTCCCCAACAACTCTGTACCCGGTAAGCCATCAATTGCCTGAGATGGTCTCCATGTCCCCTTGCACCAGGCTAAATCCTTCCACTCTTCCACTAGCTGGCCCCAGGTAATCCCTTCCATTATCTGGTCTCAGAAAATATTTTCCGACATAACGTAAGCCCTGCATACACTCTCCTTGCATCCTCTACCTTTCTTTGTAGCTTTACGCAACTGTAATGAAGTGACCATTCGTTTCAGGTCAGTCTTCCTGTCTCTCCGCTGCCTGTCAGCCCAGGAGGGAAGGCGTGAGTGTTCACCACTAAATTGGTGCATGTGGCAAACACCTGATACGTATTTGTGGCCTGAGTGCAGAAGTGGTATGTACAACTGATGTTTTCCCCCTTCCTGTGGGGATGACAATTTGTTTAAATAATTCTGTACAATTAAGGAAGCTTTTGTTCCCTTTGCTAAGCCTTCAAGATCTGCTCAAGACTTTGAAAGTGTGATTATAGACTCTTCTTCCACAAGAGGGAATGTCACATCACCTCCCTGGGAAGAACATTCCAGGAAGCAGGGCTTTTAGTGAGTCACGGTGTATTAATAGCACCATCAAAATCTGAACAAAGATGCCATTATGTTAGTGCAGAGCCAGTGAGCTGAACACGCTATCTGCCAAGTGTATGTTTTTGCTTGGAACATCTATCATCTTCTTATGAAAGCATTTTAGGCCTTAACACTTGATCAATGAAAGTTCTAGAACTTGAAAT
>NW_012104253.1:1992765-1994495 GCF_000951045.1 Mandrillus leucophaeus
TTTTTTTTTTTTTAGATGGAGTCTCTCTCTGTCACTAGGCTGGAGTGCAGTGGTGTGATCTCACCTCACTGCAACCTCCGCCTCCCAAGTTCAAGTGATTCTCCTGCCTCAGCCTCCCCAGTAACTGGGACTACAGGTGTGCGCCACCATGCCTAGCTAATTTTTGTATTTTTAGTAGCGGTTTTAGAGGTTTCATCACGTTGGCCAGGATGGTCTCCATCTCTTGACCTCATGATCCGCCTGCCTCGGCCTCCCAAAGTGCTGGGATTACAAGCGTGAGCCACCGCGCCTGGCCAAACACTTTCCCTTTTAATAAAACCAGTTGGTACCATCTCTAAGCACTTCCTGAATCCCGTGGCTTCTGCTGTCTCAGTCTCCTTCCTTAGCCTGGGAGGTCAACACCCATAAGTGAAGAAGCCCAACCGCACTGCAAGTCATGAAAGGGAAAGTAAGCGTAAGAAGATGCATTTTACACCCCTCAGGGATGGCAGAAATTAACGGAGGACAGTACCAAATGTTGGCTATGGTCTGAAAATGGGGTCTCCAATGTGACCCGATGGGGGTACAGATCAATACAGTTAATCTGGAGGGCAATTTGGCACATCTAACGGAGTTGAAGAACTTACCCTGAGTGCTTCCTGGTATACTCTAGAGAAAGTCTTTCCACGTGCACCAGGAAAAAGGTACAAGAATGTTCTCCACAACCCTGTAGTAGGGGAATTTGAAAATACCTAAATGTCCCAAAATCGGAGACTATCTTGGTAATTTCAGTTAATAGGAAATACAGGGGATAAAGGGACATGCTAAACTCTGAGGAAGCAGGCAGACAAATCCAGATGTGTGGGATATTTGCCTTGGTCTCTTCCACAAATAAGTGCCATTTAAACAACTCTTGTTGCCGGGCGCAGTGGCTCATGCCTGTAATCCCAGCACTCTGGGAGGCCAAGGCAGGCGAATCACTTGAGGTCAGGAGTTCGAGACCAACCTGGCCAACCTGGTGAACCCCTGTCTTTACTAAAAATACAAAATTAGCCAGGTGTGCTGGTACATGCCTGTAATCCCAGCTGCTCAGGAGGTGAGACAGGAGAACCACTTGAACCCGGGAGACGGAGGTTGCAGTGAGCAGAGGTCGCGCCACTGCCCTCCAGCCTAGGCAGCAGAGCAACACTGTGTCTCAAAAAAAAAAAAAAAAGGTACACTCAATGCAATCTTCCTCCTTTCTCTAAGTCATTCTGAGGCAATTCTAAGATTTCATTACATCATTTCACCCATAAGTATTTTGTCTTTTTCCTACTATATCTCTGCACTCAAACATATTCAAGGCACTTGGTACTATAATTAAATGCACAATTAAGTGAGTGAACAAGAACAAGTCAAGATGTTCATTTTCATCATTTCTATTTAACACCGTACTGGAGGTTCTAGCCAGGGGCAATTAGTCATGAAAAAGAAAAGACATCCAGATATCCTGGTTGGACAGGAAAATGTAAAAACTATCTGTATTTGTGAATGACATGATCTTGTATATAAAAAATCCTAACGATTACAAACACACAAATCTATAGAACTAATGAGTTCAGCAAGATTTTAGGATATAAGATTGGCCGAGCATGATGGCTCACACCTGTAGTCCCAGCACTTTGGGAGGCCAAGGTGGGAGGATCACTTGAGCCCAGGAGTTCAAGAGCAGCCTGGGTAACTTAGCGAGACACCTGTCTCTACTAAAAAAA
>NW_012104253.1:1994545-1995363 GCF_000951045.1 Mandrillus leucophaeus
AAAAAAAAAAAACCACAAGGTTAATATACAAAAATTAGTTGTGTTTTTATACACTAACAATGAGTGATCTGAAAATAAAGAAACATTTTTATTTGCAATAGCACCAAAAAGAATAAAACACTTAAAAATAAAATTAGGTCAGGCTTGGTTGCTCATGCCTGTAATTCCAGCACTTCGGGAGGCCAAGGTGGGAGGATGGCTTGAGCTTAGGAGGTCAAGGCTGCAGTGAGCTAGGATCACTCACTGTCCAGCCTGGGTGACACAGTGAGTCTAAAAAAAAAAGTAATAATAATAAAATTAACAAAAGGAATGCAAGACTTTTTATACTATGTATTGAAAACTACAAAACACTGTTGAAATTAAAGACAACCTAAAATGGAAAGAAAGACCATGTTCATGGATTGGAAGGCTTAATATTGCGGAGATAAGCAATACTACCCAAACTGATCCACAGATTCAACCCAATCCCTATTAAAATTTCAGCTGGCATTTTTGTGCAGAAATTGACAAACTGGTTATAAAGTTTATATGAAAAGGTAGGCTGGGCACAATGGTTCACGCCTGTAATCACAGCACTTTGGGAGGCCAAGGCAGGTGGATCACGAAGTCAGGAGTCAGCCTGGCCGAGATGGTGAAACCCCATCTCTACTAGAAAAATACAAAAATTAGACGGGCACAGTGGCAGGCACCTGTAATCCCAGCTACTCGGGAGGCTGAGGCAGGAGAATTGCTTAAACCTGGGAGGTGGAGATTGCAGTGAGCTGAGATCGTGCCACTGCACTCTAGCCTGGGCGACAGAGCAAGACTCTGTCTCAAAA
>NW_012104253.1:1995413-1996742 GCF_000951045.1 Mandrillus leucophaeus
TCATGCCTTTAGCCCCAGCACATTGGGAGCAATGTGGGAGGAGTTTGAGACCAGCCTGGGCAACACAGCAAGACCCTGTCTCAAAAAAAAAAAAAAGAAAGAAAAGAAATTCTCTTAAAAAAAAAAAAAAAGATGGCCAGGCGCAGTGGCTCATGTCTGTGATCCCAGCACTTTGGGAGGCTGAGGCAGCCGGATCACCTCAGGTCAGGAGTGCGAGACCAGCCTGACCAACATGGAGAAAAACCCCATCTACACTAAAAATACAAAAGTAGCTGGGTGTGGTGGCAGGTGCCTGTAATCCCAGCTACTTGGGAGGCTGAAGCAGGAGAATCGCTTGAACCTGGGAGGTGAAGGTTGCAGTGAGCCGAGATCACGCCATTTGCACTCCAGCCTGGGCAACAGGGGCAAAACTCCATCTCAAAAAAAAAAAAAAAAAGACACTGTGTGCGGCATGCAGACTTCCACTGCCCTGGGTGACAGGTGATGCTCTTATTTAAAATGCAATTTTCCAGTGACTGGGCATCCTTTGAGCCTTGTGATTTTCATGGGCAGTGATTTGTGTGGGAGTGGGAAGTTGGATGTTGAAGTGAAATGTTTACCTTGGGGTAGCCAATGAAATGAAAACCTCTTCACCTGTGGGGACTCCTCACTGTTTTGTCCAGATTTACTGATGGGAAAACAGGCTAGGAGAAGCCACTTTAGATGTCTGAAGTCACACACCTGGGTTGGTGGCAGATCCGTTTTTTGGAGTCATGTCACTGCTCAATGCATTCTTCCTGTTGGCTGCGCAGACAAAATCAATCCACTTTAGTGCATGGCATTGCACTAAAAAAAGAGTTTAGGAGGCCGGGCATGGTGGCTTGCGCCTGTAATCCCAGCACTTTGGGAGTCGAGGCGGGTGGATCACCTGAGGTCAGGAGTTCGAGACCAGCCTGGCCAATGTGGTGAAACCCCTTCTCTACTAAAAATACAAAAATTAGCTGAGTGTGGTGGCACACATCTGTAATCCCAGCTACTTGGGAGGCTGAGGCAGGAGAATCGCTTGAACCCTGGAGGTGGAGGTTGCAGTGAGCCGAGATCACTCTGTACTCCAGCCAGGGCAACAAAAGCAAGACTGTCTCAAAAAGAAAAAAAAAGTTTAATTGACATGAGGCTGGCCATGCCATAAAGGAGACAGTTATTACTCAAGTCAGTCTCATCAAAGGCTCGGAGGTTACACGTTTTTCAAAGAAAGTATGGTGGGTGGGGGGCTAGGGCATGGGTGCTGCTGCCTGGTTGGGGAAGGAACTGTAGGGGTGTGGAAAATGGTCCTCAGGCACTGAGTCCGCT
>NW_012104253.1:1997807-1999510 GCF_000951045.1 Mandrillus leucophaeus
AAAAAAAAAAAAAAAAGAAAAAGAAAAGAAAAGAATATGTAAGGAACCCAGAAAAGCCAATCTTGAAAAAGGATAAAGTAGTAAGACTCACACTTCCTGACTTCCAACATTACTAAGAAAAAAAAGTGAGGCCAGGTGCAGTGGCTCACGCATGTAATCCCAGCACTTGGAGAGGCTGAGGCAGGAGAATCACAAGGTCAAGAGTTCGAGACCAGCCTGGCCAACATAGTGAAACCTTGTCTCTACTAAAAATAAAAAAAATAGCTGGGCGTGGTGGCCGGCTGCTGTAATCCCACCTATTTGGAAGGCTGAGGCAGGAGAATGACTTGAACCTGGGAGGCGTAGCTTGCAGTGAGCCGAGATTGCATCATTGCACTCCAACCCGGGCGACAATGCAAACTCTGTCTCAAAAAAAAAAAAAAAAGGCGGCTTAGCGTGGACAGGAGGAATCTGAGGAGGCTTGCGGGGGCCTGGGCTGTGGGCAGGGCTGGCAGGGAACAGGCAGGGGGATGGAGGAGCAGCAGGGCCTATGGAGGAGGGCCTGGGTGGGCTGGTGGGGCCCTTCCGTGCTGGGTTGCCGTGGAGACAGCAACATCATACAGGCTGAACAGCAGGACCCCCGCCACCCTTAACTCCTGGGTGATCACTCTGGGAACAAAATGGACATCCCATCCAAGAGGGAAGTGCAGAGCGGCAGCCCTGTGCTCTCTGACGGCCCTGGAGCCTCAGCCTCAAAGACTTTATATAAGCGTCACCTCCAGGGCCAAACTGATCTTGAGCCTGGATTCACAATGGCGCCAGCTTGAGTAACAACACGCTGTGCTCATAGTTGGAGATCATGGACCAATTACTTGCTACACGAGGCTGAATTCGGGGCTGCTTTTCTGGGAACGGAGGAAGCTTGGCCCAGCCCGGGTCTCGGTACAGATGGGTGCAGACGTGCTGGGCAAGAGTGTGCCCAGGTGCCCCAGCCAGGTGTGTGGGCCGCTGGAGAGGCTGCCACCATCAAGAAGAGGCTCCCAGCGCCAAGAGAGGCCCGAGGCAGGCTGACCCACCCGGGGAAGTGAGGACGACTCCTCACACATAGAGCATGAGGGTGTCCCCACCCCATGGGAGTGAGGATGTGACTCCTTCAAGACTATGCTGGGTGCCAGTGGCTCACCCTATAATCCCAGCACTTTGGGAGGCCGAGGCCGGAGGATTGGTTGAGCCCAGGAGTTCAAGACTAGCCTGGGCAACATAGCAAGACCCTGTTTCTACAAAAAATAAAACATTAGGCCAGGCACGGTGGCTCACGCCTGTGATCCCAGCACTTTGGGAGGCTGAGGCGGCCGGATCACCTGAGGTCAGGAGATTGAACCAGCCTGGCAACATGATGAAACCCCATCTCTACTAAAAATCAAAAAATTAGCTGTGTGTGGTGGCGGGTGCCTGTAATCCCAGCTACTCAGGTGGCTGAGGCAAGATAATCCCTTGAACCTGGGAGGTAGAGGTTGCAGTGAGAGCACGCCACTGCACTCCAGCCTGGGCAACAAGAGCAAAACTCCATCTCAAAAAAAAAAAAAATTAGCCAGGCAAGGTGGCGTGCACCTGTAATCCCAGCTACTCGGGAGGCTGAGGCGAGATAATCACTTGAACCTGGGAGGGGGAGGTTGCAATTAGCTGAGATCACGCCACTACACTCCAGCCTGGGCAACAAGAGC
>NW_012104253.1:2001033-2002532 GCF_000951045.1 Mandrillus leucophaeus
ACGCCCGGCTAATTTTTTGTGTTTTTAGTAGAAACGGAGTTTCACTGTGTTAGCCAGGATGGTCTTGATCTCCTGACCTCGTGATCCGCCCGCCTCAGCCTCCCAAAGTGCTGGGATTACAGGCATGAGCCACTGCACCCAGTCTAGATAATGTCATTTTTCTCAAAGCACCCAATTCGTTTTTTTTGTTTTTTTTTAAAGACGGAATCTCATTCTGTCTCCCAGGCTGGAGTGTAGTGGCGCCATCTCCGCTCACTGCCAGCTCTGCCTCCCAGGTTCACGCCATTCTCCTGCCTCAGCCTCCAGAGCAACTGGGACAACAGGCGCCGGCCACCAAGCCTGGCTAATTTTTTGTATTTTTTGTAGAGACGGGGTTTCACTGTGTTAACCAGGATGGTTTCGGTCTCGTGACCTCAGGTGATCCACCCACCTCTGCCTCCCAAAGTGCTGGGATTACAGGCGTGAGCCACCGCGCCCGGCTCCCAGTTTGTTCTTATACCTCACAGAGTGAAGGAGTTTCTTATAGCTGCCAACAAATTACCACAAACTGGTGGCTTCAAACAACAGAAATGACTTTTTTTTTTTTTTTTTTCCGAGGTGGGGGTCTCACTATGTTGCCCAGGTTGGTCTCAAACTCTGGGCTTAAGGGATTCTTCTGCCTCAGCCTGCCGAGTAGCTGGGATTACAGGTGTGCAGCACTGCACCCAGAAATCGATTCTTTCACAGTCCTGGGAACAGCCCTCTAGGGCTTTCTGCTTTCCCTGGTGGTCTTGGAGGTTAGAATTCTGACAGGGCGCATCAGCAAGGCCGGTTTCCTCTGCAGACTCGCAAGGAGGGTCTGCTGCAGGCCCTGCTTCCGGCTTCTGGTGGCTCCTGGCAGCCCGGGGCACTCCTTGGCTTGGGGACGCCTCTCCCCTGTCTCTGCTTCCGCGTGTGTGTGTGTGTGTGTGTGTGTGTGTTTCAAATCTCCTTCTGCCTTTCTCTTATAAGGACACCTGTCACTGGATTTAGGGTCTGTCCTAAATCCAGGATGATCTCATCTTGAGATCCTTAACTTAGTAATTTCTGCAAAGATTCCGTTTCCAAATAAGGTCACATTCACAGGTTCCAGAAGTTTCGATGTGGATGTGTATTTTGTGGGGGGTCACCATTCAACCCACTCCACAGGGCCTCCTGAGAGCATTTTAAACAAGACCCTCCCTTCAAAGAAGACGACACTGGGCTGGGCACGGTGGCTCATGCCTTTAGCCCCAGCACATTGGGAGCAATGTGGGAGGAGTTTGAGACCAGCCTGGGCAACACAGCAAGACCCTGTCTCAAAAAAAAAAAAAAGAAAGAAAAGAAATTCTCTTAAAAAAAAAAGATGGCCAGGCGCAGTGGCTCATGTCTGTGATCCCAGCACTTTGGGAGGCTGAGGCAGCCGGATCACCTCAGGTCAGGAGTGCGAGACCAGCCTGACCAACATGGAGAAAAACCCCATCTACACTAAAAATACAAAA
>NW_012104253.1:2004547-2005884 GCF_000951045.1 Mandrillus leucophaeus
ATTATCATTCAAACTCCAACTAAATTTCTCCCAAAGTTAGTTTGACCCACTCCTAGGAACGAGTGAAGACAGCAAGGCTGAGAGGCTAGAAGCAAGATGGGGTTGGCCACATCAGATTTCCCTCAGTGCCATCATTTTGCAAAGGCAGTTTCACCCAGGGAGTCTGGTTCTAGACCCGTCAGCTATTCAGCCTCCGGTGGAAGCTTTGTGGCTTCAGGCTCAGGAGTCTTCGTGGATAGTGGGAGGCAGATTTGCCCTAAGCAGTTGCCCTAAGGAGTTAACTAAAAAGTCAAGCCCCAGCTTGACCTTTTCCTTTAGCTTAGTGATTTTGGGGCACTCAAGAAACACTGCAGACAGAGGGGCTCGTTCTGGGGGAAAGGCATTTGGTTTGAGGCGTGTTAGGTGAGTGGTCTCTGGGATGTGCGTGTGTTCATTCATCCAGCAAATACCTGCTGAGCACCCCTGCCTGCTCAGAGCCAGGTTCGGCTTCCGGGACACGGCTGGAGACAAAGCAGCCGAGCCCCAGGCCTGGAGCACTGGTCAGTTGGGAGGGAGTGATCCTGACCCTAACTGTGATAGAGGAGGAAGATGTGAGCACGTTACAGAGTGCAAGGACCAAAGAGAAAAGTGCAGAGTGTGTGTGTGTCTGCATCTGTGCAGCGTGTGTGTGTGAACGTGTGTGCATCTGTGCAGCGCATGTGTGTGCGTGTGCACATGTGTGCACCTGTGCGTGTGTGAGGTGTGTTGAAATATGAGGAGGGGACTCCAGGAGGGCCTCAGGGAAGGGTCACCCTAGAGTAAAGACTGGCTGGAAGGAGGGGTTGGCCAGGTGGAAGGCGCGGGTGGGCTGAGCTGCAGCAGGAGTTGGGGTGTGGCGAGGGATCAGCCTCTCTGGCGTGCTGCGTGGCGGGGTTTAGCAACATGTGAAAACAAAAATCTTGGGGCCCCCAAATCACTAAGCTAAAGAGAAAAGTCAAGCTGGGAACTGCTCAGGGTAAACCTGCCTCCCATTCTATTCAAAGTCATCCGTCTGCTGGCTGAGATCAGTGCGTATCTGATCGCCTCCTTTGGAGAGGCTCACCAGAAACTCAAAAGAATGCAACCGTTTGTCTCTCACCTACCTGTGACCTAGAAGCCCCTCCCCACTTGGAGGCTTCCCGCCTTTTCCAGACTGAACCAACATCCATCTTACGTATGTTGATGGATGTCTCATGTCTCCCTAAAATGTATAAAACCAAACTGGGCTCTGAGCACCTTGGGCGCATGTCAGGACCTCCTGAGGCTGTGTCGTGGGTGCCCTTCCTCAACCTTGGCAAAATAAACTTCTTTTCTTTTTT
>NW_012104253.1:2009914-2011116 GCF_000951045.1 Mandrillus leucophaeus
GAGAATGGCGTGAACCCGGGAGGCGGAGCTTGCAGTGAGCTGAGATCCGGCCACAGCACTCCAGCCTGGGTGACACAGTGAGACTCTGTCTCAAAAAAAAAAAAAGAAAAAGAAAAAGGAAAGAGAAGTCCAGGAGTGACCAGGAGGAATTGCCGATGTTTGTGTGTAACAAGGTGACTTCAGTAATAATAAGGTTGGGCCGGGCGCGGTGGCTCAGGCCTGTAATCCCAGCACTTTGGGAGGCCAAGGTGGGTGGATCACTTGAGCCCAGGAGACCAGCCTGGGCAACATGGCAAAACTGTGTCTCTACAAAAAAAATACAAGAGCGCCGGGCGTGGTGGTTCACGCCTGTAATCCCAGCACTTTGGGAGACCAAGGTGGGCAGATCACCTGAGGTCAGGAGTTTGAGACCAGACTGGGCAACATGGTGAAACTGTCTCTGCTAAAAATACAAAAATTAGCCGGGCATAGTGGTGGGCGCCTGTAGTCCCAGCTGCTTGGGAGGTTGAGGTAGGAGAATTGTTTTAAGTGGGGAGGCGGAAGTTGCAGTGAGCCGAGATCGCACCATTGCACTCCAGCCTGGGCGACAGAGCAAGACTCCATCTCAAAAAAAAAAAAAAGTTCTGCAAAGCCCCTGTTGGCGATGGTGTTGTCCTAACTGGTGTTTGGGTGGCCCTGGGGGTTGGGGGTAGGCTGCGACACCTGCCATTGCTTCTCAGGTGCATTACTTTGAGAACAGGAAATGGGCACCTTTGAAAACAAGGTTCGGACTTAAATGCCCATTTCAGCTTCTTGCCAACCACCTTGGTGGCAGCCTTCAGTGTGAAGGTGGGGCCCCCCTCAGAACGCCCATCAGGTCCTGGATGTGGCAGAGGGAAGACTCAGGGGTGGGTCTGGCCTCAGCTTCATTTGCCCCTCACCAGGAAAATCCTGCCTTGCTCTTTGGAAGAGCTGTTGAGAGGAAAAGACGGAGCTCGGCCCTGCCAACGGAGGGCAGGGTGGTTTGGGCCAAGCCTCCCAGGTCCGTGCCCAGCACTGGGTTGAGGGCTTGGTGGAAACAACGCTGAGTCCCCAGTGATG
The DNA here is from genome assembly GCF_000951045.1 of Mandrillus leucophaeus. NCBI lineage: Eukaryota > Metazoa > Chordata > Mammalia > Primates > Cercopithecidae > Mandrillus > Mandrillus leucophaeus. The sequence goes on from NW_012104253.1 coordinate 2,010,995, forward strand.
GTGGGCTCTCAGGCTGTTTTTGGGTGGTATGAATACTGATCTAACGCATTTTTAAAAATTCGTTTGCAGCTGGGCACAATGGCTCATGCCTGTAATCCCAGCACTTTGGGAGGCTGTGGTGG
>NW_012104253.1:2012051-2019581 GCF_000951045.1 Mandrillus leucophaeus
GCCTGTAGTCCCAGCTACTCAGGAGGCTGAGGCAGGAGAATCACTTGAACCCGGGAGGTGGAGGTTGCAGTGAGCCAAGATTGCGCCATTGCACTCCAGCTTGGGTGACAGAGCAATATTCCGTCTCAAAAAAAAAAAAGAAAAATTCATTTGCAAGGCAGAGCCTGCAAAAACCAGCCTCAGTGACAGAAGGAAGAGTGAGCGCGTGTGAGCATGTTAGACTTGACTCCGCCTCGAGGAACTGCTCCTGGACTGAGAAACACTTTTGTCCTCAGCTGTCAGATCTTCATGATGGCAATTCGGAAGACACCCCCGGTCATTCCGACTGGAGCTGCAATGACTGCTCTCTGGGTGGCATGAGCTGTACAGTGGCTTCCTACACACCGAAATCAGAGTCCAGAGAAACTTCATATAGTAGACGCCCTGTCACCAAAAACCCCAATTCTTGTCATAAAAGTGGCCAGTTGGGCCCCTATGTCCCCGGAAGCCAATGATGTGGACATGTAGCCTGAGGACTCAAGGATGACGGACGACCACCAGACACCCAGGGCTGCCGAGTCCTTCCTTACTCCCATGGAGCCCCTGAGACTGGCAGACATGTGCCAAGCAGAGCTCGAGGGGCATGGCCACCACCTACGTTCGGGAGTGACAGAGAAGAGGGGCTCAGAATCTCCTTCTCCAAGAGGAAGCTGGAGCCCTTCCTTGCAGAGCCTGAGAAAAGGAACAGGAAGCAGCAGTGCGTGGCCTCATCCAAGACGGGCAGACTCAGTCCAGGAAGGGGTCCCAGCCCAAAAGGGGCAGGGGCTCCTCTGATCAAAGCTGATGTCAGTGCACATAAAAAATGTCTTTAGGGGCTGGGTGTGGTGGCTCACACTTGTAATCCCAGCATTTTGGGAGGCCAAGGTGGGAGGATCACTTCAGCTCAGGAGTTCGAGACCAGCCCGGGCAACATGGTGAAACCTCATCTCTACAAAAAATACAAAACTAGCCGATGTGGTGGTGCGTGTCTGTGGTCCCAGCTGCTCAGAAGGCTGAGGTGGGAGGATCACTTGAGCCCGGGGGGTTGAGACTGCAGTGAGCCATGATCATGCCACTGCATACCAGCCTGGGCAACGAGTGAGACCCTGTCTCTAAAAAGAAAAATGTTTTTAGGGGCTGAACTCAGTGACTCATGCCTATAATCCCAGCACTTTGGGAGGCTGCGGTAGGAGGAGCCTTTAATGCCAGGAGTTTGAGACCAGCCTGGGGAAAATAGCGAGATCCCATCTCTATAAAAAATACAAAAATATGGCCAGGCGCAGTGGCTCATGCCTGTAATCCTGGTACTTTGAGAGGCTGAGGAAGGAGGATCACTTGAGGCCAGGAGTTTGAGACCAGCCTGGCCAACATGGTGAAGCCTTGTCTCCACTAAAAATATAGTAATTAGCTGGGCATGGTGGCACATGCCTGTAATCCCAGCTACTCAGGAGGCTGAGGCAGGAGGATCACCTGAACCTGGTAGGTGGAGGCTGCAATGAGCCGAGATCACGCCACTGCACTCCAGTCTGGGCGACAAGAGCGAAACTCCATCTCAAAAACATAAAATAAATAAAATAAATAAAGACATTGAGATGCCAGAAGGCCGTTTCCACGGGTGTAGCACACTCGTCACCTCCAGCACCGTGAACGTGAGACGCAGCCAGTCAGCTGTATGGGCCACTGCCATCGCCACCACTGGCAGATTGTGTGGGAATGGATGTGCTAGGGTGGCGATGGGCAACTCCCTCATCTGAAGCAGGAAACTCCCTTGTCTGGAGCCGAGTCCTGGGGCCCCGGCCAAGAACACGAGCGGTTGGGGTTTTTTTTTTTTTTTTTTTTTTTTGAGACAGGGTCTCACTCTGTCGCCCAGGCTGGAGTGCAGTGGTGAGATCGCAGCTCACTGCAGCCTCCACCTCTTGGGCTTGGGTGATCCTCCCACCTCAGCCCTCAAGTAGCTGGGACTACAGGTGTGCACCACCATGCCTGGTTTAATTTCTTGCAGAGACGGGCTCTCACTGCATTGCTGAGGCTGGTCTTTAACTCCCAGACTCCCCAAGTGCTGCGATTACAGGCGTGACCCACTGTGCCCGGGCCCCAGGGCTTCCAGAGCCACATCTGGCTGCGTCTGTGTCTGAGAAGGGGTCCGAAGGTCTTAATTCATGAGTGCTGTGGCCGCTCTGGAGCAAACTCATGATGCAAGCGAGGTGGGGAGGGGCATGGCTGCCGTGGGCTGCCCTCCCGGGGCTGCGAGGAAGGCAAGGCTCTCTGCCCCGGACGAAGGTGAGACAGAAGAGGCGGAGTCGGCTCATGCTTAGTGTTTTATTTCCTCAAACGAGCCCTGCCGTCGGCCTTCTCAAATACCTCCTGGTATCCTCCCAACTTCCACCACTCCCAACCGTCAGATTCCATTCAGCTTCCTCCAACCTCGAACCAACCACTTTCTTGTCAAGCTCAGACCTTCCAAACATTTTAATAATGAATAAATGTTAAATAACAACTTTCACTATTACAGAAAGGGGCAGCTAGAAAAGTTTAGTTCTACTCTGTGCACAAGACAGCGACACCCCGCTCGTAGAAGCTGCGAGGATCCTCCTTTGTAGCAATTTCAAAGTCGACGGTGAAAATAAGGTCTGCACGGGTGAAGTTCAGGTACACAGGTAAGGTCACCTGCAGGAGAAGCAGAGGGGTTTACTGGTGGCTTCAGGGAAAAGTAAGAAAACTGGAAGACTGCCAGGGACAGCTGATGGGGGCCCTGGCAAGAGAGAGGTTGGGACTGGTGCAAAATGGTTTTGCTCTAGGAACCTGACTCCAGGTGCAAGCAGAACCCAGGCGTAGAAAAGGAGGTGCCTCTGCCCCTGGTTACTGCAGGGGTCGCTGCGGGAGACCCCGGAAAGGCAGCGCTTCCTTACCACACTGGCCTTCTTCTCGGCGTTGGTCTGCTTGAGCCAGCGCAGCTGCGTCAGGGGGAGGGCGGTGGAGATGGCGCTGGACAGCGACAGCTTGTTGTTACTGCACGTGGCCCCTTGAAGTTTCAAACCTGTGAGGCGGAAGCCAAAACCCAGGCTGAGGTGACCACGACAGCCACACAAACCCCGTCACAGGGCTCCCAGAGGCTGCCAAACACAGCGGCTCCACCCGACCACCAGCGGGTCACCCTAAGTGCGTGTATCTGGGAACAGTGGTCTCAGGCCACCGAGGTCACCTGCAGAGAAGAGCCGGTATTTCCTGTGAGACTCCACTCACCCGTGACTCCAAAGCTGCAGGCGTCCAGGGTGGCACCCTGGGAGGTGGTGACGTTGACTTCCAGGCAGAGCTCCTCCAGGGACCAGCTGTTGGCCTGGGCCACGTACTGCCTGGTGGCAGTGATGTACGCCTCCGGCACGAACAGGCCACCCAGGCACACGTGGATGTTCTGTGGAAAGCGGCAGCCCCCGGGGGAAGGAGCTCAGGTCAGACCTGGGCCCTGTGTTTGTCCCCAGAGCCACTCCCACCCCAGCCCAGGACAGCTGCTGACCACCCCAGACTCGTCAGGAGCGCCTTCACCTTTAGCTCCTTGGCGCCACCAGACGCAGCTGCCAGTGAGATGTTCTGCAGCTGTTTGATCCTCTCGCTGAAGTCGGACACCCACTGGATGACCGTCATGCCGGCAGGCACCGTGTAGTGGGACCAGCTCCGAGGCAAGATCCCTGCAGCCAAGGCACAGAGCGCAGGGCGTCAGCTCTCACAACTGCCCCAGCACAGATGCGGCAAATCTGCAAGTGCTCCGGCATCCTGGCTGCCCACACAGGCGGCTGGCGGCTCCACCTGCTGCCTTTCCCAGGCTGCGCTTTATGCCCTGGGCGCCGCCCTCACCTCCGTATCTGCTCTAACTCAGGCTGGTCCAGAGCATGGCTCAGAACCGTGCAATTTCTAGGGTCAAATTAGTCCAGGTGTGTCTGTCTGGAGGACCATAGATCACATTCAAGTAAAACTGCGGCTATAAACTCATGTCACACAAGTGGCTCAGTGTTCCTGGTGATTAGGGCTTTTGGGGCAAATAGGAGGATGCTGGGAGCTCCCCACAACTTTGGACAAGACCCCCACGCCCGCCTGCCCCTGCTTTTCCACTATCTTGGGGGATGCCCATTCTTCACAGGCCGTAACCTACTACCGTCTGTCACTGTCCTGGACCACCACATTCCCCATTCACTGTCTTGGAAGACCCCTAAAAAAACTGTAGAAGTTGTGTCAAGATTTTGGTCAACATTCAGCGAACCAGCACAGAAGAAAAACAAATTCTTCAGCATTTCCAATCCCTGCCCCTCCCCCCGCCCACCTTGAGGGTAAGAGCACAGAGCTGCTCTCAGAGGGAAACCCCCAGGCCTGCTGTCCGCACATGGTGCTGTGTGGCTGGGCTGGGTCAGGCTGTGGCCCCAGGCCAAGGTGCCCGCCGGAGGCCACACCGTGAGTTGGGTGTCTCGCGTACCTTTTACCAGCTCGTTGATCAGCGTGCGCAAGTAGTTGGTCTGCTTCTTCTTTCCTTCGCACACCTGGACCACATCCGCAAGGTCCTGGCGAACGTCCTGAAGCAGCTTCGCACCCATCTTCACTTCTCTCTCAAAGAACCTGAACAAAGGATCCTAAAATCGTTCAAAAGGGTGAAGAGAAGTTAGGAAGAGGTTCTATCTCCAGCAGAAAGATCAAACAGAAGTAACTCGGCCTCTCGGGAGAGCCCCAGAGCTTCCGACCTGTCCAGGGTCATGGACAGCTCTGGCACAGCGTGACTTGGAATCGAGCTTGTGTGAGGCTGAGGCTGCTCGGAAACCCGCTGAGGCCCTGCCTGAGTCGCAGCTCTCGCGGCCCTCTCGGGAGGAAGGGCTGCAGTCGCTCGCTTTGGAAGCTGTCTGCCTATCTCACCATCTTCTGGAGTATTTTCAGTCCACTTCAAAAGGGCCAACTCATTTTGCCCAATGCCTGGGCTCAGCTGGACACCTGCCCTGAGGTGACATAGGTGTGAGCACGTTCCGTCCGGCACAATGGAACCAATGGTCCTCGGAACGATGGTCCGTGACCATATCCAGCACCTGGGACCTTGAGACCTGGCCGGCCCGCCACCCTCCAGCTACCTTGATATCCAGCACCTGGGACCTTGGGACCTGGCCGGCCCGCCACCCTCCAGCTACCTTGATATTCTCCACAGTGCGCTTGAGGTGGCTGAGTGTCTGGGGGATGAGGTGGAGCCAGTTGGACGCGGTGGTGTGCAGCGTCCGCATCCAGGCGGGGCGGCCGTCGGACGTGGAGTCTGTCCTGGTCTTTTTCTCGGTCTCTGCGTAGGCCAGGTCGTCCTCGTCCTCCAACATCTGCATCTTCAGCATCTTACTGATCATGTCCACACCTGGCCCAGAGTCCCACAGTCACAGCAGGAGGGAGGGAGGGGACGGGTAAGAAATCACAGAGGGAAAAAGGACTTGAATGTAAAGGCCACGTGGTGAGTCTGCACTGGGAACTGCAGCAATCTGAAAGGTGCTCAGTCGTGTATATATATATATAGAGAGAGAGAGAGAGAGAGACGGAGTCTCGCTCTGTCACCCAGGCTGGAGTGCAGTGGTGTGACCTTGGCTCACTGCAACCTCTGCCTTCTGGGTTCAAGCGATTCTCCTGACTCAGGCTCCCAAGTAGCTGGGATTATAGGCACGCGCCATCAGGCCCAGCTAATTTTTTTGTTTTTAGTGGAGACAAGGTTTCACCATGCTGGCCAGGCTGGTCTCGAACTCCTGACCTCAGGTGATCTGCTCGCCTCAGCCTCCCAAAGTACTGGGATTACAGGCATAAGCCACCATGACTGGCCAGTCGTATATGTTTTTAAAGCACAGAAAACGGCCTGACCAGAAAGCTAACGAGACAAATACAGAAGAAAAAACTGTTACCAGGTCAAGTACATGACTCTTAAAACTGACCCAGCAAGACAGACACAGTGGCCCACACCGACAGTCCCAGCACTGTGGGAGGCTGAAGCGGGAGCATCTGTTGAACTCAGGGGTTCAAGACTAGCCTGGGCAACATAGTGAGACCCTCATATCTACAAAAAATGAGAAAGCCAGGTGTGGTGGTGGCACCTGTGGTCCCAGCTACTTGGGAGGGTGAGGTGGGAGGATTGGCTTGAGCCCAGGAAGCTGAGGCTGCAGTGAGCTGTGATTGCATCACTCGTCTGAGTGACAGAGCAAGACTCAGTCTCAAAGCAAAACAAAAAAACTGAACCAGCAGCCTGAGTCCAAAGACTCAAGGAAGGCTCTTCAGGACCCTGGGTTCACTGCGAGACCTGGGCCAAGCCCCAGCCCGCTTTGTGCCCGACCATGAATGAGTGCGTGCTCGAGAGGGGCTCCAGGAGGGGGTGCCACCTGCCCTCTTAACTCAGAAAACTGGTCACCATGGTGTCCCTTGACCTGTGACTGCCACCATGTGGCTGGGATTACCCCGAGCCTTGTGGTGCCTGTAGTGTGCTCCAGCCCCGCCCAGGCCGCCCGGCTTTCCCTCCAGACCTGCCCATGGCACCTGGCTTTTGCCCTCTCTGGGATGTGACTGGTGACGATGCGGGGCAGCTGGATCTCTGGGTTAGGGCAGCTCCCCTTTCCTGACCCGACACAGAGTGCTGAATGTCAGGCTCCCAAGAGCGCTGCCTCTGGGAGTTGCACCGTAGGGAGGCAGGGCCTGGGCCTCGCTGCTGTGCTCTAAGTGGGACTGGACTAGGTGACGGGTGTGCTGTCCCCTGCACAGTGCTGGCACAGTACGGGGCTCAAAGAGCAGACATGATAGGCCTGAGGGGTCCTTCACAGGGACCCAGTTGTGCACGGCCACACTGGGGCTCCCGGCATGTGACACCCAGTACTAAGCACAAGCCTCTGTAGGAGCCAATGCCCCTGCCTCACCCTTGGAAGCATGCTTGGTGCCCAGGGCTCCAATTCTCCTGGGCTTCCTCGCCAGCTCCACATGACTCAGCTGCCAACCGTCTTATGTGTTCATTCTGAACGGGCAGCTGGGTTTGCGGGCCCAAAGCTGGTCTACAAGCACATCCTCCGTGGGAGACGGCTGCTCTCACAGGAGGCACAGATGCCCTGCAGGGTGGCCTCGGCTGAAAGTCAAGCCCCATAACTGGAAGTTCTGCCTACAGGACTAAAGAGGTGGCCTGATACTATCCTGCTAACTAGCCGTGAGCTTCAGCAACCCCTTTGTCTTCTTTGCTTTTCGTGATTTTTCCCCATAACAAAAAGTCGAGATTTGATCAGCCACTGTCAACCCCATGTGTAGTGCTTGGAGGCTTTGTGAAGGCCAACTGCTGGGCCTGTCCCTAGTCCTGATGGAGTGCGTCTGGGCAGAGCCTGGGAACATGCATTTCTTTCTTTTTTTTTTGAGACGGAGTCTTGCACCGTCACCCAGGCTGGAGTGCAGTGGTGCGATCTCGGCTCACTGCAAGCTCTGCCTCCTGGGCCCACGCCATTCTCCTGCCTCAGCCTCCCAAGTAGCTGGGACTACAGG
>NW_012104253.1:2020448-2042150 GCF_000951045.1 Mandrillus leucophaeus
CTCCTGAGTAGCTGCGATTACAGGTGCCTGCCACCATGCCCACCTAATTTTTGTATTTTTAGTAGAGATGCGGTTTTGCCATGTTGACCAGGCTGGTCTGGAAATCCTAATCTTGAGTGATCTACCCACACTGGCCTCCCAAAGTGCTAGGATTCAGGTGTGAGCCACTGTGCCCAGCCAGTAACTGCTTTTCAATATGAGATGAAAATCTAAATGTTATTTCTAGGCTCATTTACATAAATATCAAGGCTCTTCTCTAGAACTGAGTTGATGCTGCAGAAAAGATTCCTGTTAGAGCCAATTCCTTCCTCTGCCTCCCCTCCGAGTGGAGCTAGGAGCAGCTGGAGACTGGCAGGGAGGCCGAGGCTGACAGAGCCACACCCAGCATAACCAGGGAGGGCCCTGGGACAGCAGCGCACACTCACCCTGTGTGTGGGGACCCTTGCCACCCACCCCACATGTGGGCACCCTCGCCACCCACCCCACATGAGGGGAGGACCCTCGCCATCCCCCCACGTGTGGGGAGGACCCTCGTCACTCACCCTGTGTGGTAAGGAGGACTCTCTCGGCGTTGTTGGGCAGGCCCAGCCAGGAGGGCGTCTGGGTGTCAGGGAGCAGCTCCACCCACTGCACAAACTCCTCTCGCCTAGAAAACCAGTGCGTTTGGAAACGATGTTAGAGGCTACCTCTGAGTGACACCAGACGCTCTGACGTCACAACTGTCTCCATTCCAGCAGGCAGCAGCATACCTGATGCCATCTGGCATTTGAATGTCTTTATGCCCGTCGACCTTGCATGCCAGCTTAAATTCACTGTCGAAACTCCTGGTTGTGAACAGGCGCTCCAGGAAGGTGTTGAGCAGACGTTGGTCAAACTCGTTGTCCACGCGCCCGCCATAAATGGACTGGGCCATCAAGGTCTTTAGTGCAGACCACGGGATCTTATCCGGTGAGATGTTCTGCCTGCCCTGGGGGAGGAAAAGCAGGGTTCGTGTGTGGTCGGAGGCGGGCATGCCCGGGGCTCCCTTTCGAGGGGCACAGCTTTCCTCCTCACTCCCCATGGCCCGCTAGGCTTTGGCGGTCACGAGGGGTCAGCTCGCTCTTCCAAGCTGAGTCTGGCCTCTCAGCACCACGCCCTGCAGTGTCCTTCCCAGGTGCACATCCGCTGCCTGTCCTGGCACAGCCCACACTTGCCTTGGCTGTGTCGTCCAGCCACGTGTCCACTGTATCGCAAGCTGACCGCAGGTCAGACTCTCCAAACTCATACTTCTTTGACCACCCCAGTGGTGCGTATCGTAAGCGCTCTTGGATGATGGCATGGAACCAGGCCAGCAGGAAGTACAAGCGGGCACGCTCGTTGGGAGACTGGGTGAGGAAAGAGACCGAGTACAGTCATTAGACAGCAGCACTTCTCCAAGAACAGCGCACAGGCTAGGTCAGAGTCAAAGCTTTACAAAGAGCTCTCCACATCCTGATGATGGCAGCAAATTCACACGAGTACTGTTGCTAGGAGAAAAGTATGCCAACTTTTCTATTAATAGAGATGTCATCCAATGAGGCCATCGGAGAATTTATTCAGCCAATAAGAAATCTACAGAAGACAGAGTTTCTAAGAATGTCAGAAAAGGTGGATATGGCACAAAATAGAACAGAATTGACAGAACGAAACCCCTGCCACAATCCCCCTTCTCTTGCCCAAGAGTCTTGGTTTTCACTTGGCACCTGGGAGGGCTCTGCTTGGTCTCCGGGGGCCTGTGCTGGGGGAGAGGAGATTGTCTGCCACTTGGGGACACAATGCTGAGTCCCAGCTTCTCCGTGGGAGAAGCTGTTCCACTGGGACCTAATCACACCCCATATCAAACATGGCTTTTACTTTTCAACCTGCTCACAGGAAGGAAATTTTAGAGAGAGAGACAGGATCTCACTATGTTGCCCAGACAGGTCTTTTTTTTTTTTTTTTGCCCAGGCTGCTGGAGTGCTGTAGCTGGATCTCAGCTCACTGCAAGCTCCGCCTCCCGGGTTCACGCCATTCTCCTGCCTCAGCCTCCCGAGTAGCTGGGACTACAGGTGCCCGCCACCTCGCCCGGCTAGTTTTTTGTATTTTTTAGTAGAGACGGGTTTCACCATGTTAGCCAGGATGGTCTCGATCTCCTGACCTCGTGATCCGCCCATCTCGGCCTCCCAAAGTGCTGGTATTACAGGCTTGAGCCACCGCGCCCGGCCAGGTCTTTTTCTTTTTTTAGACGGTATCTCGCTCTGTCGCCCAGGCTGGAGTGCAATGGTGCGATCTCAGCTCACTGCCAACCTCCGCCTCCTGCGTTCAAGCAATTCTCCTGCCTCAGCCTCCCCAGTAGCTGGGACTACAGGCATCCACCACCACGCCTGGCTAATTTTTTATATTTTTAGTAGAGATGGAGTTTCACTATGTTGGCCATGCTGGTCTCAAACTCCTGACCTCAAGTGATTTGCCCACTTAGGCCTCCCAAAGTGCAGGGATTACAGGAGTGAGCCACCACACCTGGCCTGCCCAGACAGTCTTGAACTCCTGGGCTCAAATGATCCTACTGCCTCGACCTTCGAAAGTACTGGGACTACCAGTGTGAGCCACGATGCCTGGCCAAGGAAGGAAATTTTACCTACAGCCGAAAAGCAAAAGCACCTGTGCAATTCACCGCATGGCACTTCTGGGACGCCCAGGGACCCACTTCTGCATTTGGTGATGGCACTGGGCTTCAGCTTCTATGGAGAAAGCACGCCAGGAGGACAAGGTACTTACCTTGCATATCCGTGAGACGGGAATGCTGCTGAACGTCCTCAGCATGTTGGCCTTCACCCCTGGTGGTGGCTCAAACACAAAGATGCGACCCGCACGGAGCAGATTCACCGGCACCTAAGGGAAAGCGCGGCCCCCGTTACGGTTCGGGTGTGGACACGGGTGCCGACAGGACTGCCACACCAGCCTGCAACGTCTCCACCCCCCCTTCAACCACCCACCTTGGGGTTGATCTCCATGGTGAGGAAGAGTCGGAAGCAGGCATGCGGCTGCAGGGAATGCAACTTCTTTTCCAGCTGCATCAGCCACCCTGGGGCCAGATGCACATTCTTCAGCATCACCCACCTGCACACACAACGTGAGAGTCACACAACACGCCAGGCTGCCTGCCTGAATGCCTGGGGACTAAGGCTTTCTTCAGCCAAAGAGAACAGGCCTACCTGCCCGACTTCACAGCGGTGTTGATTGCCTTATCTGCCTGGTTAAAGCCTTCTGCAGAGCCTGGCGCAAGGAAGACTTAGTGTCAGCAGCGGCAGCCGCGGACATCAATGCCCACCACGAATCCTGCAGGGCTCCAGCCCACAAAGCCCATCAAGCGCCCTTACCGATTGCAATTGAAGTGATCTGCGTGTTCTGCTCGGCTGCAAGGTCCTCGACATGCCCACTGGCGTCGTAACCAGGCACAGAGCACATTAAGACAGGAGTGTTGGGCTTCACCTGCAAACAGAGAAGGCAGAAGTTACAGCGGTGCCAGCAAATAGTGTGTACCTGTCAAGGGAAAGGAGCGCCCCGAGTGAGGGGCCTGAGATGTTCTTTCGGGGTCCAGAGGTGTGGGCACCACACAGTCGGTTGAGAATCTGCAGTGAGCTCCTGGTCTTAGGAGCAGACTGTAGCCTGGAGTGACAGGAGACGCCAGGGCTGCTGACAGCTGTGGTTGGGGAGGTGGGCGTGGAGTCTCTTGAGACGCCTGGGCTGTATCAGGACATTACCTCTGTGCCCACAATGTGGGTCAGGTCGAGCGGCTGCTCCATGATGGACATGAAAGACTCCCCAAGGTTTGTTGAAACAAACATGTGGGCCATGGCCAACAGGCGGTCGGGCCGGAAAGCCTGGATCAGGAGCAGGCGGTGGATGGCCTGGCCAATGGGTGCTGAAACAGGTACAGAGGGGTGGGTGCTGGGTGGAAGCAAGGACTTGGAGACGCCCTCCCCTGCCGGCAGCGTTCTTCCCAAAGCACCCACGCAGTATTTCAGGATCAGCTCAAATCAGGAAAGTCAGCCACATCTCCTGTGCCTTCCGTGAGCCCTGTGGACACACCTATGAGAACACTTACCACCTGGATGTCTCCATAGGACAAGGTGCCGTTTGCTGATTTTTAAATTACTACACTAACACCTGCTGACTTCCTGAAAACAGCTGAAGGCACTCAGGAGGGGTCCACGCTCTGCCCTCCACAGTCTGACACTTCCTCTCAGCCTGGCTAGCCCAGGGGCTGGCTAACACACTCAAAACCGGCTGATGGCATTCCATTCCTCTGCAGCGTGAATACAGCCAGTTAACTCCTTATCATCAGGCAGGAGCTCCCCACCTAGTTCTCTTATGGTCTTCAAGCATGAGATGAATAGGAATTGGAAATTTCTGATCTACCTCTAAGCCAACACCTATCTAGAAGCGATCTCCCTAAGTGGTTTCCTTAAAAAGTTTAACATTGAAACACTTATCCTGGGCATCAGTGACCACTCACTCAGAGACAGGTCTCTGTCTGCTGCCCAGGCTGGAGCGCAGTGGCGCAGTCGCAGCTCATGCAAGCTCGACCTCCCAGGCTCGAGCGACCTTCCTGCGTCAGCCTCCCGAGTAGATGGGACTACAGGTGTAGCCAAGGCTGTATGTTTTGTAGAGATGGGGCCTCCCTATGCTGCCCAGGCTAGTAACTTTGCATGTTTTGAAAGCATCCGTTTAAGCAGCAAAACCCAACTTTACATTCAGGTTCAGAAAGAAAACCACAGCGGGGCTTACTTGCAGGTGTTTCTTCACTCCAGAGGTAGGGCACGGTCTGCTCCGGGGAGCTGCTGTCCAGCCAGATGCCAAATTGCTGTGGAGACAACAGTGGAAGCACCCATTGGGCAGGGCCGGCCTCGGGGGACTGACGCAAGAGTCTGACGCGAGAGCGCAGACACGACATTCTGGGTTTTACACAACATGCGATTCCTGACATTTCCTGGGAAAAGGCCGACATTTCTCACTGGGAACATTCAAAAGAACAATCACCTCGTCTGCCTGAACCTTTGCAATCAAGTCCTTAAACGCGGGAAGGCAGCTCAGCCTCACCACCGCCTCCGCCTGCTCCACAGTCAGGCCCTGGATCCTCGGGGTGGAGCCAGCACTCAGGACGATCTCATTTCCTCTCAAGAAGTGCTGGAATTCTGCATCGTAGGTGGGCTCCCTGCGAAGGGTGCAACAGGTTAGCTAGGGTCCCTCATGTTCATTCCCACTGTCACTAAAATAACAGTTGTGATTGAAAGAAAAGAAAAAACAGGCCAGGCACAGTGGCTCATGTCTATAATCTCAGCGCTCTGGGAGGCCAAGGCAGGCGGATCACTTGAGGTCAGGAGTTTGAGACCAGGCTGGGCTGCCAACGTGATGAAAATCTGTCTCTACTAAAAATACAAAAAAAATTAGCCTGGGGTGGTGGCAGGCGCCTGTAGTCCCAGCTACTCAGGAGATTGAGGAAGGAGAACTGCTTGAACCTGGGAGTTGGAGCTTGCAGTGAGCTGAGACTGCACGACTGCACTCCAGCCTGGGAAACAGAGGGAGACTCCATCTCAAAAAATAAAAGAAAAAATAAAAGCACGTATCTGATCATGAAACCCTTGTGGGCCACCAGCAAGATGGCATCCTCCCGCGGGCGTGAGTGCTCTTACCCCACGGTGCCCTTCAGTTTGATTCTCGCCAGCAGCATGGCAAAGGTGATGTGGTCCTGATGCAGCATGCCTCGCGCCACTCGGTTAAATGCCACCTGGGACAAGAGCAGGAGACGATGTTGTTCCGTAAGAGAAGCAGCACCCTGCTTCCCCGCGCCGGGGAGCGGCTGAGGGCCTCGCTCTCTACCTGGAAGAGGTCCTTCGTTATAATGGACAGACGCTGTGTGTGGTCAGTGACGCCCTTCAGGTTCGGGTTCTCATATAAGACGTTGTGATAAATGTCCAGGAAAAACTGGAGGGAGTACTGGTACAAGAAGTGTATCTGAAAGGAAGCAGTGGGCAGCCGTGAGGCAGCTCCCCTGGCACCCGCCGAACTTCTGTGTGGCCGAGGAGCTACTGTGCAGGGGCCGGCCAGCCTCTGCGCCGCCAAGGCACCCACCTGCTTGAGGGACTCCATGGTGAAGTAGATGCTGCTGCAGGCGGTGGAGAGCGGGAGGTACTGCTGGGACACGGTCTCCACCTCCTGCATGACAATGTCCGTCTCCTCAACTTTCCTGGTGACCTCTGCAGCCTCTCTCTTCAGGTTCTCCAGAGTGGTTATGATGGTGTCGTCGTCCAAAATGCGCCCTTTCACCTCGTTCAGAGCTTGTAGTAGAGATTTTTCCAGCTGACGCAAACGGAGCTGAAATTCCCCTTAAATGAAAACATCCAGAGTTTGCAATAATACTTCAAAAGGTACGCTCTCAGAAGTGTTTGCCACAAACGTGGAACATCCTAGTCACTTAAAAGTTCAGCCCCTTCACCTGCACCAACCATCTAACAGCCACAGGTCCAGATCCTACCTTGAAGTTTAAGAAGATCAGATCGTTTCTCGTCCACATCAGGTCTTTCTGCTTTAAGGACTTCATTTAGACACTGGCTTTGTAAACTGCTACGGGTGACTGTGAAGTTTACAAAAGTAACCCGGGAACAGAGATCTGGTGGGAACTCGACCTGCCAAAATAGATAACAGAACAGTCTGTTTTAATTCAGCTTCAAAACCAAATCCTGCCAGACTTCCCTGAAGAAGAGTCCCATTCCTTACAGTTGGATCCCGGGTGGACAGGAAGATGACAAACGATGGTGACAGGTCTATGTCCTGGTCCCCGAGGGTGATCAGCACTCTCCCTCCTGTTCGCCGCACTTCACGGTTCAGCACTGGGTTCAAAACTGGATCGTAGCTTTCCACATCCTGCACAGCACACGGGTGGAACTTGATGGCCAGGGCTTTGTAACTTTATCTTCACCCAAATGCTATGTTGCTGTCCTACTTTAGATAAGCATACCTTTCCAAAAGCCACCCACCACTTGTGTATGGTGGCCACTAGCTATGTGTGGCTACTTACATTTAAATTAACTAAAATTGGCCAGGCGCGGTGGCTCCCGCCTGTAATCCCAGCACTTTGGGAGGCCAAGGTGGGTGGATCACGAGGGCAGGAGATCGAGACCATCCTGGCTAACATGGTGAAACCCCGTCCCTACTAAAAATGCAAAAAATTAGCCAGGTGTGGCAGTGGACGCCTGTTGTCCCAGCTACTTGGGAGGCTGAGGCAGGAGAACGGCGTGAACCCGGGAGGCGGAGCTTGCAGTGAGCTGAGATCACGCCACTGCACTCCAGCCTGCGCGATTGAGCGAGACTCCGTCTCAAAAAATTAACTAAAATTAAAAACTCAGCCAGGCGTGGTGGGTCATGCCTGTAATTCCAGTACTTTGGGAGGCTGAGACAGGCAGATCACTTGAGGTCAGGAGTTCAAGGCCAGCCTGGCCAACATGGTGAAACTCCATCTCTACTAAAAATACTAAAAAGTTAGCTGGGGGTGTTGGCACATGCCTGTAGTCCCAGCTACTTGGGAGGCTGAGGCAGGAGAACTGCTTGAACCTGGGAGGTTCAGACTAGGAGACAGAGCAACACTCCGTCTCAAAAAAACAAACAAACAAAAAATTAAACACTCAGTTCCTAGTCACACTAGCCGTGGGAAGTGCTCAGTATAAGCCACCTGAGACTAGTGGCTACCACACTGGAGAGTGTGGACCATAAAGCATTCCTGCTCCTGAAGAAAGTTCTGGGGGACAGTGCTGATACAGACCCTCCGAACGGCATTGTATTTCATTTCTTAAATTTTTTTCAATTTGCATAAGGAATTCATCTTGTTGCAAATCTGATGCTTCCTAGTGACCTTACATGCTTTATTTAAAAACAAATTTTTAACTTTTAAGTTCAGGAATACAAGTGCAGGTTTGTTACACAGGTAAACTTGTCATGGGGGTTTATTATACAAATTATTCCACCACCCTGGTTATAAGTCTAGTACCCATTAGTTGTTTTTCCTGATCCTCCCCCTCCTCCCACCCTCCATGCTCTGAAAGGCCCCAGTGTGTGTTGTTCCCTCTATGTGTCCATGTGTTCTCATCATTTAGCTCCCACTTATAAGCGAGAACAACTGGTACTTGGTTTTCCACTTTTGCATTAGTTTGCTGAGGATAATGGCCTCCAGCTCTATCCATGTTCCTGCAAAGGAACATGTTCCTTGTTCCTGTTTCTTGAACATTTTTCTGGTTCTTTTTTTTTCTTTGAGACGGAGTCTCACTCTGTCACCCAGGCTGGAGTGCAGTGGCGTGAACTCGTTTCACTGCAGCCTCTGCCCCCCAGGTTCAAGCAATTTTCCTGCCTCAGCCTCCCGAGTAGCTGGGACTACAGGTGTGCACCACCACACCCGGCTAATTTTTGGATTTTAAAGAGAGATGGGCTTTCACCATGTTGGCCAGGGTGGTCTTGATCTCCTGACCTTGTGATCTGCTTGCCTTGGCCTCCCAAAATGCTGGGATTACAGACATGAGACACCACGCCTGGCTGTTTCTTGCTTTTCATGGCTGTACTGAATATAATTTTTTTTTTTTGAGATACAGTCTCTTTCTGTCTCCCAGGCTGGAGTGCAGTGGCACGATCTCGGCTCACTGCAACCTGTGCCTCCTGGGTTCAAATGATTCTCTTGCCTCAGCCTCCCAAATAGCTGGGACTACAGGTGCCCGCCACCTCAACCAGCTAATTTTTGTATTTTCTGTAGAGACGGGGTTTGACCAGGCTTTCTTGAACTCCTGACCTCAGATGATCCACCTGCCTCGGCCTCCCAAAGTGCTGGGATTACAGGCATGAGCCACCTCGCCCCACCACCGAATAGAATTTTAAATGCAAATAATGATTCTGCCGAATTTATCTATTATAGAACCATCTCAAAGCTTTATCCTTCTGATACAACGTGAAGTCTTACAAAGTTGAAAACTACATGCAGCCCCCAAAAAGGAATTCACTCTTGAATGCGGTGTTTCAAGAATTCAAAGGTCAACACCAACCTGGACCAGAAGGGGGTTTCCAAATCGCAGTGCACTCTCTAAGTTCTTCCTGAAGGCGTCATCCAGGAAGCTGGTCCGTGTGATCTTACGATCCTTATATTCATTCATAATGAATTCTGTGGCCTGTCCAGAGGGGTCAATGATCAGGGGATACCTGAGGATGAGGCCACAGAAGAGAAGGTTGAAACACTGAATGGGAAAAGCACAGGATCATGGTCAGCCAAGACCCTGATGAGAGGGACAGGCTGTTACCGCCACCCGAGGGTGCTTTCCAGAGACGTTTTCAGGTTTACCAATAAAGCTTACATGCTTAATGCTAACATCACATCATCCTTTTGAAGAACTATTGGCATGAGGAGGTAGCTTGAGTCATATACCAGGAGGGCCATGGTTAAAAATCCTTTTTCTTCTGGGACAATCATCCTCCCTCAGCATCTGGCACTGTTAGAATAGCTTTTTCGTATTTACGATCCTTCTAGACAGCCGGTATCAACACCGACGCTGAGCAGCACCAAGGGATTAACTTTACACAGAATTTAAATTGCCAGGGACTGTGTCAAATTACAGACACTATCTCAGGTAATCCTCCTAACAGCCCTACGAGGCTGACACTGTTATCTAACCACTCTACAAATGCGGAAAGAAGGGCACAAAGAAGCTAATGTGAAGTACCTATAGTCTAGCCAGTTAAAATGTGGAAAAAACCCAGCTGGTAATACACACAAGCTTCTACAAAACTCAAACTATCAAAGGGCATATGCTGAGAAGAACCACGCTGCCCTGCCTTTTGGACCCTGTTCTTTGGTCCCCAAAGTCCCTTCCCCAGGTGATGGCTTTTACCAGTTTCTCGTCTGTCTTTACAGAGAAGGTCTAAGCATTTACAGACACATGTGTCAGTGTGGGTGTTGTGGCCTCGGGGGAGGCCTCTACCGCCTGCTCTGCACCTGTCCAGCCTGTATTCAAATGTCCTGTGTCGGCAAAGACTACCCAGCACCGCAGCGTGGTGGGCCCTCAGGAGGGCCATCTGAGTGATCTCCAGTCTTCAGCTGGGACACACTTGCTCTTAGATTAGCCATTTTATACACAGGTCAAGCTACTGTTGAATGAACACCTAGAAGTGGAACTCCTAGGTGAAAGGGTCATTTAGGCAAATCTAGCCCTGTGCACAGGGTGTACGGATCGATTCCTATTCTTGTTGGCGCCACCTGGTGAGACATGGCGCCCTCTCAGCACCTAGCCCATCTTCACTGCAGTGACGTCCCAGTTCTTCTTCTGTCCTTCCTGAACAGAAAAACAGGCAGCACTTCCCCTTTAACTAGCTATTCTCAGTTCTTGTAACAGAGGACTGTTTGAATGTCCACCCCCAAACACAACCCTGCCAATCAATTTTATTTTTATTTATTTTGTTTTGAGATGGAGTCTCGCACTGTCACCCGGGCTGGAGTGCAGTGGCGCGCTCTCGGCTTGCTGCAATCTCTGCCTCCCGGGTTCAAGTGATTCTCCTGCCTCAGCTTCCTGAGTAGCTGGGACTACAAGCGCCTGCCACCACACCCCACTAATTTTTTGTATTTTTAGTAGATATGCTGGCCAAGCTGGTCTCAAACTCCTGACTTCGTGATCTACCCGCTTCGGCCTCCCAAAGTGCCGGATCACGGTGTGAGAGCCACCGTGCCCAGCCTATTTTTATGTTTTTTTGACATGGAGTCTCGCTCTGTTGCCCAGGCTGGGGTGCAGTGGCGTGATCTTGGCTCACTACAACCTCTGCCTCCTGGTTTCAAGAGTTTTTCCTGCCTCAGCCTCCTGAGTAGCTGGGATCACAGGCGCACACCACCACGCCTGGCTAATTTTTTTGTATTTTTAGTAGAGACAGGATTTCACTATGTTGGCTAGGCTGGTCTCAAACTCCTGACCTCACGTGATCCACTGTGTCTGGCCCCTGCCAATCAATTTTAGAAGGTTACAAGAAGCATTCACTGCAGAATAACTCAGACACTTGACAATAAAGAGAACAGCACACGCCCCACCGTCAGAGGAGCATCAAGCTGCCAGCACTGTATGCCCACGTCCCATTTTCTAGTTCTCTCTTCAAACAAGGGTGTACTTTGAACAACATTCAAGATCACCACCCACGTTCTTCCCGAGCCTCTCCTTGGCACCCGAGCTCGTACCTGTTGAACCGTTTCAGCATGATGGCGTTTTCTGTGCACAGGTCATCAGCAGGCAAGGAGCTGGCCTGCCAGCGAAGACGCTCATCCGCATTGGAAAGGTATTCCGTCCTGGCAATATCTGTACGGAACTGAAAGGCAAGGCCGTTACCTTTCCTCCTCTTCGAAGCCACAGATGGGGCGTTCTAACTGTGCACTAAACACCAGCTTGCCTCACACTGCTCGCACATCCTTTCTGCATTCCCCGCGATTCTCACCTGGATGTTGGCCTGCTGGAGGTGATGGGACCAGGTAGTGAACAAGTTCTGACGCATCTGCTGGTCAAAGTAACCCGCGTAGGCAATGAACGCAGCCGACAAGAGACAGTCCCCAGCAATGGTGGACATCTGGTTTTTGAAAGTTTCACTTGTTTTTTCCCATCGTTCACGTTCAGCAGACAAGCTCTTCAGAAGAGCAGTGCTTCGGTTTACCTAAAAGGAGAACCGAACAAGATGCTCAGGGATCAGGCCTTTCAGGATTTATACCGAATCCTGTAAATTGGTTCATCCACATCATGTGCAGGTGGGTTTTGGGTGGGTTAGAAACGTGCCCAAGTTGTTCACAATCCCAAAGGAGATAAGACCCAGATCATACATAACTAATGACCACACACGACTCAGAATCTCAGCGGGGCAGAGGCTGGGTGCGGAGTGAGGCCTTCAGGCAGCAGAGCAAACAGGTCTGGAGCTGCCGGTGGGGGATTCAATGGCTGTAAAGCATCCAGTTTGTATCAATCTATCCTAATTAACAACACTTAGTGAATACTCAAGTGTGTATTATTTTCCAGGAAAAAAAGTCCTCTGGGCCCTTACAGATGTTACAGAGCGAATTCACTGAGGCCAGCATGGTACATGCAGCGCGTGTTAAAGTGTGTTAATCTCTGCTTCCACGGCAGGAAAGACTGAGGATGAATGATGATAATCTTACTTTTGCCTCAACAGCAGCCAGATCTGCCTTGATAGCCTGGGCCTCTGAGATCAGGACGGCGTATTCCTCCTTGTAGCGGGCGATGCTGGCTTCCAGGTCTCGGATCATCTGCTCCACCTCGTTGGCCTTCTGCTGGTTGTCCTTGGCGTCATCTTCCAGCTTCTGCAGCTCATTGCGTAGGGGCTCCACTCTCTTTAACATGTCTGCATAGTTAAGCTGGGAAGAACCAATTGATAACTGTTATTTAAGTGACAGAAAATGAGGTTATCTTTCACATGGGAGCTCTTGGCTGTGTTAATCACCTGTGCGATTGCCCATTTCACCATAGGGCCGCAAGCCAGGGAAGCCCGATTAACAATTTCGTAATTGTAACTTGGATTGGACATGTAATTTTTCTTCATCTTCTCCCTTATGGCGTCACTGTAAGAGAGGAATGATATTTCTAAGCACATGCGGGACAAAAGCAAGGAAGAGTTTTCATAAAATTAAAATGGAAGAGACCAGAGCCAGCTGTCATCTCATTGCCCCAGTGACTGACCACTGGGGATGAGCGAGACTGACCCTTGGTTCTCAGGCAAAAGCTGGAAATGTGCTCTCAACACTTGAACAATTTCTTTCTTTTTAAAAAGCGAGACAGGGTCTTGCTCTGTCACCCAGGCTGGAGTGCAGTGGCGTGATCTCGGTTCACTGAAGCCTCGATCCCCTGGGTTCAGGCAATCCTCCCACCTCAGCCTCCCAAGTAGCTGGGACTACAGGTGCATGCCACCCCACCCAGCTCATTTTTGTATTTTTTGAAGAGACAGGGTGTCACCATGTAGCCCAGGTTGGTCTCTAACTCGTAGGCTCAAGCACTTCACCTGCCTTGGCCTCCAAAAGTTCTGGTTTTAGAGCCGTGAGCCACTGTGCCTGGCCTGAACAGCTGAAAGTTCTGGGACTGGAGGCGTGAGCCACTGTGCCTGGCCTAAACAACTGATTTCAATTTCTGGCAATACCTTGGCACTTCCACTTTCTCACCTGATCTCCTCTGCAGAGAAGTTGACGATGGTGGGGATGAAGTTCTCCCGCATGATGATGGAGCGGATCTGCTTCCAGTCCGTGGTGCTTTCCCCCAGCAGCAGGCAGATGGACTCCAGCGCCAGCTTCACCGCAGCAGGAGGGTTGGCCATGGACCTCACCTCCACCAGGTGCTGCTTCTTGATCGACTTCACAGCTGAGTGGCAGCAGGAGTGGATGAGGGTCGATGGGTGGGAGAAGACAGAGCAAAGCATGGTGAGAATGAACCAAACAGTCAGGAGCTCCAACTCCAATGAGAGAAAGGACAGCTAGCTGCTCAGAAGAGCTAAGAAATGAGAGACTTTTCTGTATTAAACCCTCTGGAATAGGGTAAGTAGCTGATCTCTTAAATGATTACGAAGATCTTACAAAATGCAAGCATTCCTTAAAAAGCAGGATATTACCTTTAATATTTATTTGAGACAATAATTTATTTGAGACAGAGTCTAGCTCTGTTGCCTAGGCTGGAGTGCAGTGGCACGATCTCAGCTCACTGTAACCTTTGCCTCGCAGGTTTCAGCGATTCTCCTGCCTTAGCCTCCTAAGACGATGGGATTACAGGCCCCTGCCACCACGCCTGGCTAATTTTTTGCATTTTTTTTTTTTTTTTTTTGGAGACACAGTTTTCGCTCTTGTTGCCCAGGCTGGAGGGCAATGGCACGATCTCGGCTCAATGCAACCTCTGCCTCCCGGGTTCAAGCAATTCTGCCTCAGTCTCCCAAGTAGCTGGGATTACAGGTATGCACCACCATGCCTGGCTAATTTTGTATTTTTAGTAGAGGTGGGGTTTCTCCAAGTTGGTCAGGTTGGTCTTGAACTCCCAACCTCAGGTGATCTGCCCGCCTCGGCCTCCCAAAGTGTTGGGATTACAGGCGTGAGCAACTGAGCCCTGACAAGAATATTTTTAAGTGTAATTGTGCATTTATTTCATACAATTTCAACAGACATTTTGAATTTGCTACAATTTAGAGGGATGAGTAAAGATGTGGAGTTAATAGTTCTAAAACAATGGCTGCCAGGCACAGTGGCTCACACATGTAATCTTAGTACTTCTGGAGGCTGAGGCAGGTGGGTCGCTTGAGCCCAGGAGTTTGAAAAAAGCCTGGGCGATATGGCAAAACCCTGACTGCACAAAAAGTACAAAAATTAGCTGGATGTGGTGGTGCGCCCCTATAGTCCCAGCTACTCAGGAGGCTCAGGTGGGAGGATCGTCTGACATGGAAGCCTGAGGCTACAGTGAGCCACGGTTGCACCACTACACTCCAGCCTGGGGGACAGAGTGAGACCCCGTCTCGAACAAAGCAAAACAAAAACAATGGCCCACGACTGCTATACACTGAAAAAGTTTTCCAGGCTGAAATTTTTGTAGATCAATTTTAAGTAATTATTTAGAAGGTGAGAACTACATTAAATTATCATCCAGGCCGGGCGCAGTGGCTCAAGCCTGTAATCCCAGCACTTTGGGAGGCCGAGACGGGCGAATCACGAGGTCAGGAGATCGAGACCATCCTGGCTAACATGGTGAAACCCCGTCTCTACTAAAAAATAAAAAAAAAAATAAAAAATAAAAAAAAAAAACTAGCTGGGTGAGGTGGCGGGCTCCTGTAGTCCCAGCTACTCGGGAGGCTGAGGTAGGAGAATGGCGTAAACCCGGGAGGCGGAGCTTGCAGTGAGCTGAGATCCGGCCACTGCACTCCAGCCTGGACGACAGAGCCAGACTCCACCTCAAAAAAAAAAAAAAAAAAAAATTACCGTCCAAATCCAACTCTGAATGAAAATCTACAGCTTGGATGGTGCCTTTGAATTCATCTTGTTGTATAAGGTAAAAACTACAGATACGTGGGTTACTTGAAACTGGTTAAATACTAGTGGGCAAGAAGAGAGCACTGTTTTTTTTTTCTTTTGTTTTCATTTATTCATTTATTTTAAAATAGAGATGGGGGTCTTGCTATGTTGCCCAGGCTGGTCACAAACTCCTAAGTTCAAACGGTCGTCCTGCCTCAAACAATCCTCCTGCCTCGGCCTCCCAAAGTGCTGGGATTAATGCGAGCCACCTTGCCTGGCTGACAGCAGTCTTAATCACTGCATAAACTGCAAACTAAAATAGGGTGGCAGGTTATTGCCCTTTCTCTTTTTTTTTTTTTTTGAGACGGAGTCTTACTCTGTTGCCCAGGCTGGAGTGCAATGTCTCGGCTCACTGCAAGCTCTGCCTCCCAGGTTCATGCCATTCTCCTGCCTCAGCCTCCCGAGTAGCTGGGACTATAGGCGCCTGCCACCACGCCTGGCTAATTTTTTGTATTTTTTTTTTTTTTTTTTGGAGACAGAATCTTGCTCTGTCGCCCAGGCTGGGGTGCAGTGGCCGGATCTCAGCTCACTGCAAGCTCTGCCTCCCGGGTTTAGGCCATTCTCCTGCCTCAGCCTCCCGAGTAGCTGGGACCACAGGCGCCCGCCACCTCACCCGGCTAGTTTTTTGTATTTTTTAGTAGAGACGGGGTTTCACCGTGTTAGCCAGGATGGTCTCGATCTCCTGACCTCGTGATCCGCCCATCTCGGCCTCCCAAAGTGCTGGGATTACAGGCTTGAGCCACCGCACCCGGCCAAGGCAGGGTGTTATAGTGTTAGCCAGGATGGTCTCGATCTCCTGACCTCGTGATCCGCCCGCCTCGGCCTCCCAAAGTGCTGGGATTACAGGCTTGAGCCACCGCACCCGGCCAATTTTTTGTATTTTTAGTAGAGATGGGGTTTAACTGTGTTAGCCAGGATGGTCTCGATCTCCTGACCTCGTGATCCGCCCGCCTCAGACTCCCAAAGTGCTGGGATTACAGGTGTGAGCCACCGCGCCAGGCCTGCCCTATTTCTATAGCATCTCATAGGCATGTAAGGAATGGAAAAACAGAAGTAAGTGACTGCTATCAATACTTAAATTAGCAACTGGGTCATAGCCAGAGCACTCAGAAATAATTACAAGACAGTCACACTGAATATTTTGTATTTCTTGGTGAAATTCAACTCAGGGATAAAGAGCATATTTCTGTTATTATCAGCAGATCTCTAAAAATGTATTATTGACATAAAGCTTACATTGTGAAGTTTCTTTTATGAGAGGGGTTTCACTATGGTACATACAATCTAGCTTTATAGGAACTTTGCTTTAAGAGATGAAGACAGTCTCAAGCACTCAGAAAAAGCTTCAGATGGTTACTAATGATATTTTTGGAAACATACATAACCAGAACCTTTGAGGGAAGCGTGTGTGCGATATTCAGTGACCTGAACTCCACAGTAATGTTGAGGAAGAGCACCCTTCCTAGACGTCAAAGCTCTGATAGTCTTTACATACCATTCTGGGCCTCAATGACAGCAGGTTCCACCTTATCAAGATCTTCTTTGACACTCATCTGTTTGTCCGCAATTACCTCCTGCTGCTTATGCAGCTGTTCCTGGATTTCTTGGCTCATAACCTAGAAAGGAAGGATGGCTTAGGTATGGGTTAAGCATTAATTTGCTGAGTAAATTCTAAACAACATTCTTCACTCTGCCAACACACACACACACTCACACACTCTCACACTCTCTAACCCTAAGACCCATTTTGAACTACAGTTCCTACTCTCTCATTGGAGACTGAAAATGCCCAGTCCGTACAGGCAGAATTCCCTGACACCATACCTTCTTCTTTTCAGCCTCCTGCTGGTCTTTCACCATCTTTTTCAGCTTGTCATTGGCTGCTGCATTCTTCACCTCCAGCTCCTGGCTCTTTATCCTCAAGTCGCGACGCAGTTCTTCTACCTAAAGAGCAAAGCCCACACTCTGAGGCGAGAAACGTGCAGAAATCACATGGAAAGGGCTCCTCACTGCAGCTCACTCCCATGAGGAATTTGTGCCTGTGGCGCACCTGGTCAACCGTCTCCTTGATCTTCCTGAGCCCCACGTTCAAGTGCATCTGCTGCTCCTCCAGCTCGCTCCGCTTCTCGTGGAACAGGTTGGCGTAGTGATTGATGAAGTCCAGGTAGTGGCGAGGGGTGATGGCCATAGTTCTGCCGCCTCGCTTTGCTAGTCGAGCATTTGCCTTTCAGAAAACAGTTACATCTTCTCACTCTTCGGGAAACTCTGTGACTTAACCTCAGAAAACAAGTTTGGCCTTGGCAGACGGGTGTGACATGACAGAAGGAGCCCAGCCCTCGGGGGCCAGAACACTCGAGTTGGGCCTCAGCTCAGCCACTTAGAGCTTTCGAGACGCCCCTACACTTCCAAACTTCTCTAAGCCCCTTAACTTCTCTAAACTGAGGATGGTGATTATGCCAACTTTAGAGGTGTACTTTATGTGAAAGGCATCACAAATGTCAGTTACCACAGAAAGGTTAGCTAGCCTGCTTCCACCTTTTATTAATAAGAAATGACACAAGCAAGAAAGGGGCAAGGCAGGCCTGACGTGAGAAGCTGCTCTGGTCCCTTGATTTCTGGAGCACAGCAAGATGATCAGACTACCAGGGGAAGCTGGGGCCGGAAGACATTCCAAGGGCAATGGAGACGGCCTGCAGGGACTGGGCAGCAGGACACCTACAAGCTCAGAATGGATGTCACAAAGCTCTTCTGGGAGAGAGGAGTAGACTGAAAGCTTCTATTACAGAAAATCTATAGCAAGGATTAGCAAAATACGGCTAGCAGGCCAAGTCCTGCATTTTTCGGTAATGAGGTTTTACTGGCCACAGTCACACCCATTCACATATATATGGTCTTTGGAGGCTCTTGCCCTACAATGGCAGCACTGAGTAGCTGTGCTGGAGACTACTCCACCTGCAAAGGCTAAAACATTTACGATCTGGCTCTTTAAAGAGAAAGTGTGCTGATTCCTGGTCTACAGGAGAGAGCAAGGGCCTGAACATACAGCAGCACTGGGAGAAACAGGCCAAGGAGGTCACTTTATTAGAGGCAGAGTCAGTGGGGGCACTAAAGTGTTAGATGGCTCCAGAATTTGCAGCCCAGTGACAAGAATGAGACGTTGTTAAGGAGGCAAGAGGTAAGAAACAACTATTTCCTCCACAAATAACAGTACAATGTCAAATATGAAGTGCCCTCCTAAGGTCTATTTATGGTTTTTTGAGTCTACATCTTGCTCTGTTGCCCAGGTTGGATTGCAGTGGTGTGATCTCAGCTCAATGTAACCTCCTCCCACCTCAGCCTCCTGAGTAGCTGGGACTACAGGTGCGCACCACCAGGCCCGGCTAGTTTTATTTTTATTTTTTGTAGAGATGGGATCTCGCCATGTTGCCCAGGCTGGTCTTGAACTCCTGGGTTCAAGCGATCCTCCTGCCTTGGCCTCCCAAAGTGCTGGGATTACAGGCATGAGTCACTGCACCTGGCCTTAAGGTCTATTTTTATAGCAATTTAGTTTTATGTTAGCATGATGGTTAGTTCTGTGTTTTATGTGTTGATCTGAAAATTGAACCCACCTGGTGAAGCGTCTGATGAACAAACACACAGCTGTTCACAATGGCTTCCCGGTGGGATGGTGGCTGCGGCAGTTTATCATACACAACTGGCATGTAATCAGGAACGATGTAATTTGGCTTCTCCAGGTCCATCTTACTTGTGAATTCTTTGCCAACCTGATACAGTGCTTCGGTGGACCAGTCTCCAAACCAATTCAACACACACCTGAGAAACAGGCCCACGTTTCAAAACAGCTATGAAGGGCAGGCTTTGCCCCTTGGAAGGACACCGACTTTCCTGACCCAGAGCCAAGTAAAGGTCCGCATACCTGTTGAAAAGTGCTGGCGATGTGGCTGCCCGGTCCTTGAGTCCTTCCGAGGACGGGTTCATGGTGAACACGACGTGGAGGTTACGGATAACCTGGCTGGTGAACCACTTGTAGAGCTCCTCGTGCGAGTCCAGCATCAGGCCTTCCTTCTGTGCCCCCTCTTTGCACTGCGTCATCAAGGTGGCATACTCATCTCCTTCAAAGAGACCAGGCACCTGGGAAACAGCACAGGGCTGACTTACTGGTCCCCCGGTAATACGTAACGCAACGCAACACGTCACCTAATTACCTCTCCATTGGCCAGAAGGGTATTCATTCGCTCCAGGAATCCAGAATCTAATACATTAGATTCATCCATTATAAATGCTATCTTTTCATTTTTACAGCCAGAGCGTCTCAATACTGTCCGCAGATCTTCATCGAAGTCTTCCCCTGTGTACTTCCTATGGACCTACAGAAGCAGAGGCAAGTTAGGTCCATTCCTACTCACTGAGCTCTGCACACACATCAAGAATCTGTTGCTGGGATTAAGAGGCCACCAACCAGACGCACCTTAATCTGGTACACACTCAAACCGTTCATCCAGGCGACAAAACGAGACAAGGTAGTTTTTCCTGCTCCACTAACACCAATCAGAAGCAAGTGGCCTTGAGGTTGACGGAATATTCTGAAACATTATGAGAACTGATCAATGTGAAGGCTTATAACGCCTCATTCCCCTTTTGACTCATATCTAGTGTCTACAGTATTTCGGACATGTTTTAACTTGAACTCGTACATTAAACGTTTGCTGAGCCACTGTTATTTGTGAGGTCCAGGAGGAATGCAAAGGCCGGTAAGACACGGTCCTGTCCTCCAGACTGACATGAGACTAATGCAATTCTAGCAGAAGGTCAAAGGGCCCTAATCATAGCAGGCATGCAGTGCTGGGGGGAGGAAGAATGAAGTTCTGCTTGGGATAAACTGAGGAAGGCTAAGCTGGACTTAGAAAGAAGAGAAGGGGGAAGCTGCTTGGCAGACAAGGCTGAGGTGGAGGTGGTGGGACAGCATCAGGCCTGGCGTGAGCCGGCACACACACTTACTCAAGAGCAGCTTAGGCGAGAGGCGGGCCTGTAACAACAAAAAAGCCCACCTGTCAATCCTCAGCACGTGGTCTAGGACTTCATTGAACAGGACCAGCGGAACATCAAGTTCTTCTTCATAAAAGACCTTCAGCCTAGCTTTGACATAATCTCTCAACTCTTCTTGGTCTACTGGGATGTAATCCTATAGAAAAAAAAGTAATACACAAATTACTTAGAAAAAATGTTAGTTATTAGACCAAAGTCAACTGTATTTCCACATACCATGAAGAAACTGTTGAAAATGCAACAAAAAAAGGTATCATTTACAACATAGCAAAAAAATATAAATTCACTAGAAATGGATCTAAAAACATGAAAAGTTTTTATAGAGAAAACTGAACTTCACCAAAAGGCAATGAAGATGACCTCAATACATGAAGAGACATACCCTGATCACAGAGGGAAAAACGCTCTACTGTAAAAATGTCAGTTCCATCAAACTCAACCATAGGTTCAACGTAATCCCGAGCAAAACCTCACTAGTGGGAGGTGCTTACTGTCTTGGTGCAACCTGACAAGTCAATTCTGCATTTCATTTGGAACAGGAAAGATCCCTCTAAAAAAGAAGCAGGTGTGAGGGCCTGCCCAATTTTTTTTTTGAGGGTAGCCTCGCTCTGTCACCAGGCTGGAGTGCAGTGGCGCGATCTCAGCTCACTGCAACCTCCACCTCCAGGGTTCAAGCAATTCTCCTGCCTCAGCTTCCCAAGTAGTTGGGACTACAGGTGTGCGCCACCACACCCAGGTAATTTTTGTATTTTTAGTAGAGACGGGGTTTCACCATGTTGGCCAGGATGGCCTTGATCTCTTGACCTTGTGATCTGCCTGCCTTGGCTTCCCAAAGTGCTGGGATTATAGGCATGAGCCACTGCACTTGGTCTGGGCCTGCCCTATTAAACAGACTTATTACCATAATCAGGACCATGTGGTTTTAGCACAGAGAGCAACCAACAGATACCTATGCACACAGGGAAACTATGATGACAGACTGATACTGTGGAGTAAATTATTATTTAATAAACTTTGCTGGGATAAGGGGCATACACAAGGAAAGAACTGAAAATGGAGCCACTGCTCACTCCATACACAAACTCAATTAGAGACGTGATTAAGGGTTTCAAAGATCCATCTATTTTCTTTTTCTTTTCCTTGAGACAGGGTCTCACTCTGTCACTCAGGCTAGAGTGCAGTGGCCTGATCTTGGCTCACTGCAACCTCCACCTGGGTTCAAGTGATTCTCCTGCCTCTCAAGTAGCTGGGAGGACTACAGGCACATGCCAACATGCCTGGCAAATTTTTTTTTTTGAGTCGGAGTCTCCGTGTCGCCCAGGCTAGAGTGCAATGGTGCAATCTCGGCTCACTGCAACTTCTGCCTCCTGAGTTCAAGTGATTCTCCAGCCTCAGCCTCCTGAGTAGCCGAGATTACAGGCACGCACCACCACATCAGGCTAATTTTTGTATTTTTAGTAGAGATGGGTTTCACTACGTTGGTAAGGCTGGTCTCGAACTCCTGACCTCATGATCCACCCGCCTTGGCAAGACGGGGTTTCACC
>NW_012104253.1:2042200-2042992 GCF_000951045.1 Mandrillus leucophaeus
AGCCTGGCCAATGTGGTGAAACCCTGTTTCTACTAAAAATATAAAAATCTGTCTCAAAAAAAAAAAAAAAACAAACAAAAAAAGGGAACTGTGATGTATGCAGTTTTAGAGGTGTAAGACTTACTTACTACAAGGCAAGCAGGTGAGACTGTGATTGCCTTGCCGTGTGAGGACCTTTTGAGAAGCTGACTGTAAGATCTCCTATGTAGGCTACCAGGTGAGGGTCTACTGAAGGCAGGTATATACTTACTTACTGAAGCCAATATGAATTTGTAAGCACAACTGCTGTTGCTACATTTGAATTTAAACAAAATTCTCTGTGGTATTAGAAACCTGTGAAAATTATATTGTGGGAGACAGGGTCTTGCTCTGTCACTCAGGCTAGAATGCAGTGGCACAATTATGGCTCACTGTAGCTGCAGCTTCCCAGGCTCAATCGACCTTCCTGTCTCAGCCTCCCGAGTAGCTGGGACTACAGGTACCTGCCACAACACCTGGCTAATTTTTCATTTTTTTTTAGAGATGGGGGTTTCACTATGTTGGTCAGGCTGGCCTTGAACTCCTGGGTTCCAGGATCCTCCTGCCTTGGCCTCCCAAAGTGCTGGGATTATAGATGTGACCCACTATGCCCAGCCAATTTTTTTTTAATTGAAAAGGGGAGAGTGAAGGTAGTTGACACAGCAACAACAACCAAAGACCATTTAAACAGCAGCAGAACTCCAATAAGAAATAAAAACAGGGGGCCGGGCGCGGTGGCTCAAGCCTGTAATCCCAGCACTTTGGGAGGCCGAG
>NW_012104253.1:2047836-2049504 GCF_000951045.1 Mandrillus leucophaeus
GCCAGGATGGTCTCGATCTCCTGACCTCGTGATCCGCCCGTCTCGGCCTCCCAAAGTGCTGGGATTACAGGCTTGAGCCACCGCGCCCAGCAATTTTTGTCTTTTTAGTAGAGATGGAGTTTCAGCATGTTGTCCAGGCTGGTCTCGAACTCCTGACCTCGAGTGATCTGCCTGCCTTGGCCTCCCAAAGTGCTGGGATTACAGGCGTGAGCCATTGCACCTCACTGTATTTTTTTTTTTTTGGATACAGTTTCACTCTTGTTGCCCAGGCTGGAGTGCAATGGCGCAATCTCAGCTCACCTCAACCTCTGCCTCCCAGGTTTAAGAGATCCTCCTGCCTCAGCATCCCAAACAGCTGGGATTACAGGCATGCGCCACGATACCCAGCTAATTTTGTATTTTTAGTAGAGACGGGGTTTCTCCATGTAGGTCAGGCTGTTCTCGAACTCCCGACCTCAGGGGATCCACCGCCTCGGCCTCCCAAAATGTTGGGATTACAGGCATGAGCCACTGTGCCCGGCCAATGTTTTGTTTTTTAAAGTATTTTTTGAAACAAGGTTTTGCTGTTTTACCCACGCTGTAGTATGGTGGTGTGATCACAGCTCACTGCGACTTCCCGGGCTCAAGCCTCCCAAGATGCTGGAACCATAGGCATGAGTTACTTTGCCTGGCTAAATTTTCAAATTTTTTTGTAGAGGTGGGGTCTTACTATGTTGCCCAGGCTGGGCTCAAACTCCTGGGATCAAGTGATCCTCCTGGCTCAGCCTCCCAAAGTGCTGGGATTACAGATGTGAGATACCATACCTGGCCCAAAGGTATTTTAGAGTAGAAGATAATTGGTTAGAATTGGTTAGAGTTAGAAAGGGACGGCAGAACAAGAAGGACGTCTAAAACGCTGCGAGTCTGCTACCTTTGACAGCCAGTTGCTGTACAAGATGGGCCGGCTCATTGCCTTCTCTCTGTCGATGTTAGGGAAGTGCTTCAGAGCAACCGTGTCGATGTTCTCGTCAGTCCAGCGCCTCTCCTCATCCTCCACGAGTCTGTGGGGAGAGCAGCATGTGCATTTGGGTAACTACAGGCCATGGTGAAGAAGCACCATGTTTGTGGGTGCTGTGGGCTCTTTCAAAGGATGCAGTCGTTATCACACATCTTCCTTTACTATGCATGGACAAACCTAAGAAGCTGAACTCATGACAGCTTAGGCAACCTGAAATTTTATTTACTTATTTATTTATTTACTTTACTTACTTACTTACTTAGAGAGTCTCACTCTGTTGCCCAGGCTGAAGTGCAGTGGTGTAATCTTGGCTCAATGCAACCTCTGCCTCCCAGGTTCAAGCGATTCTCCTGCCTCAGCCTCCTGAGTAGCTGGGATTACAGGTGTGTGCCACACCATGCCCAACTAATTTTTATATTTTTAGTAGAGATGGGGTTTCGCCATGCTAGTCTCGAGCTGTAATCCCAGCACTCTGGGGGGGCAGAGGCAAGCAGATCACTTTAAGTCAGGAGTCCGAGACTAGCCTGGCCAATGTGGTGAAACCCTGTTTCTACTAAAAATATAAAAATCTGTCTAAAAAAAAAAAAAAAAACAAACAAAAAAAGGGAACTGTGATGTATGCAGTTTTAGAGGTGTAAGACTTACTTACTACAAGGCAAGCAGGTGAGACT
>NW_012104253.1:2052314-2056344 GCF_000951045.1 Mandrillus leucophaeus
TCAGCCTCCCAAAATGCTGGGATTAAGGGTGTGAACCACCACACCTGGCCAACAGAGTGCCTTCATTATGAGAGGAAAACAATTTCTGGAAGAGCAAAGAAACCCTGCGTACCTGAGACATGGTGTAGAACTCCACCATGGCAGCAGTGAGCGGCTCCGCGTATGTCCGCAGGGATGGAATGAGCCTCAGCATGGCGCGGTTGAAGGTGCCGTAGATCTGTGTGAGGGAGGCGGGGCCCGGGTAATCCACATACACGACAGGCACGTGACGCAGGAACCTGTGCACAGACAGCCCAGCTCAGCGCCCCTCCCTGACAGCGGCTCCAGGGAAGGGGCAGTGTGCCAGTGGAGTCGCCCTGCCAGGGCCCTGTCTGGAGGTCGCTTCCTAACCCAGCTATGCAGATTTGACATCAGTGTTAGCTGAGATCACACACACACTGCTCAGGCTTGGGGTCCGACACGTAACAGTCGATGGAAAACACTTGAAAAAGAAACCAGCAAAGATGAGAAAATAACCAAGGCTTATTTCAGCCTCATCTTGGCTCTACAGATGAGTCTGGAGCAGTTCTTCACTACCAAGAGATCAATGCTTTCATTTTATTTAATTTTATGAGATGAAGTCTTGCTCTGTCGCCCAGGCTGGACTGCAGTGGCGCGATCTCGGCTCACTGCAAGCTCTGCCTCCCGGGTCCACGCCATTCTCCTGCCTCAGCCTCCCGAGTAGCTGGGACTACAGGCACCCGCCACCTCGCCCGGCTAGTTTTTTGTATTTTTAGTAGAGATGGGGTTTCACCATGTTAGCCAGGATGGTCTCGATTTCCTGACCTCGTGATCTGCCCACCTCCGCCTCCCAGATTGGGATTACAGGCTTGAGCCACCACGCCTGGCCAATGCTTTTATTTTTAACATGTTTTCCTGGCATTACAGCAGAGAAGTAACCCAAGAGGAACCCATGATAAGCAGTATTGTTTTTATTCTCAAAACCAGGTTTTTGTGGTGCTGTGTTTACAGCAATCCTGGAGCTGTGTGTACAGCAATCCTGGAGCTGGGTGTGTGTGAAGCAGAGCAGTCTACCAAGCTGTTTTACCTGTGTGAGAGGGGCTTTCTTCCAGGGTCTGTGGGGGGATTACAAGCCCCAACAAACTGGATTCTCTCCAGCTTCACCCACGTTTGGTCTGAGGTGCGGTAAAAGCCTCCGTGCTCCACCATCTGAAGG
The DNA here is from genome assembly GCF_000951045.1 of Mandrillus leucophaeus. Taxonomy (NCBI): domain Eukaryota; kingdom Metazoa; phylum Chordata; class Mammalia; order Primates; family Cercopithecidae; genus Mandrillus; species Mandrillus leucophaeus. The sequence continues at coordinate 2,053,531 of NW_012104253.1, forward strand.
AAAGGACAGGTACTACATCAGGAGCAAAACGTGAACGAGAGACATTGTGGGGCAGGAAGGGCCTGTGGACAGAAACAAACCTGTCTGATGAAGGATATGACCCTCTGCGTCCCATATTTATCCATATCTGGCAAGTTGATTTCATCACAGAACAACACCAGCCACTTTCCAAGTTGAACAGGAGCCAAAACAACCCCGTTAGGCGTGCGCCTGTACTCGCAGTAGTGATCAAAAGTCTTCAGAAGCAGCTCTGGCGTCGTAGCACTGGAGAAGTTGAGACCCACCACCTTTGGAGGGAAGACACAAAACCACACTGTGAGACCAACCCCCCGCTCAACACCAAAAGCTCTGCTGTCCACCTCCTGGCCGCTTTACCTCCATGTCAGGCAAGGCCCGGAGGGCGCTGAAGAGTGTCATGGTCTTGCCAGACCCCGGAGGGCCACACAAGACCAGGGGCTTGTGCTCGGCCAGCCAAGTGTACAAGAGGGCTTCGTGGCGGACTGTGTCCAGTGTCGGCACGACGACGTCAGGGGCTGCCACCTTGTGCGTCTCCACTTCAATCTGAGGCACCTTGGCCTGCCACGGAGACCACTCTCCGCTGATGGACACCTACACACAGAGATGGAAGCGTGAGTCAGGCCGGAACCAAGGTGTCTCCTCACGAGGTTTGCTTACCTGAACACAAACTTGAGCTTTCAGAATAAGGAAGGAATTGGTCAGGCTAATCTGCATTCTTTGCTAACACATGAAACTAAAAGGATAAAGTCCTTCTATGAAAAGGAATACAATGAAAAGAAAAAATACTCAAGGTCCATGGTCAGGTTGTTCCAGGACGAGTTAAATCAACACGGGCTGTAACCGCATGCTCACCTCATAATCGATAATGGGTATGTTGGGCGCAGTGGGCAGAGGCACGGTCGTGATTCTTCTGATGTATTCACCCAGCTCTGCTCTCATTTTTAGCCGGCTGTCTCCAGACAGGGACCAGAGTATGGCATAAACCAGATATCGCTATTAAAAGAGGAAGTAAACTTTGATTTTTACAAAATTTCACCAACAAAAGAAAGACACTTACAGCAAAATTAACCAAAAAGACAGTGGTTCCCAGTTTTCTTGCATCACAGACACCCACTGCACCTTTCCTAGCCCCTCAACGAAGGCTCTGCCCTCGCTTAGGAGAGAGCACCTCCACACAGGTGCAGCATTTCAGAGGTCCTCGGACCTGTGGTCGGGCGCAGTGGTGAGCTCTGTGAAGCCCCTGATGCCCCCTGACCTGAATGTAGCGCTCCAACTGCTCGATCTGCATGGGGAAGTCGGGATGGTTGGCGTTATACTGCGCCACGTTGCGGCAGGCCTGGTGCAGCATGGAGAAGAGCGAGCCCAGGCAGCGCAGGCGCGTTAGGTCCATGATGTGCTCCAGCTGGAAGGCGTGCTCTAGTGCCTTGGTGACCAGGCCGTTGGACGTGAAGTACGGTTGCATGATCGTGGCTGCATCTCTTTGGATCTGGAAAGTGGAATGAGTGATACTTAACTATCTTTCAAAAGGCAGGCGAGTTTCATGGATTCTAACCTGGTCCCAGGAGAAGGTCATATGACCTTGGAAAACTAATTTTGGATGAAACTTCGGTGACCAATCCTCATTCCTTCACCCTGGTGGTTCTCAAAAACCCTGCTTCCCAGGAACTTTGGTTTTCTCACTGAACATGGCAAAGAGCAGTCTTCCATCAATTTGTAGAGAAAAGTAAGATAATGAAAAGAATTCGGTAAATTTTCCCATATATGACTTTTAACATTTGTAGCTGCTACAGCCGGGCTTCCTTGTTTAAGCTGGCGGAAGACAACATTGATTACACAACACTTGGCTGAGACTCACGCCTGTAATCCCAGCACTTTGAGAGGCCAAGGCAGGTGGATTGCTTGAGCCCAGGAGTTCAAGACCAGCCTGGGCAACATAGTGAGACCACATCTGAACATCCTAGCACCCTCGCGTCATGATGTGTGGGTCCCACCTGGGCGTACCTGCAGCATGGGAGAAGCGGCCTCCTCCCCCTCATCCTCTTTGCCCTTGCGCCGCCGCTGTGCCTCATCCTCCCCTTCATCCAGCGGGATGCTGCGTAGCCTGGCCAGGAAGTTGTTGAAGATCATGTCGGTGCTCAGCACATCCTCACTGAACCAGACCATGCCGCAGCGCGACACTGTGGCCAAGGTCGCATATTTCAAGTCCTGCACCTCAAACATTATTCTCACCTTGAAAGAAAACATTAAGCAGATTTAATGACATAGATTTAGAAAAAACCTGGACATTAAGATTCTTTCACCTATATACACACTGAAAGGGTGACTTAAAACTTAATTTTCCTATACAGAAAGTAGCCGGGCATGGTGGCGTGTGCCTGTAATTGCAGCTACTTGGGAGGCTGAGGCAGGAGAATCACTTGAGCCTGGGAGGTGGAGGTTGCAGTGAACCAAGATCATGCCACTGCACTCCAGCCTGGGTGATAGTGAAAACCTGTCTCAAAAAAATTTTTTTTCTGCACTTATTAAAAAAAAAACAACACCTACAGCTCACATCACTACAGTATTCACCATTCTCTCTACAGGAATCTGGGCAGGACAAGTGTGTGTGGCAGGGAGAAGAGCAGGGCAGACCACCGTGTTTAAGGTTTCCCACTGTTCTTGAGGGCACAGAAGCAACAGCCCCTCCAAGGGTGATGTCAGTAGTGACTGCGTCCTGGGTACGCACTGGGCCTGGATCCCTCCAGTCTCATACAACCTGACCAGGCATGACCAGGCAGGCATGCTGTGTCTCCAGTG
>NW_012104253.1:2056625-2059645 GCF_000951045.1 Mandrillus leucophaeus
AAAAACAGGGCTGCCACGGCCAACACGCTCTGTACTCTGCCTTGCCTGCTCATCTCTTACAGTGGCTCTCAGTAATGTGCCCAGTATTACCCAAGAACCCCAAGGAGTCGGGTTTGAAAGCCAGTGATTACAACTAGGCAGTAATCTGAGACTTCTTGTACAGTAATGATAGGAAAACCTGCGGGATGACACCTGGTCCAGAAGCACAGCTGCCCAACACTTAAGCATTTCTTAGTCTGGAGGGCACCATCTGCCAAGTCATCTTACTGCGATTCAAACCACAAAACCTACACAGTTGATGCTGATCAGTCATCTGTTAGCCATTTTTTTCCCTTAAGTACTGGTCACTTAACTAGAAAAACTTAAAACTTACAAAACAAGAATTGATCCAAGAGGGCAACAGGTGAAAGAGAAAACCAGTGCCCCAGGGCTCCAGCTGCAAAGCCTCTGATGAGAATACGGGCTGAGAGTCAGGAAGAGGGATGGTGTTATGGGGCATGTACAGTGGGCAGTTGCTGGGAGGCCTTTTAACTCAGCAGGGAACCCATGCTCTGGGAAGGTTATCACAGGCAGCTGCTACCTTGTGTGGTCCCACCTGACAGTTTAAAAGGTTTATTCAAGTGCCCTGTTTTTTGACTTCTATGGTGTATCTTTAAAAGAAAGTACCCTGTTCATGGCCACAAGGTTTATGAAAGTGCCTTGCATAAGCAGACAGTGGTGGGCAGCTGGTGCATTCAGTGCACTGTGACTTTGGTACCCTGGGGCGACTGTGACCAGTGTCCAGACGGGAGGCTGCCCTGACTGACGCTCCTTCCACCACTGGCACCACCTGGCTCTAACTTAAGCAGGCCACCCCTGCAAAGACCCCAGCTGGATCCTCGGCTTCCCTTACCTATCTTGGAAGAGACGCAGAGCTTCATGTGCCCAAATCCGAATGAGGCCTTCAACAGGCAGGGTCTCCAGAGGTCTCAGTGCTTCGAAGATGCCTCTCACCCACCTAGTCATTTCACGGGGTGAATAGATATAGTGAGGTTGTGTATCCTGGGTGAATCTCTCCTATGGGAATGAGAAAAATGGAAGTTACATGTCAATATCGTAGGACACAGAGAAGTGGTCAAAAGGTAAAATGCGGCAAAATATGTTTACATTAAAGAACCCAGACCCTGAAATATTTAAGAAGATAGCTGGACATGGTGGCGGGCGCCTGTAGTCCCAGCTACTAGGGAGGCTGAGGCAGGAGAATCGCTTGAACCCAGGAGGCAGAGCTTGCAGTGAGCCGAGACTGTGCCAGTGCACTCCAGTCTGGGCAATAGAGCGCGACTCCGTCTCCACGAGTAAACAATGTTGGAACAACTGGATAATCGTCCAGAACAAAGTTAGATTCAAGCTGCTCACTTTATGCTGAAATACATTTTATTTCATGATTTAAACATTTAAACAATGAAACTACAAAAAATCCTTCTGAAAATGCTTAAAATTAAAAGCAAATTAAATACTGCGAAAAAGCATCTGCCACCTATGACAAGCAAGCTGTCCCAAAGCATGAAGAGCGAGGGAGACACAGCAGGGCGGTCGGCGGCTCCCACTCATGCCCGCAGCCAGCGCTCCATGGGAGGCTCAACAGAGAAATGCCAACAGCAACGACGAGAGTCATTGCTCACCAAATGGGCAACGACATTTTTGTTAATGACTCTTTTTTAAATGTTGCAGAACACAGGGAAGCAGGTGCTGCTGGTGGGAGTGTAGCTGGTCCCACCATCCTGAGAGCAATCTGGCAGATACGCAGCCTTTCTATACATTTAGAAACTGCACAGCCTCTGTTCTCATCATCTACACATACATACGCACGTATCGGATAATGATCTACACATACATACGCACGCATCGATAATGACCTACACATACATACGCACGCATCGGATAATGATCTACACATACATACGCACGCATCGGATAATGATTAAACATGGAAATGGCAGCAGTCTTAGTACCTGCAGAGAAAAGTGACTTTGAAGACAGACCCTGGAGAAAGTCTCTCGGCTCGATAACATCTCTGAATAAAGTCCAATCTTTTTTAACAGAGTTCTCATTTTTTTTTTGAGATAGGGTCTCACACTCTACCACCCAGGCTGGTGCAGTGGCACAATCACGGCTCACTGTAAGCTCTGCCTCCAGGTTCAAGCGACTCTCCCACCTCAGCCTCCTGGGCAGCTGAGACTACAAGCATGCACCACTACGCCCCCCTATTTTTTGTACTTTTTGTAGAGACAGGGTTTTGCCATGTTGTCCAGACTGGTCTCAAACTCCTGGGCTCAAAGGATCCACCCACTTCAGCCTCCCAAAATGCTGGGATTAAGGGTGTGAACCACCACACCTGGCCAACAGAGTGCCTTCATTATGAGAGGAAAACAATTTCTGGAAGAGCAAAGAAACCCTGCGTACCTGAGACATGGTGTAGAACTCCACCATGGCAGCAGTGAGCGGCTCCGCGTATGTCCGCAGGGATGGAATGAGCCTCAGCATGGCGCGGTTGAAGGTGCCGTAGATCTGTGTGAGGGAGGCGGGGCCCGGGTAATCCACATACACGACAGGCACGTGACGCAGGAACCTGTGCACAGACAGCCCAGCTCAGCGCCCCTCCCTGACAGCGGCTCCAGGGAAGGGGCAGTGTGCCAGTGGAGTCGCCCTGCCAGGGCCCTGTCTGGAGGTCGCTTCCTAACCCAGCTATGCAGATTTGACATCAGTGTTAGCTGAGATCACACACACACTGCTCAGGCTTGGGGTCCGACACGTAACAGTCGATGGAAAACACTTGAAAAAGAAACCAGCAAAGATGAGAAAATAACCAAGGCTTATTTCAGCCTCATCTTGGCTCTACAGATGAGTCTGGAGCAGTTCTTCACTACCAAGAGATCAATGCTTTCATTTTATTTAATTTTATGAGATGAAGTCTTGCTCTGTCGCCCAGGCTGGACTGCAGTGGCGCGATCTCGGCTCACTGCAAGCTCTGCCTCCCGGGT
>NW_012104253.1:2063650-2064494 GCF_000951045.1 Mandrillus leucophaeus
CCTGCCACAATGCCCGGCTAATTTTTTTGTATTTTTAGTAGAGACGGGGTTTCACCGTGTTAACCAGGATGGTCTCGATCTCCTGACCTTGTGATCCACCCGCCTCGGCCTCCCAAAGTGCTGGGATTACAGGCGTGAACCACTGCGCCCAGCCAATCAAGATTTCAACATTAGGCATGTTTACCTATGATGGTTTGAAGTGACCTTTAATTTGCTCAGACTTTGGTTGAAAATAATGTATACTCTGCTCTTGTGAGAGCAAAGTACGTAGGGCCCACATCCAGGAGAACACAAACAGAGATCAAAGAAGACGTACTTTCTCAGCACGTGTGTGAAGAGCCCATCTGTCCATTCCCTGGTGTTGGGGTCCAGGGTTCCGTAGAGGTGGTCTTTGCTGATGGCCTTGGGGTCGATGATATGGGCCACACCTTCCACACCCTCGAGTCTTTCCAACGCCTTCAGCAGGACACGCCAGGCCATGCTCTTCCCACTTCCCGAGGGCCCCACCATCATCAGGCCATGATTGATCTGGGTGATCTGATAGAGCTGGAGAACCTGCAGGGCCCAACAGACCAGCACAGTGACCATCCCAGAGGAGGAATGGGGCCAGCTCCTCGCTCAGCCACCTCTGTGAAAGTCAGCAAGAAACATTACGTGTGGACTTCATTTTTTTTTTTTCTGAAACGGAGTCTCTCTCTGTCGCCCACACTGGAGTGCAGTGGCATGATCTCAGCTCACTGCAAGCTCCACCTCCCAGGTTCCAGTGCTTCTCCTGCCTCACTCCCCCGAGTAGCTGGGATTACAAGCACCTATCTATGGATTCTCTTTTTTTTTTTTTTTTTTT
>NW_012104253.1:2069420-2079929 GCF_000951045.1 Mandrillus leucophaeus
TTGGAGATGGAGTTTCGCTCCTGTTGCCCAGGCTTGAACGCAATGGTGTGATCTCGGCTCACTGCAACCTCCGCCTCCCAGGTTCAAGCGATTCTCCTGTCTCAGCCTCCCAAGTAGCTGGGATTATAGGCATGCGCCACCACGCCTAGCTAATTTTTTGTATTTTTAGTAGAGACGGGGTTTCATCATGTTAGCCAGGATTGTCTCGATCTCCTGACCTCGTAATTCGCCTGCCTCGGCCTCCCAAAGTGGATTACAGGCGTGAGCCACCACGCCCGGCCTGTCTTCTTGCTTTCTTACTGCTGTATTTTCAGCATCTACAACAGGGTCTGACTCAGTGCAAATCTACACCGGGCCTGGCTGTGTTTATTGATCAGTAGGTGTTGTCAGGCACCTGCACCATGCACTCATTTCCCAAGAGACAGCCTAGAAAGCCCCATTCCAAATTTCTCATTTTCCCAACTTTTTAGATGTATAATAGCTTAAGAAACCCTAACGACAACCCCACCATACAAGGTTAACCGACAATCACAGAATGTGCTTTTTATTCCATAAATGATAGAAAGCCATTAATAAAACCTATTAAAATGTTTCTCACTAGCCATGGAAATGGAAAAAAAAATCTAGCAGTTGAGATGCTGCCTTTGAAAATTACTTACACAATGATCGCTACTCCACGGAATCTGGGTCCACGACTCCAGATCTGCACTTAGCTAGCGTATGAATTTTAGTTGGCCAAAAGGAATTATTCAGTTGATGACATACAAAAGGCTACTTACATTGGGTGGAAGACTGAGGCGCTCTCCATTGGGCAGAGTTAGGAGCTTGTTGTCATCCAGCACTGAGTTCAAGTTCTCAACCCACTCTGGATCCACATCGCCATCGAAGACGATCCACTGGCGCTTCTGCAGCTCGCCTCTCACGCTGTCGATGATCCTGGTCAGGGAAGGATTTTAAAACAGCTGCTGACTAAATCAAGATTTTTTTTTTTTTTTTGAGACGGAGTCTTGCTCTGTTGCCCATTCTGGAGTGCAGTGGCACAATCTCGGCTCACTGCAAGCTCCGCCTCCCGGGTTCACGCCATTCTCCTGCCTCAGCCTCCCAAGTAGCTGGGACTATAGGCACCTGCCACAATGCCCGGCTAATTTTTTTGTATTTTTAGTAGAGACGGGGTTTCACCGTGTTAGTCAGGATGGTCTCGATCTCCTGACCTCGTGATCCGCCCGCCTTGGCCTCCCACAGTGCTGGGATTACAGGCGTGAGCCACCGCGCTATCTATGGATTTTTAAAGGCAAGTACTGAAACTCCCCAACTGGAGAGATGTTACATAGGCCACATCTAAAACAAACATTTCCAAACTGGCGAGTTCTTTAGTAAGTCAGGAAGGCTGGAGCCAGTGGGACAAGACACCAACGAGCAGCCTCAACAAGGACACATCAGATCCCGCCAAGGACGAGAGACTGAATGGATGAGCTGTATGTTCAATCCCGTACAGCGTCTCTCAGGCTAAACACACACAGCTTGTGTAAACAATAAACTTTTTCTTAAATGAATCACATAGAGTAAGAAAAGAAGCCAATACAGAATGTAAACTACTTACTGATCAGCAATTTAGGCTGTTCATCTCTGGCACTGGAAAGTCTTGTAAGCAGAATTTTTACCAGCATAAACAACTTTCCAAAATAGTCATGCACTTAGCATTTTCAGAAATCGAACTGTATCGTGTAAAATTTTCAGGTTAAGTATTGTTTCCTCTTCATTTAAACAACAACAACAAAAAATTCAAATAGGCCTTGGGCAAATCTTCATAAAGCATATTATGCACCTCCACAGCCTCTGTGGACAGTTTCATCAAAGGGCCCATGGTTGTCATTACTGGACACTAAGGCCAGCAGGGTCTGTGAGGGCAGTGGTCAAGGAAACAATCCGAGTTACCTTTTCAACCCACATTCCACCAACTTCTTCTCCATCTCCATATGTCAAATACATCTCCTGACACACTTTCTTCAGCTCTTCTCGAAGGGCAGTCATCTCACCCCTGTGATACTGGACTCCAGGGAACACGTCCGACAGGAGGCTGAAGAGCAGCGGGATGTCCTCTGCCACCAGCTTCGGCACCATCGTCTCACAGACGCTCTGTATCAGAATCTACGGGGAGAGGGCTGGGCTGTGAGCAGTGGAGCACGGCTTAAGTGCCGCCCGCTGCATCCCCAGGAGATGCGTGATCGGTAACTGTTGGTGAACAAAGGGTGCGACCATCACTCGCCCACATTCGTGCACTCAACTCACTGGGCCAACATTCCAGTCGATTCCAGTCATCCCAAGACATGTGAACCACAAGAAGAACCCACAAGTCATGGCTTAAATGTTAAAAAGGTAAATTTAAATAATGTATAAGGTTTGAATGATCAAAACGAACCTCTTGTTCAGGGAGATTTTCAGCAATTTCTCCTTCATCAACTGCTTCCCCTCGTTCCTCTTTCTCCCTCTTTATCTTCTGGATTCTCTCTCTCTTCACATTGCCTGCACTCACCAGCACACTCTTCAAAGCCCGAAGACCAAAGTCATAATGGCTTTGGGAAGATAGCTGCTCATCGCATAGTCTAGATAAGAAGAATAAAAGGCTTTCTTTAAAAGCAGTATACTTTAAACAATAATAGGGTCAAGTGTCAAGAAATCAGAGATGGATATTTTGAAAGACGTACCATCATTACACATAAAAATTGTAAGGTTGGCTGGGCGCGGTGGCTCAAGCCTGTAATCCCAGCACTTTGGGAGGCCGAGACGGGCGGATCACGAGGTCAGGAGATCGAGACCATCCTGGCTAACATGGTGAAACCCCGTCTCTACTAAAAAATACAAAAAACTAGCCGGGCGAGGTGGCAGGCGCCTGTAGTCCCAGCTACTCGGGAGGCTGAGGCAGGAGAATGGCGTAAACCCAGGAGGCAGAGGAGCTTGCAGTGAGCTGAGATCATGCCAATGCACCCCAGCCTGGGCGACAGAGCAAGACTCCGTCTCAAAAAAAAAAAAAAAAAAAAAAATTTTAAGGTTAAATGGGCACATTTATCACATGTAAGAAATATGATTATGAAGAATTCTAGGCTACTTACTTAAAAAATGGGACGATTTTGTTGGCAAGCACTTCAGCAGTGCGGAAGCCCTGTGAGTACAGCATGACCTGGGCGATTAACTGCCGGTCGGGCTTGGTCATTGCCAGGCTCCGGAACAGCTTCTTCAAGTTGTCAGGAAGGTTAGACCGGCCCGCGTAGCCAGGGTTCATGGTGATGAAGATGGCCATGTCCGGGCTCACCTTGACTTGTTTGTTCAGCAGCTCACAAGTAATGGGGGCAGAGGCTGAGAACGAGATGACAGTGTTAAGGCTAGAAATGTTAAAAAACAAACAAACAAACAAACAAAAAACCCCATTCTAAAATGTCTCTAAAACAACAGACAAAGCTCTCGTTCTCCCCGGGAGCTGGAGTAGAGGCTTCCTGGGGGGCTGCTCTCTGGCCTTTCTTCAGGGACCACCAGCCACGCTCTCCCAGCCCAGGTGGACCCATTCCCATGCACCTCACGTGCACGTGTCCCAGGTCAAGCCACCAGAGGCAGAGACCACTATGTTATTTGGGCAACACAACACTGAGTGTCACAGAGAACTCAAGATACAGATGCAGTCCACAAATGTGCAAAAATAAAAAGGAATAAATGCCGCGACACTGACTGGCTTAGATCATGGGAATTACCTGTTCCTAGCATCGACAAAATAAAAAGAACCCCAAACCTCCAAGCACCTCTGAGCCACTTAGGAACAAAGTGTATTCTCGCCTTAAGAGAACACTGATCGCAAAGGCAAGTGCTGTGCTTTCTTCTTTCCCACTCCTTTTGTTTTACTTAGGAGGTCCGGGGAATTCTCCATAAGGCAAGTTGTTATTATGCAATAAAAGGAAACATTAAAAGCTACACTGTGTACCTAAGACAGAATTTCACACCTACCCAATACCTAAATGTTTGCCTCCTTCAGCATCCCACCCTCCCTGACCCGTATGCTGGGCCTTTGTGTTGAACCGGGAAGGGAAGTGGTCCCTGGGGCCTCTCTGACAGCTGCTCCTATCGTGATAAAGGGCTTGTTTCCAAAGACAGACGGCAGAACACTGGCCAGACAGGTGGCTGGGGAGGCTGGCTCTCTGACGATGTGGGAAGGAAGAGGGGGCACCGAGGGCCCACACCAGAGGACACACTCATCCCGTGGCAAAGGCCATGGAGGGCACACACAAGCTGTAAGGGAGCACGGGGGCATCTGCCTGGCTGAGGAAGGACTGCTCAGGTTTTTGGTTGTCCTGGGACATAGAAACCTCTATGCTGCTGCCCTAGAACAAGGACTGAAAGCGGTGACGCAGAACAGTCCTGGGTTTTTTGGGGGGAACAGTTTTGCTCTGTGGCCCAGGCTGGAGTGCAGTGGCATGATCTCAGTTCACTACAATCTCTGTTTCCTGGGTTCAAGGGACTCTCCCTGCCTCAGCCTCCCGAGTAGCTGGGATTATAGGTGTGCACCACCACGCCAGGCTAATTTTTATATTTTCAGTAGAGACGGGTTTCACCATGTTGGCCAGACTGGTCTTGAACTCCTCACCTCAAGTGATCTGCTTGCCTTGGCCTCCCAAAGTGCTAGGATTACACACGTGAGCCACCACACCTGGCCTGGGTTTCTTACCTTTCGTCTTTAACCACGGCTCACTATACTGCCTATAATAGTGAGTTCCTGTGAGCTAAATTCCTATTTCTAATCCAAGAGGTAAAAAATCAGTTCACAAGGGAATTTCTCTCTACATTCTCTAAGTAATCTTCGAAGAAGAGGTGTCTTACTCTTGTCGTAGTTGGGGCTGGAATGTTCACGCAGTGCTTCCTGTATGCACTGCACCTGCTGGGACACAGCTGACAGCATCCGCTCCTCCAGGCGGTTGAACTCGTCAAAGCAGCCCCAAGCACCCACCTGGCAAAGGCCCACAAAGATCCGGCCCATTGCCTGGAAAGGAGAGGAAGAAAGAAGCTAAAACCACCTGCTGTGCCCTAAATTGTCTCCCCCTCTCCCTTGCCACAAATTAGTATGTTGATGCCCTTACCCTAGTGGGTTTGTCTTTAGCAAAAGAGCATGTAAGGATGTACTAAGGTTAAATGAGGCCATGAGGGTTGGGCCGCTTATCCATGGGACTGGTGCCCTTATAAGAAGAGGAAGAGGAATCAGAATACTCTCCATGCTTGTATTCCGAGGAAAGGCTTTGTGGGGACAAAACAGCCATCTGCAAGCCAGGAAGAGGGCCCTCACTAGGAACTGAACCCCATTGGCACCTTGATCTCGGACTCCCCAGCCTCCAGAACTGTGAGGAAATACATTTCTATTGTTAAGCCACACAGCCTGTGCTGCTTGGATATGGTGGCCTGAGCAGACTCCCATACCACCTGCCTCAGTGCTGGCTTCATGGGGCTCAAATCCTGACTCTGACGATCTGTTTGGCCTTGGGCAAGTCACATCTTTTTGAAACGCATATCTCCCCATCTTTGAAATGGGAATACTACTACCTACCTCCCATGGTGGTTGTGAAGGATAAATTAGAGTCACATCTCAGGTGAGGGGCCCAGTGCCCACACACAGCAGCTACTTCATGAACAATAGCCATTATCATGACAGATGAAAAGTATAATACCTTCTTTCCTTCTGTGCCAATAAAATCTCAATGACAAAGCTACTGTTTTTATTCTATCACTTTTTGTCGAATAAAGATAAACCTCCTCCATAACATGTGCTAATTCCAAGACACAGGCACTAAAAATGTCTTCAAAAAACCGACATTTTACAAAAATATTACACTAAAAATCTAACTTTGAAAACATGAAACTAAAGTCAACTTCAAAGCATGTATGCTGGACACCTCAAACACTTCAAAATAACACCTATCGCTACTACAGGGCTCAGGAGGCCATACAAACCATGCTGAGCTGCAACTAAATGGCTTTCACAGGTACGAGCTTGATATTCCCCAAACAATCCCCGCAGGGCATTAGATTTTAGGTGGATCCCATAAAGCGTCTCACCTGGAAATCAAAGGTTTCATCACAGTTGAAAACTAAAACAAACCGTCCAAGCTGATGGCCAAGAGCTTTGACAGACTCTGTTTTCCCAGTTCCAGCAGGTCCTGTTTAAAGAAAAGCAACAGAATGCTTGAGTTCATTACCTAACTGAAAACATATCTTTAGCTTTAAAATAACTATAAAAAGCAACTCATTTAAAAAATCCAAGTAGTGGCCAGGTGCGGTGGCTCACGCCTGTAATCCCAGCACTTTGGGAGGCCGAGGCGGGCGGATTGCCTGAGGTCAGAAGTTCGAGATCAGCCTGGCTAACACGGTGAAACTCCATCTCTACTAATAATACAAAAATTAGTCGGGCTTGGTGGTGGACGCCCATAGTCTCAGCTACTCGGGAGACTGAGGCAGGAGATCGCTTGAACCCGGGAGGCGGAGGTTGCAGTGAGCCAAGGTTGCACCAGTGCACTCCAGCCTGGGTGACAGAGCAAGACTCCGTCTCAAAAAAAAAAATCAAAGTAGTAATAAATGCAAACAAATCTAAGATTTTAGAATGTACACACCACATAATTAAGTAGTACATTCAGGCCGAGTGTGGTGGTTCACGCCTGTAATCCCAGCACTTTGGGAGGCTGAGGTGAGTGGGTCACCAGGTCAGGAGTTCGAGACCAGCCTGGCCAACATGGTGAAACCCTATCTCTACTAAAAATACAAAAATCAGCCTGGAGTGATGGCGCGTGCCTGCTATCCCAGCTACTCAGGAGACTGAGGCAGAATGGCTTGAACCTGGAGGCAGAGCGTGCAGTGAGCCAAGATCACGCCACTGCACTCCAGCCAGGGCGACAGAGACTCCATCTCAAAAAAAAAAAAAAAAAAAGAAGTACATTCAAATCATTAGTTTTATCTTCAAACATTTTAATACATGATTCCATCTGTCCAGATCTGTGGAAGAACTTACCAAATGGGGAACCCCCCAACCTGGCCTCCAAGGCTTGTGTCATCGTCAAATAGCAGCGGTCAGTGAGGGGGGTCTGGACCAGTTTGTCCTGAACACCCAGGTACTCAAAGCCATAGTTAAATTTGGCATTTGCCATTTGAATTGACAACTGCTGTAACACATCAGTTTGCTTAGGGTCAAAGTAAAATCGCATCTGGCTGAGCCATTCAAAAGATTTGGCGTTGTCAATCTTGCTTTTGATCAAGGACCTTGTAACGTCTCTCTGGTGAACCAACTCTGTAATCTGAAGAAAGACAGTCACTTTAAAAGTTCATCTACACTAAAGCAATACAGTGCATTCTCGGGGGTTGTGGATTGTTAAACTGAAACTGAGGTTCTAGGTCCAGTTACAATGGCTTTCAGTAAATGTTCCAAAAGGCAAATTCACTTTCAGAGATGAGAGAAATGTTATTCATGAGATGGTATTACACAGAACCCAGAGCTGCAGCAAAAACAAAGAAACAGAAACACCTGGCTTTAAATATTTTAAAATTCTGCAACTATCCTAAAACATGATGGAAGACTAGCTTTCTGATGTCTGTCCTAAGAGTCTGCCATGTGCCACCATGGGACTCGGAGCAGGCACTGCCCACGCCGTGCAGCTTAGCACTGCTGTGGCCACCTCTCTGGGGAGATGACGGGAAAGAGCAAGAGATCCTGACCAAGGCTGATCCCTTCCTCTCTACCGTGATGTCATGTAACCCCCGCATGCCCCTGAGATTACCTTTCAATAGGGACAGGGAGCCAAATGCCCACCCTCAGAGGATATCCGTACACCGTCCACTGTTCTCCTTGATACTATCTGAAACCTTTTTCAAGCATGATTTCCACTTAACTGCATGGTTGAGGGTGTAAGAGTCTAACTGGTAAGGAAGGAGTCTGGTGCGAGACTAACCAAGTGTTCTAGCTTCCGCCTTCGGAGTGGGGGCTGCTCCATGAGGACAGAGTCTGCTAACACATTGAGGGTGACCTCCACATTGCTCAGCACGGAGTGCAAGGGCGCGGCGTCTCCACCTCCGCCCATGCTGCTCAGTGCGGTCTCCACGTTCTCAGACCAGGCTATCTGGGCTGATAAAACCACAAGCTGGGCCTGAAAGACACAGGAACAAGATCCCAAAAGATCATTTTAAAGATTGGTCCGCGTTTTCACCATGACCCCACTCACTTCTACTATAGATTACCTGGTATTTATCAATCCAAGTGATGTAGGTATTTGGGTCAATTGAAGTTGCTTTACCAAAAATCTCAACTTCCGTAACAGACTCAGCAAGCAGTTTGGCCAGGGTGACCCTCATCTCCTTCTCTACCAGCGTGAGCCACTCGTTGATTTTGGGATGCTCAGTAATTGACACAGGAGTTTTAAACAGAACCTGAAATAAGTGAAGAAATAAAATTAAAATAACAATTTTAAATGAGGTGTGCAAAAATGTGACAGAAGTTTTAAAAGTTACAAACAGAAATTTACCTCCTCTCCTTCCCGAGATGAAATACCCAAAACAACAGAGTTATCCTCGTTCAGGATGATGCTCGAAACTCCAGCAAACATCTTCTTGAAATGTTTCTGTAATTTAGCGACATTCTTGCTGTTTCCAATGATTTCAAGCAAATCTTCATCACCCACAAAATAGAACCTAAAATTAAAATAACACTCAAGTTGCTAAAATATGATATACACATATAAGGTGAATCAAGGCAAAATTTCAAACTGCAGGAAGGGAAAGAAGATGTGGCTGGTGGTGGCAATCTCCAGCCCAAATTCAAACCACATCGAAATTTCTTCCAGTCCTTGGCAAAAGATACACACTTACCTAACAAGATCTTGAAGTAAGAGGAATTCAACGAATGCAAAGAATTGCATGTCATCTGCCTTAGTAAGTTACTTTATTAACTCTTTTTTTTTTTTTTTGAGACGGAGTCTTGCTCTGTCACCCTGGCTGCAGTGGAGTGGCACAATCTCGGCTCACTACAACCTCTGCTTCCCGGATTCAAGCGATTCTCCGGTCACAGCCTCCCGAGTACCTGGGATTACGGGCAGCCACCATCATGCCTGGCTAACTTTTGTATTTTTGTAGAGACAGGGTTTCACCATGTTGTTCAGGCTGATCCTAAAATCCTGACCTCAGGTGATCTGCCTCCCAAAGTGCTGAAATTACAGGTGTGAGCCACCACGCCCAGCCTATTAACCAATTTTTAAAAAAATCTGCCCAATTCAGCCTAAGCAAACTACTCTGAAAGGAAAAGATGCCACTCAGAAAACTGTCAGAGGCTGGGTATGGTGGCTCATGCCTGTAATCCCAGCACTTTGGGAGGCCAAGGCGAGCAAATCACCTGAAGTCAGGAGTTCTAGACCAGTCTGACCAACATGGCGAAACCCCATCTCTACTAAAAATACAAAAATTAGTTGGGTGTGGTGGCGGGCACCTGTAATCCCAGCTACTCAGGAAGCAGAGGCAAGAGAATCACTTGAACCTGGTAGGAGGAGGTTGCAGTGAGCTGAGATTGCACCACGTGCTCCATCCTGGGTGACAGAGCAAGACCTGTCTCTTGAACCTGGAGGCAGAGCGTGCAGTGAGCCAAGATCACGCCACTGCACTCCAGCCAGGGCGACAGAGACTCCATCTCAAAAAAAAAAAAAAAAAAAAAAAAAGAAGTACATTCAAATCATTAGTTTTATCTTCAAACATTTTAATACATGATTCCATCTGTCCAGATCTGTGGAAGAACTTACCAAATGGGGAACCCCCCAACCTGGCCTCCAAGGCTTGTGTCATCGTCAAATAGCAGCGGTCAGTGAGGGGGGTCTGGACCAGTTTGTCCTGAACACCCAGGTACTCAAAGCCATAGTTAAATTTGGCATTTGCCATTTGAATTGACAACTGCTGTAACACATCAGTTTGCTTAGGGTCAAAGTAAAATCGCATCTGGCTGAGCCATTCAAAAGATTTGGCGTTGTCAATCTTGCTTTTGATCAAGGACCTTGTAACGTCTCTCTGGTGAACCAACTCTGTAATCTGAAGAAAGACAGTCACTTTAAAAGTTCATCTACACTAAAGCAATACAGTGCATTCTCGGGGGTTGTGGATTGTTAAACTGAAACTGAGGTTCTAGGTCCAGTTACAATGGCTTTCAGTAAATGTTCCAAAAGGCAAATTCACTTTCAGAGATGAGAGAAATGTTATTCATGAGATGGTATTACACAGAACCCAGAGCTGCAGCAAAAACAAAGAAACAGAAACACCTGGCTTTAAATATTTTAAAATTCTGCAACTATCCTAAAACATGATGGAAGACTAGCTTTCTGATGTCTGTCCTAAGAGTCTGCCATGTGCCACCATGGGACTCGGAGCAGGCACTGCCCACGCCGTGCAGCTTAGCACTGCTGTGGCCACCTCTCTGGGGAGATGACGGGAAAGAGCAAGAGATCCTGACCAAGG
>NW_012104253.1:2082029-2109908 GCF_000951045.1 Mandrillus leucophaeus
AAAAAAAAAAAAAAAAAAGAAAGCTGCCAGCGATAAACACTGAAGAGATGCCATGCAAGCTGCCTTGGAGGGTAGATGATAGTTAAATTAAAGACTTAGGAAATCCAAGGTAGGACAATTTAAAAAATCCAAGGTAGGTACAATTAGTAATCACTGCATGACAGGGAAGGGAATGGTAATCATTATATGTATTATCGGCTAACAAAATCCTTGACGTCAAAACTAACAAACAGAGGCCCAGAAGGGAAAGGAGATAGCTGGAAAAATGCACAACTGAAATTCAGCTTGACTCCAGGCCAAGTCAAAGCAAGGATCTTACCTGGGGAAAGATGACCGCTCTCTTTCCAGATATTCTCCCAATGCTTTCTGGATCTTTCCTAGCAGGTCTGCCAATCTTTCCAGAGACCTCTGTACTCCCTGGATATTCAGAACATCCATAACAAGGGGAGACTTGGACACTTTTTTCATTAGAGCCAAAAACTCAGTGCTGATGCTACAAATGAAATTAAAACATGCGTCAGCCTTTGCACAGAGTAGTTACCAGCTGCTGGCAAATCTGGCTCTCGGGCTGGAGGCCATACCTCTGAAACCGCTGGGTTTCCACTGGCAGCAGGTGCTTGATATCTGCACTGCCTGTGAAGATACCCTCCAGGTAGACCCACCGCCTCTGCACATCAATCCACACATCAAAGAGAGCCATGATCCTGTTCAGCTTATCTTCCCAGCTGAGTGCATCCTCTTCAAAAACCTGGTGGACAGACAAGAGGGCAGAGGTAAACTGCTAACCCTTTTACTCACAGACATGCCAAAACTCACTGAAAAATGCAGATCAGGATCTCATGAAGTAATCTCATTCACATTGTAAAAAACAAGTAGATGGGTGCAGGTGGCTCACACCTGTAATCCCAGCATTTTGGGAGGCCGAGGTGGGTGGATCACTTGAGGTCAGGAGTTTGAGACTAGCCTGGCCAACATGGTGAAACTCTGTCTCGACCTAAAATACAAAAATTAGCCAGGTATGGCGGCGCGTAGCTGTAATCCCAGCTACTTGGGAGGCTGAGGCAGGAGAATCACTTCAACCCAGGGGCGGAGGTTGCAGTGAGCCGAGATGGTGCCATTGCACTCCAGCCTGGGTGAGAGCGAGACTCCACCTCAAAAAAAAAAAACCAAGCAAACAAAAAAACAAGTATTGGCTGGCTGTGGTGACTCACG
Source organism: Mandrillus leucophaeus (assembly GCF_000951045.1). Classification (NCBI taxonomy): domain Eukaryota; kingdom Metazoa; phylum Chordata; class Mammalia; order Primates; family Cercopithecidae; genus Mandrillus; species Mandrillus leucophaeus. The sequence goes on from NW_012104253.1 coordinate 2,083,242, forward strand.
CCTGTAATCCTGGCACTTCAGGAGGCCGATGCAGGAGGACTGCTTAAGGCCATGAGTTCAATACCAGCCTGGGCAATATAGTGAGATGCTGTCTCTACAAAAAACAAAAAGTTAGCCCAGTATGGTGGCATGTGCCTGTGGTCCCAACTACCTAGAGGCTGAGGTGGGAGGATCACTTGAGCCCAGGAAGTCAAGGCTGCAGCAGTGAGCTGTGATCGTACCACTGCACCCCAGCGTGGAAGACAGAGTGAGACCCTGTCTCAAAAAATAAAATAAAAAACAGGTACCTAGTAACTGTCAGTGAAAAGGTATTACAGTGAAAGTGTGGGAGACCACTGGTGGGGAGGGCAAGCTTCCTTCCCCAGCGACAGCACCTTGTAATACGGAGAGAGCTTCATGGCCGAGACGCTGTTGATGTGCTCTTTGACCTTGTTGAAGAGGTCATCCCAGCCGCGGATCAAGCGGCACTTGTTCTGATAGTTAACCAAGTCTAGTTCATAAGTATTCCACACTTCTCGTATCTGAATTCAAACCAGAAAGACATACATTATCAATATGTGGGCATCCACTAGTTGCACAAGGGACCAAGCACTATGAGAACCAAAAGGACCACAGACGACAAGGCTCCATTTTTACATAGCTCAGATCCATGTAACAGCCCGGAACACAACATAAAAGCAGCCGTTCAGTCTTATTACTTGCCTGCTTCAAAAATTCTTCCAAAGCCATCTCCCCTTGTGCCACAAGCAGTACATCCTTGACAATAGCTTCATTTTTCTGCAAGTCAACATCCCAGATTTGGCCAAGGGTTAGCTCAGAAACAACCCAATTAACATGAAGCCTTTTCATGAGCTGTTTCCAATGGCGGTCTTTAAGTGCTTCAGATTTCAGTTCAATCACCAGCATGTTTATCTGTGGAGAAAGTAAACGAAGTGTCTGTGCAGGTGCATTTCTGATGGACACTCATCACCGTGCGACACTGGTCACCCACCTTCATGTAACCTTTCAGAAGCCTCTGAACAAACTCATAGGATGCATACTGTCGCAACCGGGCAGGGAAGCTTTTCAGCTGGTTCAGGAGGGCATCCAAATTTTGTCGAAGCTGTCGAGAGAAACATAAGATGCTATTTAGCTTGCTGGCATTTCTTTAAATGGAAATATTTCTTTAAAAAATGGTTTCAGGCCGGGCGCGGTGGCTCATGCCTCTAATCCCAGCACTTTGGGAGGCCGAGGTGGGCAGATCACAAGGTCAGGAGATCGAGACCACAGTGAAACCCCATCTCTACTAAAAATACAAAAAATTAGCCGGGCACGGTGGCGGGCGCCTGTAGTCCCAGCTACTCAGGAGGCTGAGGCAGGAGAATGGCATGAACCCAGAAGGCGGAGCTTGCAGTGAGCCGAGATCGCGCCACTGCACTCCAGCCTGGGGGACAGAGCAAGACTCCGTCTCAAAAAAAAAAAAAAAAAAAAGGTTTCAAAATAAGTTTTACAATATTCTGGACGAATAATGTAAATGACATGCAGGACATTAAGTGACATCTTATGAACTCACGATACAAATACACGAACTTGGCTTGTCACGTTCCTAAATAAGGTCTGTAACTGTTAAAATAGACATACACAAACACCGATTTCATGAGATATACCTTTCGAGGCTGTACTGAAACCCAGGGTTGCTCCTTCATCTGATCGATTTGCTCCCAAACCTTAGAAAGTTCTGACCAAACGCCTTTGAGGTCCTGTAATTCTTCTAAGGCCACCTGTGATTGAGAGTAGTAAAGCAGTTGACTTTGGAAACAGAAATGGCCCCAGAATCTGGCAGGGCCCCGGAGATGAACAAAGTCAATGGCAGAGTCCGGGTGGGGAGCGGGACTCTCCACCCCTCCCCAGTGGTTCATACCTGCACGCGCTCTTCACTGCCACTGAGAAGCCCAGTATCTGTCAATTCCAGCGCCTCCTTGGCCTTTGCACACTTCTCTCTGTCGTCCTTCAGCCTACCAAACTTCCCTTCATATATGGTGAGAGCCTGAAGTGCCTCTTCTGGGCGAAGGTTGCCCTGAAAGCAGAGCACAGAGAATTGGAGCACAACGTCTCGGGAGAGATGAGCACTGAGGCTTTAAGATGGCGCATGGAGCCCACAGGGCTTCTGGACATTTCGGATTGTTTGCACACATCTTCATAAGGAAACATTCAACAAGATGTCCACTTTGGATGTGTGTACAGTAGTGAATTTAATTTTTACATCAATATTTTACATAAAATAGAATGGTGGAGCATCTCTTGATTTAGCCATTGTCTTACTCAGTACCCTGGAAGGTGGGAGAAGAGGCAGCACAGACTCGGTCTCAAGTGCACATCCCCAGTGATACAAGAGGACAAACCCCCGGGGCCTGCCAGCCATATCCTCCCCAGAGAACACAGTTGTTACATCAGTCACCTAGCTAAGAGAAGAATGAGAAATCACCAGAAACAGACTCTACTTCAGCATTAACACTACTACTGGCATACTTCCTTTTCATTTTGATAACTGTTGAGAGGTGTACAAAATATTGCTGTTTTCTACTAAGGCAAGATATCAAAAAACATTTTACTTAGGCTGGACGCAGTGGCTCACGCCTGTAATCCTATCACTTTGGGAGGTGAAGGCAGGGAGACGGCTTGAGTTCAGGAGTTTCAGACCAGCCTGGGACTTCATCTCTACTAAAAATAAACAGTAATCTGGGTATGGCGGGGCACGCCTGTAGTTCCAGCTACAATGCTTGCTCCCAGGAAACAGAGGCTTCAATGAGCTATGACCACATCACTGCACTCCAGCCTGGGCGACATAGTGAGACTCTGCCTCAAAAAAAATTTTTGGCCGGGCGTGGTGGCTCACGCCTGTAATCCCAGCACTTTGGGAGGCCGAGGTGGGTGGATCATGAGGTCAGGAGATCGAGACCATCCTGGCTAACACAGTGAAACCCCATCTCTACTAAAAAATACAAAAAATTTGCCAGAGGTGGTGGCAGGCGCCTGTAGTCCCAGCTACTCGCGAGGCTGAGGCAGGAGAATGGTGTGAACCCAGGAGGTGGAGCTTGCAGTGAGCTGAGATTGCGCCACTGCACTCCAGCCTGGGCGACAGAGCAAAAAAAAAAAAAAAAAATTTTAACTCTAACACATTACTGGCACCAAGGTGAGGTGATAAAAAATATTCAAATTTTGATGACCAGAATCTTGCTATTACTACTCAACTCCTCCACTGGAGCAAGCACTTATAACCTAGCAGCAATAGCAGCACTGACAAAAGCAGAGACCATCAAATCAAAATTAAAAACCAAGGACACAGTAGAACCCGCAGGGAGGGGCCCAGCAGCACGGGAGCGGTTACCGGCAGGATGGGACATTCACCAGCAGATCTTTGTGGAAGGCTCAATCTGTCACTGGCCTACTGTAGGAAACTTACATCCCCAAATGAGAAAAAGATTAATATTCAAAATATGTTCACATCTTTTCCATTTGTCTTTTCTATGCTTATATTCCATAAATAAATAAAAATTTAAAAATTTGAAAATTAGAAAGAAAACAAACCACTCGCCTGGGACCCACGATAACCCAACGGGATCAGCATGTAGAGAGGAGAGGGCCCAGGCATTTGCATTTACATGCTCTCCAGATAATTTCATGCGCCCTTAGGAAACCACCAATACAAATAACAAGGGGAGCAGAACATAAAATACATACAATTTTGAATTCCACTCCCAGTAAACCAAACACACCATTATCTACTATCGCCTCCGCCATCAGCACGAGTTGCCAGCCCCCTTCCACACCACCCTCCCCGGCACGGCAGTAGCCACCAAGCCAGCATCCTCTCATCCACTTCTGTCGCAGCAGCACTACCACCTGCCTTGCCTGTCTCTTCTGGCTCATTTTTTCTCTCTCCCACTGAGCGTGACTCCATGAAGGTAGGAGGCTCCTGTCCTTTTCACTCACTGCTATATCTCCACGACCTAGAACAATGCCTGGAACACAGCTGGTGCTCAATAAATGCTTGAATGCAAGAAGAAGAGTGGATGTGGCAGTTTCTGAGTGGTGGCAGGTTTAATGGCTACGGTAACGATGGCAACAGAACCTGCCTCCCCACAACCCACCAGCAGCACTGGCAAAACCAGAGACCATCCAACCAAAATCAAATTAACTAGCAGCAGCAGTGGGAAGCTTGGCCTTTGTCTACAGGAAATTAAATTCTAATTTCTGTGCATATCTACGTAAGAGAATGAATGATCTAAGAACAGAAAAACTTTAATCCTTGAAACCAGCTCCTGAATGCCATTCTGGGTAAAAAGAGGTCTAAGCTGGGCTTCATATTTTCACATTTACTATCTCCATCTGCTTTTTTAACTACAAAAAGGAAAAGAGTCTTCAGTACTGGAAAGCTCAGTCACAGCAAGGACTTTTAGGCTTGAAAGAAAGTCACCAAATCACACTGCTGGGTGAGGAGTCTCCTGGGTCCCCAACAGGCGGGACTCACCGTGACAGGCTTGGTCTTCTCCCAGTCAGTCAGCAGGTCGGTGGTGCGGCTTTCCACGGCCCGATCCTCCTGGACAATCTTCATTTGCAGGTTTGCCACCTGCTGCTGAATGGCAGAGTCCTTTCGCCGCATGATGTCATTGAAGGCTCCCCACTCTCCCTCGATGTTGTCAATATAAAGCCAGGAAGGTGGGAACTGGAATCTTTGCTTTTCCAGTAAGCGCTGGCCATTGCGGTAGAGCTTTGAGAGTTAACAAACAAATCAAATTTTTTCTTCTACAACAATGATAGAAATTATTAATTAGAGCCCCATGAAAGAGAAGGCACTCGATAGCTATAAAACATGCAAGACTGGCCGGACACAGTGGTTCTCGCCTGTAATCCCAGCACTTTGGGAGGCTGAGGCAGGTGGATTGCTTGAGTCCAGGAGTTTAAGACCAGCCTGGGCAACATGGCAGGACTTCGTTTCTACTTAAAAATAAAAAAATCAGCCGGACATGGTGGCATGTATCTGTAAGCCCAGCTACTCAAGAGGCGGAGGAGGAGATGTGAGGAGATTTGAGGAGGTTTGAGGAGATTGAGGCTGCAGTGAGCTAGGATCCTGCCACTGCACTCCAGCCTGGGTGACAGGTGAGATGCTGCCTCAAACAAAACAAAACAAAACACACAAGATCAATACATGTGCTCTTCTCCTAAAACCATTCATCCTAAGACATCGTGGCCAGAGGGCGACTTCCTCTGAGAGCCCACTGCAGCTAGTCTGGGTGCTGCACTCCACTGCATCCAGATGGCCCCGGACAGGATACAAAGCAAGGTAGAGCTGGGCTTCACCCTTTATTCCAAGTTATTAAAAGGATACTTGGCCGGGCATGGTGGCTCACGCCTGTAATCCCAGCACTTTGGGAGGTCAAGGCGGGCAGATCACCTGAGGCCAGGAATTCGAGATCACCCTGGCCAACATGGAGAAACCCCGTCTCTACTAAAAATACAAAAACTAGTTGGGCATGGTGGTGGGCGCCTGTAATCCCAGCTACTTGGGAGGCTGAGGCAGGAGAATTGCTTGAACCTGGGAGGCAGAGGTTGCAGTAAGCCGAGATTGCACCACTGCGAGACTCCATCTCGGAAAACAACAACAACAAAAAACAGAAAAACCCAGATGACAAGTATCTGCATTGAGTTTTTCATTATTTATTTAGCTTTTTGAGATGGAGTCTTGCTCTGTCACCCAGGCTGGAGTGCACTGGCACGATCTCAGCTCACTGCAACCTCCACCTCCCAGCTTCCAGCGATTGTCCTGCCTCAGCCTCCCAAGTAGCTGGGACTACAGGCACGTGCCACCACACTCAGGTAATTTTTTGTATATCTTTAGTAGAGATGGGGTTTTACCATATTGGCCAGGCTGGTCTCAAACTCCTGACTTCAGGTGATCTGCCCACCTCAGACTCCCAAAGTGCTGGGATCACAGGCGTGAGCCACCACGCCTGGCCTGCACTGAGTTTTAACAAGCACATCAGGCTGTTGTAATAGAGATGATCTGTGGGCCATACTAAGAAAAGAGTGCCTTAAGGGTTGAGTCAGGTCATTCTCTCAGAATGCAAAATACTATAGAAGCCAAATTAAACTAGAGATCTAGTGTGATTTTTAAATTTTTATTTATTTATTTTTTTGAGACAGTCTTGCTCTCTGTTGCCCAGGCTGGAGTGCAGTGGCGCCATCTCGGCTCACTGCAAGCTCCGCCTCTCAGGTTCATGCCATTCTCCTGCCTCAGCCTCCCGAGTAGCTGGGACTACAGGCACCCGCCACCACACCCGGCTAATTTTTTCTATTTTTAGTAGAGATGGGGTTTTACCGCATTAACCAGGATGGTCCTGATCTCCTGACCTTGTGATTCGCCCGCCTCGGCCTCCCAAACTGCTGGGATTACAGGCGTGAGTCATGGCGCCCAGCTGAAAATTTTTAAATATTCATAGAGCTCACCTCAACTTGCTTCTCAAACTGCTTGATCTTCCGTTTCAAAGACTGCACATAGGTGATGAAGGTCACTGCATCGGAGGTGCTGGCTGTGTCTACTGAGTGCTGCTCCAACTCTTGGCGGGACTGTTCAGAGAGAGGGGAGCATTTCATCACAGAGCCGGGGTTTACTAGTAGACTGGTTACAGAGACAGAATCTTATGTCCTCACCTTTGAGATCTGGGAATGGAATTCCGTCATGTTTGATCCTAGCATCTGCCCAAATTTGCTAAGAACCTCCTTATGCCAAGAGTCATATTTCAAGTTCACCTTAGATTGTACCTGAGGGTGAAACAGCACACAACACATCATCAGCTCTTTTCTGCTGGCATTTATCCTTCCAATGAGTATCAGTCTAACAGAAATATTGCTTTTACACTTCCCTTGATACCTTTCAACTAGTAGCAGTGCTCACCTTGCCATAATCTATAACTACTGGTCCAAACTCTTTCTTGGTTTCCGCATTGTCAAAGGTTCCTCTGGCCTTCCTTATTTGGACCAGGAGAGCCTGCCATTTGTTGAGATCTTCTCCAAGTCTGTTATAGATGTTTTCAGCTTGCATATCCCATAAACACTGATACTGAAGCCAAACCTGCAAATGAAGAACACAGTTAAATAATAGTTTGAGTTTTCATTTTGTAGAATACTAGCACCTCTGACGTTCACATTTTCCATTAAGAAGGTTCATGTCTTTCACCACTGTTAGAGAAATTCTCATTTGAGATTCTCAGAATTTTCATATCAAAAAAGAATAAAACTTACTATTCTCGAATGTCATGGTTAAAACTCCAAAAGATGTATGCTAGCATTTACTCTCTGCTTTGAAAGAGCAAATATAATCCAGCGAACCACACATACAGTCAAGACCTTTTAGCTCCATGTTCTTTATATCTTGTACTCTTAAGCGTCTAGAATAGATCATATGCATATTTGAATGAAATTAGGAGTTTCTTACCTTGACATATTGCTCAACTTCAGTTACAATGCCCATGACAGCAGAATACGACTCTTCCAGGGCAACAGGGCCATCAGGCATCCGTGTTAAAGCATTCCGATAGAATTTTTCTTCCTCAGTCAATTCGTAATGTACACCCACCTGGCCAACCAAAGCCGAAATGAATGCAAGTAGTGTATATGAAAGCGGTAATCTAAGTGTCACCTTTTACTTAAATAAAATGAACTGAAAAAAAGCTCATGGCCAAAATGGCATTTAAGGGGTAACATCCACTTACCCTGGCCACAAGTAACCAGAAAGCCTACTTATATTTAATTCATCAAACCAATACAAGACACATTAATGACAACAGAGAAATGTGGCAATGCAAAAACAGCTGAAGAGTGCATGAAGCCATTTGCTCATTTTAACTGAGTGCCTGTTATGTGCCAGACACTATTCTAGGTACAAAAAGCAGGTAAAAAAACCCCTGCTTGCTTACACTCTACGAGAGATGTGATTAGGGAATAAGCAAAACCGCCAGAATGTCAGGTGGTGAGAGGGAACTATGGAGCAGAGTGAGGAGGAGAGGGAGTGTGGGCGCAGCACGGGGAAGGCTGCATTTTCCTTTTTTTTTTTTTTTTTTTTGAGACGGCGTCTCGCTCTGCCGCCCAGGCTGGGGTGCAGTGGCCGGATCTCCGCTCACTGCAAGCTCCGCCTCCCGGGTTTACGCCATTCTCCTGCCTCAGCCTCTCGAGTAGCTGGGACTACAGGCACCCGCCACCTTGCCTGGCTAGTTTTTCGTATTTTTTAGTAGAGACGGGGTTTCACCGTGTTGGCCAGGATGGTCTCGATCTCCTGACCTCGTGATCCACCCGTCTGGGCCTCCCAAAGTGCTGGGATTACAGGCTTGAGCCACCGTGCCCGGCCTGAAGGCTGCATTTTCAATAGTGAGGTCAGGAAAGGCCTCGCTGAGAAGGGGAAAGTTGCGAGAAACCAGGAAGAGGGGAGGGGTAAGTTGTGAATATTTGCCGCCAAGGATTCTGAGTTGAGATCAACAAATGTGAAGGCGTAGGGGCAAGAGTCTACCAGCATGTTTGAGGACCAGCAAGACTGCAGTGTGATGGGGCAGAGCCAGTGAAGGAAGCAGCAGCAGCAGCTGAAGTCAGAGAAACAATAAGCAGCACATTACACGGGGCCCAGCAAGCCGCTGGGGCTTTGGTTTTCATGCGTGAGATAGGAAGTCATTCAAGGGCTCTGAAAAGAGTGTCAGGATTGACTCAGAATCTAAGACTTGCTTTGGCTGCTGTGTTGAAAACAGATTTTAGGGAGGCAAAGGCAGAGAGAACAGATAGGAGGGAACATTAATAATTCAAGTGAGAGGTGATGGTATCTTGTACGGAGTGGGTCCAGTGAACAGCTCAGCATTCATTTTCAAGAGACACACAATGGGAGTCAAGGACAACACCACGATTTTTGGCCTGAATGAGCTGAAGGATGGGAAGTGAAAGACTGAGGGAAGATCAAACTCGGGGAGGCAGGGCTCAACAGGTGCTCAGTGTGACTCCACTCCCAGACAGCCAAGTGGAGATGCCATGCTGACAGCTGGCCAGACAAGCCTGGATCGGGAGAAAAGGTCAGCTGGAGATATGAACACAGAGTTGTCAGCTTGCAGGTGGCATTTAAAGTCAATAAGACTAGATGAGACCACAAAGACAGTGCACAGGAGTGGAGAGGAAATGGAACATTTAGAGGGAGTTTAAGGGGAAGCCAAAAGAGGAAGCAATAAAGGAGACTAGCCACTGAAGTGGGAGGAGAACCAGGAGGCACGGTGTTCTGAAGAGTCCAGCGCATCACGCAGGAGGCAGCTTCCATCAAATCCTGCAGTTAAGAGGTGAGGCAAGGACAGAGAAGCCCACTAGTCAGCAGGGTGGGACCGCGGGCGATCACACAGAGCAGTGCTGGAGGAGGCTGGATGAGCGCCTGAGAAGGGAGCTTCCTTATGAAGATTGCGGGGGACGTGGGGTCCCGTTTAGGTACTCAAAGAAGACCCAGAAGAGAGGGAAGAACAGCTGAACAAGAGTGAGGGGATGGGCTCTAGGGAACAAGGAGACTGCTGGCTTTAGTTTGTTAAATTTGGAGATAAGCAAGAGAATGATGCAAACAGAAACAAGGCTGGTTAAAAACAGAAGCATGATGAGAAAGATGCTAAGAATTGTATGTGGACTCCTTGAAGGGCAGAAGCCAATATCCAGAGCTTGGCTCTGCTTAGCTGGACAGTGCCCAGCATTAGGTGAAACACTACCATGATTTTAGCCATAGGCAATTAACTACCTCAAAAAAAATCCTAAAAGATCTGAGTTTATGTTCAAAGTTAAGAAAAGGGATACTGTCTTAACAAGATCACTAAATTCTGGAAGAGTCTGCAATAGCAGAAGTTGTGCCATCTTTTTATTGAAAGCCACTGGTTCTGTTTAGAAGTGACACTGGGGACTAAATGGTCTTTTGAGCTTTCCTTTTGCTCTAAAAATTTACCACGAGTATGTTATATCTGAGATTTGCTTTAAGATAATCTGGTGGGGGTGGAGAGGTAGGGAAGAAAATATAAATAACATTGGCCACATATTGATAAAGCTGTGTGGTGGGGGGCTCTTGATTCCCTCAACTTTTGTGTATGTTTTAAAATTCCCCTAATAAAAAGTGGGAGGTGGGGAGGAGAGGGAGAAGCAGGAATTGAGATTCCCAAAGAAGCTCATGGACAGAAGTTCAAAGAGACTACTGAGACCAAGCTACAAATGCCAAGTAACTAGCTGGAAAAAAAGGTCAGGGCACAAAAAGCCTCCCTAACTTTCCCCTGGGATGTCTGGAGTTTGTAAACAACATCAAGAGCTTACGTAAAGAAGCCCCATGAAGAAGTGGTATCACGACCCCATGAGAAGCCTGGTCAGAGGCGTGTGCTTCAAGTCGCCAAAGGCTTACCTGGTACCTCTGACTCTGGATCCTGGGGAGAGACAGGACAACCATCTTCCAGGCAAACATTTCCTGATACAGCTTGTATCTGCACTCTTCAATTGGCGGATTCAAGTAGATTACCTGATTGGTTATTCTTAGCTCATGAACAACATTCTGTGAAAGAAAGGTTTCATTTTTTACTCAGCAATCTATTGCAATACAATTTTTTTTGTTTTAAGACAGAAATTGCCCAGGCTGCAGTGCAATGGTGCAACCTTGGCTCACTGCAACCTCTGTCTCCGGGGTTCAAGTGATTCTCCTAAGCCTCCCAAGTAGCTGGGATTATGGGCATGTGCCACCACACCCAGCTAATTATACATTTTTAGTACAGATGGGTTTCAGCATGTTGGTCAGGCTGGTCTAAAACTCCTGATCTCAGGTGATCCACCTGCCTTAGCCTCCCAAAGTGTTGGGATTACAGGCGTGAGCCACCATGCCAAGTCCTTTGGTTTTTGTTTTCTTGAGATAGGGTCTCACTCTCTCACCCAGGCTGGAGTGTTGTGGCGACATGGCTCACTTGACATTCTGGCCTCAAGCAATCCTCCTGCCTCGGCCCCCCAAGTAGCTGGGACCACAGGCATGCACCATCACGCCCAGCTAATTTTTGTTTTGGTTTTATTTTTGTTTTATTTGAGACGGAGTCTCACTCTGTTGCCAGGCTGGAGTGCAGTGGCACCATCTCGGCTCACTGCAAGCTCCGCCTCCGGGTTCAAGCCATTCTCCTGCCTCAGCCTCCCAAGAAGCTGGGACTACAGGCACGTACCACCATGCCCAGCTAATTTGTGTGTGGGGGGTTTTTTTTTTTCACTCTTGAAATACAGAATTTTACTTAGAAACTGTTTAAAATAGAAAAAAACCCTGTCAAGAAAGACCAGGTGGAAAAATGGGTTCCCAATAAAACGGAATTTTAGGGCAACAGAAGTCTAAGAGGCCACACAAGAGGAACAGCACCACTGCCGTCTGAACCATGGCCGGCCACTTGCATTTTCTGGCACCGTTAATCACTAAGTCTGGTTTCCTCCGAACTCCACACAGCACGCACTACACAACAATTTTATCATACAACACTTGCTTTCTACACACATTTCAGGACAAGCTACCACCAGAAACAAATCAATACAAATACATCAGAGGCTGAACAATCTCAGTAGCGGGTGAGACACATTTTGCAGAATCCTGCCAAAAAAGGAACTGAATAGGCTGTGGGCAAAGCAAATGAGGGAGAGTTAAGGAATGAAATATTTTAAATATTAATAATTAATTAAGACACGGTACTGTATTTTCTGCAAAAGAAAATTAACATTTAGTAACACACTAATGAATTTTATCTCCAAAGAGATTAGTGCACGGCAAAGTATTCGGATTACAGTGGAGAGCTGTGGACAGCAGACACTGAAAACACCCCAGTCTGGCAGATCCCAAGGTAACGATGGCCTTCACTGACCACTCCCTTTGCCAGAGGTCCAGAAAGAGCTTGCAGCATGATCACCTGCCTGCTGGACTTCCAACTCTAAGCATCAAACTTCAAGGAGCCAAAGAGGAGTCCCCAGTGGGCAAGGGGAGCAGAGAAGAGAAACGTGGTAAATGTAAACCTAAAAGACAGTAAAACGGGATACAATCCCCATTCAAATTCCAGAGATGTGGGCAAGTCCCCAAAACTAGTTGTTAGATTAAAAAACTGAGCACACCTCACTTCCCCAAAAACATAATACACAGAAATTTCGGGGATAACTGGAAAAACAGAGAAATGCTCAGGGAAAACTGAGCTCTTCAACTCGAACATCTCAGGGCTGAAACACATCCTCTATTATCCAGGCAACGGTGCCTCTTGCTTTTTAGCAGGAATGCAATTGGTCAATGACACCAAATAACTTTACAGGGCAACTTTTTAAATGTTCCTTTTAGACCAAAGCCTAGGCCTAGCCTTGCAAGACCTGTCACAGCAGCTTCCAAAGGTTCCAAGGTCTGGCCCTTCCTTCCCAGACCCAATGTCAAACGCAAAATCTCCTGTCATGTTACATTTTATATTTTGAAATATGGAAGCATATTTTGAATACTCTTAAGGCATTTATTTATTACAGCATTCTCTGATTTCACATTAGCTTAAAATTGAGTCTTTCCATTTCTCCACTGAGGTGGCCGCCTCAGCACATTACACAACACCTTCTCCCACACTCAGTGTGACCTGCATCCGCACGGTCAGCCCCACGGCCAGCCTCTTTGTCTCCCAGGTGAACCAACTACATGTTAATACTGCTCTGCTACAAGGTAAAAGCTCCTACCTCAAACTTACTGGAAAAGGAGTGAAACGTCTGCAAAGTGCTCTTTAAGAAGAGGGGCTTTTTCCTTATGAAAAGAAACCAGTGAGTCCTCTAAGGATAACGAAAGTGCTCTAAGGATAACAGGTACTCAACGAACCTTCATCTGATGGGACATAAGTATATGACGGTCTCAATATAATGACCTTGAGACCTGAGAAACTAGCACCACTGAAGCAGTGACACAAGTCAGGTTATCAGTTGTCGGGCAATGACTTAGGTTGACCAAGGTCAGGTAAGTCTGTGCCACCTGCCAGTGCTTTAAGCTAAACAAGAATTCCAACTTAGTCTCCACTAGACAGTCATGTGTTGCTGAACAACAGGGACAAGTTCTGAGAATCACGGTTAGGCGATTCTGTCACTGTGCAAACTCTACAGCATGTACCTACACAAGTCGAGTTGACAGAGCTGACTGCCCACCTAGGCTACGTGGCATGGCCGATTGCTCCTGGGCTGTAAATCTGCACAGCATGGTACTGTACTGAATACCGCAGGCAACTGGAACACAATGGTAAGTATCTGTGTATCTAAACATATTTCAACATAGAAAACGGACAGTAACGGGAGGCTGAGACAGGAGAATGGTGTAAACCCGGGAGGCGGAGCTTGCAGTGAGCTGAGATCCGGCCACTGCACTCCAGCCTGGGCGACAGAGCGAGACTCTGTCTCAAAAAAAAAAAAAAAAAGAAAAAGAAAAAGGACAGTAAAAATATGGTATTGTAATCTTCAGGACCACCATTGTATATGTGGTCTGTCGTTGACTGAAATGTCATTATGCAGTGCATGACTGTAATTGTATCAATTCAGAAACACTCATTTGCTTCTCTGGGACTTGGTATTCTAAAACGTATGCTCTGGGGATGAATATCCAATAATAGTAATAGTCAAAGGTAAAAATAGAAATATTCAAAAATGAAAACATTTTTCAAGTGTAAGGGAAAAAAATAAAAAGGTAAAGTGTAGGTAGGGACACAAAGCCAACTGTTTCTCCCAGATCAAAGTTTTTACTGTTTTGTGAGGCCTTTCTATTGGTGAATATAACACAAATACTACAAACACTTACTGTAAGGTGGATTCCTTCGTAACCACACCAACAGCAGCAGATAGGGCTGCTTACACAGTGCTAGTTGACAGAAGCATTCAGTTGTGTAGAAAGCTTGCTAAGCTCCACACCAATGGGGAAGAGATGGCTCGGGAGGCACAGACTACTACTCTGTGCGGTGGCCACCGTGTGCCACCTTCTTCCCAGGGATGTGGACTGAGACCTTTGTTAAAACAGTAGAGTACGTTTCAACGTCACGGTCTGAACACTTTCTTCTGGTGGATTACCTGCAGTTCTTGAAATAATTTACTGCATGAATGTTGGGTAAGACATTTTTTGCCACAGTGTAGTTTTCTTTTCTAAAATTTAATTTTTCATTTTTTAGGACTTAAAATAATTATTTTAGACTTACAGGAGAGTTGCAAGGGAAGTACAAGGAGTTTCCACATACCCTCCACCAGCTTTCTCTAATGTTAACATCTCGCATGAGAGTGAGGGATTTTGGAAAAGGAGCGCAGAGGTGACCTGCCCTTCCCTTCCCATCACATCACATCGGAGGGTACATGACACCTGCGCATCGCCCGGGTGAGGCTGACCTTCATCACCTGGTTAAGGTGGCATCTGCCAGGTGTCCACACTAAGTGACCTTTTCATAGGTGCTTTTTAACGGGAGAGTTTTGTTATTGTACTTACTAGCAAATAGAAAGCCACAGAAGTACTCACTTTGATCTTTGGCTCTCCACCAGGCTTGTGACTAACTTGTGGAGCATCCGTGTCCATGTCAACTTCTGCTTTATCTTCAGCTTGTCCAAGAAGAACCTGGGTCCAAGCTCTTAGGCCAGCTTGCAGACGGACGCCCAATATTCTTTCAATCTACACACAATGTTATATCAGAGAATAGTGTTTCTTCTAAAAGTTAGCTCACAAAGCAAGTTAATTAGAAAGTGGTAGGTGTTTCAGATCAAAGATACACAGTTCCTAACTATAAACCTTCATCTCTCTCTTCTCAGAATCTCACTTTCTCCCAGCCGCAGATCACTTGTTAGGTTGTGTTCTCCATCTTTGGACACCGAATCACCAATCCTTCACAACCTGTAACCTCTGCTATAAAATATCCTCCTCCCCAGCACTCTCCTCTGGCGTGCTCTCTGAAGTCCACCAATGAGAAAAGGAATGGATTGGTAAGCGTGAAGAAAAGCAAGGAAGGGCAAATAGGAAGTTATCAAATATCCAGCAAATAAAGGGAGCACTTTCTCCTCCCTCTTGTCTCCCTGCTTCCAACTTAAACTTGATGTGAGTACTGACATGCAGTATCATAATTCAGTTCCTTTTGTGTGTGTGTGACAGGGTCTCACTCTGCCACACAGGCTGGAGTGCAGTGGTGCAATCTCGGCTCACTGCAACCTCCACCTCCTGGGCTCAAGTGACCTCCCGCCTCAGCTTCCTGAGTAGCTGGGACTACAGGTGCTCGTCACCACACCTGGCTAAGTTTTTGTATTTATAGTAGAGATAGGGTCTTGCTATGTTGCCCATGCTGGTCTTGAACTCCTGGGCTCAAGCGATCTGCCTGCCTCGGCCTCTCAAAATGCTAGGATTACAGGCGTGATGAGCCACTGTGCCTGGCCACAATTCAGTTCTATCATTAGTTAAATGAGAGAGATTTTGGAGGGGAAGTGAACTATCACAGATAATTTCCAGGGAAAAATACTTTTTAGTGACAAACTAATAAACTTACTGGAGGGTAAGCAGAAGAAAAAGGAGGAACACGCAAGCAAATTCTAACCCTTACCTCCATGTCAAGCTTGTTGACCCAGATGGGCAAATTGGAATAGGAGTGCAGATTTAAGTCATCCACTGCTTTCTGGACTCTGTTCAAGATCTCTGAGAATGTCTTATGGTCATACATACAAGTTTCCAAGGAACGGACCTCTAGGTCTATTTTTTCTTCAATGATCAGCAGATCATCCACCTGAAGGAAGAAATATTTAATATGTAAAACACCCACTCACACTCTGTTCCTTTATCCTCACACAACGTTCTCCTCGGGTATTATACATTGACAAATGCTCCAGGCAGTTCTTCCATAAGTAGCTAATCCTAGCTGCTGGGGTGAGAACACTAATCCCCACTCGCATGTCCTTGCAGAGGGAAGGAAAATGCATGGAGCCTCCCCAGCTTCTCTTCCCTTACTCCCACTCACGGGAGGGGTGACCTCTGACGGGTAAATGTGGGAGAAGGAAACAAACGTGCTCTGTTCAGCTCCTCCTGTGACTGGTGAGCCAGCCTTGCTGTCGTATGCATCTGCTCTGCTGGCAGCCGCGGGCTCTGGGTAGGTCATTAGCAGGCCTCCATGGCTGCAGACCTAGAGCCTGCTCTGCATTCAGCTGCATCAGCAATAACACTGCATTCTGCTCTCTGTCAGACTCCTGTGTCCTTTAGCTCTCCACTTGTTTCTAAACTCAGGTTGTTACTTAATGGCCTCCCTGAAGCCCCAGCACCATCTAACAGCCTGGTGAGTACAAAGGGTCGTCCTCCCTTGCAGCTCACACGGCCGTATGCTGCATCAACCATGCATGCCTTCTTCGGGAGACCTGGTGTTTTAGCTGAGCTCGCTATTACCGTGCCTCATTCATTACCAGGACACCTGAGGATTACACGAGAGCATACCTTTTCTTGGAAGTTGAAGACAGTCTCTGCTAAGCGCTGTACGTACGGGTCAAGTTTGTAGGATTCCCACACCAACGCAATGCCTTCTGCGATCAGGGCCTGCACTTCCTTTTTCAAGCCAGCCACCAAAAGCGAAATGGTGTTCCGCTCCTCCACCTTCTCGCAGGTCCGTTCATAGGTACGAACGCTCTCGATCAGTGAGATGGCAAATGGGTAAAGCTGGTTCGCTTGATGGGCTTTGTTCACAATCGCCAGTGGGACTCGGAAACCAAGCCACTTGAGGTTCCGGACTTCTTTGGATAGTGTGATAATCTCAGGAAGAAAGTTAACTTTCAGCTTAAGCACATTTCCAGTTCGGCCCCGAACCCGAGTACTTTCAATAGTGAAAATGCGCCCCGAGACACCGAGGTTGCGCTGCTGCACCTTCCTTGCCCAGTCATCAAAGATCTCCTGTGTGTTGAGCTTCATACGGAAGCTGTCTCCATCCTGCTTCAGCTTCTGCCCCTCCACGTGATTTTCCCAGCCCTTGCCAAGGACATCTTCCACCCGCTTCATGTAGGCTGTCAGCTGCCTGTCGATCTGTTTAGCCCAGATGATAGACCCCGACACGGGGGGCAAGTCACGAACGTGACTCATCTTACAAGCCTGACTCTGTGGGTACTGGACCTTGAACTTGTCGTGAAGAGACTCGATGTCATCTTTCACACGCTGGATCAGCTGGGTCTGGTATTCGCGAATGGCCCCACGGATGTGAGGTCTGACAAACAGCGCATTAAACCTCGAGAAAATCCTGAACATCTCGTTGGCATTCTTGGCTGTGCCAAGCTGATCTCGAAGGCGAGCAGTGATCCGGGTCTCCACTCGGTCGATCCTCTCATCGTACCTCTTCATCGCAGCCTCCCAGGCTTCCGTGCCCTCTTTGGAAACGTCCAGCCCGTCCACTTCCTTGACGTTCTCATAAGCAAGGTTTACTTCCTCAATGGCATTCGCATCTGCAGCATCAAAGAGAACCTCAGCCACTTTCATATCTTGGGGTTCGGGGACCTCTCCTTGATTCTGTTGTGCAACTGCTGTGACCTAAAGGAGAAAGATACGTCATCAAGAAATGCTGACCAATGAAGGCTTTAAAATTTATTTTAAACTGGGCACAATGGCTCACGCCTATAATCCCAGCACTTTGGGAGGGTGAGGCGGGTGGATCACCTGAGGTCAGGAGTTCGAGACCAGCCTGGCCAACATGCTGAAACCCCATCTCTACTGAAAATACAAAAATTAGCCGGGCGTGTTGATGCAGGCCTGTAATCCCAGCTACTTGGGAGGCTGAGGCAGGAGACTCACTCGAACCCAGGAGGTGGAAGCTGGAGTGAGCTGAGATCACAACACTGCACTCCAGCCTGGACAACAGAATGAGACTCTGTCTCAAAACAAATAAATAAATAAAATAAACTTTATTTTTATTTTTTATGAGACAGGGTCTCACTCTGTGCAGCTTCTAACTGCTGGGCTCAGGTGATCCTCCCACCTCAGCCTCCCAAAGTGCTGGAATTACAGGTGTGAGCCACCATGCCTGGAAGACTTTTAAAATTCTGTTGTATATACCACACAAAAGCTACCAATTAGCAATACGGATTTTTAAACTTTGAGTCAAACACTTTAGAACCACAACTTAGCAACGCCAAGTAACATACTATAGAGTATATTTTAACTCTGTACTACAAAGGTTTTTCAGACAATATGGTTTCGTTGGAGCAGATTTTTTTTAAAGAAGAACTGGTGAAGAAGAATGAAAGATAGGCCGGGTGCAGTGGCTCACGCCTGTAATCCTAGCACTTTGGGAGGCCAAGGAGGATGGATCACAAGGTTAGGGGTTCAATACCAGCCTGGCCAACATGGTAAAACCCCGGCTCTACTAAAAATACAAAAAATTTGCCGGGAATGGTGGCACGTGCCTGTATTCCCAACTATTCGGGAGGCTGAGACAGGAGAATCGCTTGAACCTGGGAGGTGGAGGTTGCAGTGAGCCAAGATCATGCCATTGCATTCCAGCCTGGGCGACAGAGCAAGACTCCGTCTCAGAAAACAAAGAAGAATGAAAGATAAATTCAGAAGAGAAAAAAAAATACATAAAGAAATTACTCATTTAATTATTTTAATAAATCTCAGGTATATGTAATTACTATCCATGTTTTACAGAAGAGGACTCTCAGAAAAAGAGATTAAATAAAGTGTTCCAGTCACAGAGCTACTAAATGGTGGAATTAGGATTTAGAACCCAGGAAGTCTGACTCTAGGGTCCTTGCAAGATGGAGGAAGGGACAAATGGATGGAAAACACTAATTAAGATTTGGATGGACTGGGCATGGTGGCTCACGTCTGTGATTCCAGCACTTTGGGAGGCCGAGGCGGGTGGATCACTTGAGGTCAGGAGTTCCAGACCAGCCTGGCCAACATGGTGAAACCCCATCTCTACTAAAAATACAAAAATTAGCTGGGCATGCTGGCTGGCAGCTGTAATCTCAGCTACTTGGAGGCTGAGGCAGAATTGCTTGAACCCCAGAGGCAGAGTTTGCAGTGAGCTGAGATCACACCACTGCACTCCAGCCTGGGTGACAGAGCGAGACTCAGTCTCAAATATATATATACACACACACACACGCACACACAAACACACATAAATACAGAATCACTAGATCCTAAGGACAACAAAAAGAAGTAATTTTTCAAAAAACACATTAAAACAATGCTTACGGGCAGGGCGTGGTGGCTCATGCCTGTAAACCCAGCACTTTGGGAGGCTGAGGTGGGCGGATCATTTGAGCTCAGGAGTTCCAGAATAGCCTGGACAACATGGTGAGACCCCTCCTCTACAAACCACCCCTGCTACATACACAAATAAATTAGCCAGGCATGGTGGGGTGTGCCTATAGTCCCAGCTACTCAGGAAGCTGAGGCAGGAGGATTGCTTGAGCCCGGGAGGCAAAGGCTGCAGTGAGCCAAGATCACTCCACTGTACTCCAGCCTAGGTAACAGAATGAGACTGTCTCGAACAAAAACAGGCTGGGCACGCTGTCTCACGTCTATAATCCCGGCACTTTGGGAGGCCGAGGCAGGTGGATCACTTGAAGGTCAGTAGTTCAAGACCAGCCTGGCCAACATGGTGAAAGCCTATCTCTACTTAAAATATAAACAATTAGCCGGGCATGGTAACAGGCGCCTGTAATCCCAGCTACTCGGGAGGCTGAGGCAGGAGAATCGCTTGAACCCAGGATGTTGCGGAGGTTGCGGTGAGCCGAGATTGCGCCACCGCACTCCAGCCTGGGCAACAAGAGTGAAACTTCATCTCAAAAAACAAACAAACAAAAAAACCCACAAATTTTTAGAATGCAAATCGTACCTGCGGCCTCAGGACCCTGACGATAACAGCTCTCAGCTGTTCATGCTGGCGTCTAAATTTCCTCATCTGGTCAAGGCGAGCCTGCAGCTTCCTGTGGGCAGGGTTGATACGCCACACCATCTTCAGATTTTCCTCCCTTTTTCTTTTGACGATGTCTCTCAACAATACCTGAAGTTTCTCATACTCATCATCCCAAGTCTGAAAAACTTCAAAGCATGCTACCATAACCTAGGACATAATTTCAAAAATGAGGCTTATTATTAAGACATATTTTCATCTAAATGTCTTGAGGTTAGTTTTCTAATATATTCAAACTTACTTTTTCAAATTCTTCATAAGCAACATGCATCAATTTCCTAGTACCCAATACTTTGAGTAATTGAGAACTCAAGTCTCTTGAAATTGCCTCCACTAAACGCAGTGCCCTCTGAATAGGATATTTTGTGTTTCGGATCTTTCTCAAATGGGTGAAAATGGCAACAAGTGCCTGTCTTATTTTGTCCAGCTCTGTGGCAGACAGCAAATCATTCAGAGGGAAATCTTTCATCAGAGGATTATAGTCATTCACGGTTTCCAAAGCCTGTTTTAGACCTATATTAACAGAGAAAGAGTTAATGGTTTTCACATAAAGTAACAAAACTAAGTGAACTAAAATGTGCAATTACAATGGAACATTTTGATGTTGCAAAAGATCTAGCGAGACAAAAACCACTCACGTTTGAAAAAACGTTATTAACAGGATAACCCTAGCGTTGTTCCATTTTTGCTTATTTAAGAGTATGAGCCAACTCACATACACTCTAAAGGCTGAAGGTGGCAGCCTCAGAGAATTTACCTTGCTTTGCTTTCTACATCAGCGTCCCCAATATTTCTGGCAACAGGGACCAGTTTCATGGAAGACGATTTTTCCACAGACGGTTCGGGGGGCAGCGGGGTGGGTAGTTTCCAGGTGATTTGAGTGCATTGCATTTATTGTGCACTTTATTTCTATTATTTTATTTTGTTTTGTTTTTTTGAAACGGAGTTTTGCTCTGTTGCCCAAGCTGGAGTGCAGCGGTGTGATCTCGGCTCACTGCAACCTCTGCCTCCCAGGTTCAAGCGATTCTCCTGCCTCAGCCTCCCAAGGAGCTGGGACTACAGGCGCCCGCCACCACACCCGGCTAGTTTTTTGTATTTTTAGTAGAGACAGGGTTTCACTGTGTTATCCAGGATGGCCCTAATCTCCTGACCTCATGATCCGCCCACCTCAGCCTCCCAAAGTGCTAGGATTACAGGCATGAGCCACCGCACCCAGCCTATTTCTATTATTATTATTATTACATACTCACCATAATGTAGAATCAGTGGGAGCCCTGAGCTTGTTTTCCTGCAACTAGGCAGTCCCATCTGGGGGTGATGTGATGGGAGACAGTGGATAGATCATTAGATTCTCACAAGGAGTGCACAATCTACATCCCTCGCGTGCGCAGTTCCCAGCAGGGTTTGTGCTCCTATGAGAATATAATGCTGCCACTGATCTGACAGGAAGCAGAGCTCAGGCAGTAACGCTCACTCACTGCTGCTGGCCTCCTGCTGTATGGCCTGGTTCCCAACAGGCTGCGGACTGGTACCAGTTGGGGACTGGGGGTTGGGGACCCCTGTTCTATATTATTTCAACGTTCTATCAGTCACAATTAAGTTTAGAAGAACTAAAATTTTATCCGTGAGAACATTAAAATTTAAGTTTTACATTCATGGTTTAATTTAGGTGAATGTATTACTAACTACGGACATGGAATCACGAAAGTGCTTGGATCCTAATCTATTTATTGACTTTCTTTGGCATAAGATCAAAAAAAGTATTAGGAAAAACACAAAGGTTTCAGAGGTGTTAAAAAAATCAAAGTATACATTTCAGCATAGCGAATGTGCAGGTAACGCGTGCAATGTGATCAAGTAACCAGAAGGTTTCTACTTGCAGTTTCCTCTGACATTTAAGACGCGGGTACCACACGTTTTTTGGGGGAAGTGAGAACATGACAACGGCTACTGTCTTAATTACTTGTTCTAACACGTCTTCTGCGAGCACAGAGTTGAACAGAAATGCCTAATAATGCCTCCTGTTCAAACACTGTAGAGCTAGTACGTGCTCACGCAGCTCAGCCAAGTTTTAAAGTTTTTAAAAGAATTTAAAAATAATCATAATAATGACTGTGAGTGGTAGCTCATGCCTGTAATCCTAGCACTTTGGGAGGCCAAGGCGGGAGGACTGCTTGAGACTAGGAGTTCGATACCAGCATGGGCAACATGGCAAGTCCCCATTTCTACAAAAATTAAAAAATTAGTTGGACATAGCGGTGCATCCCTTGTAGTCCCAGCTACTTGGGTGGTTGAGGTGGGAGGATTGCTTGAGCCTGGGAACTCTAGGCAGCAGTGAGCTATGATCATGCCACTGCATTCCAGCCTGGGCAACAAAGTGAGACCTCCATCTCTTAAAAAAAAAAAATTTTAAAAAGAAATAAAAACAAAACAAAACAAAACAACATCACTGGCACTGTTCTCCACTCAGAAAACTAAATTCATTTTGGCCACTTATCAGAATAGGAAGGAAGACAAAGAAGAGAAAGGGGCAAGTAAAAAGAAGAAGAGAAAGTGGTACGGACTAGTTCTTTCTCCACAACCCTCTGGGCAAACAGAACTGCTTTACTGAAACCACCTTCTTGCCTGGCCTGTCAAAAGCACACCTGACTTTGTGCCAATAGTACAGCTGACTCATGGAGATGACTCATGGCGCCGTGCAGTGGGAAACAAGAAGGAATCTGTGCTCATACCTAGAGACTGTTTCACATTCTTAAAACCCCTGAAGGGAAAGGGGAAAGCTAAGTGTGCAGGAGAATAATTTTCATTACTTGGAACTGAGGGAAAAGATAAGATGTGATGTAAAAGAGGAAATCGTTAAAAATGACAGTACATCTATGAAAATTATAGTTTTCATTTAAATTATCAAGTAAGATCTCATAAAAGCCAGATCAATAACTTACTGATCAGATTATTAGTTCTAGTTGTTACCTGTGTCAGTGTCAAAACTGACGGTGGCATGGAAGCGCTTGCCATGTTTCAAGATATCCAGAGTCAGGAGAACTTCCGGGCTCTCCCGTTTCTCCTGGATGCGGTATAACGCACGTTCCAAGTTTAGCCAAAAACTAATTTCCTGTAAGGCAGTTCCCGATGCAGGATCTCGATCCAGTTTGGTCACCTTTGAAAATAAAATAACATCCAAGGGTATTCACTAAAGGTAGAGATATCGTTAACTAAACACATGCATTACAACGCAATTTTATGCTCAATGCTCTATCAGGGTGCCGACTGAAGCAATCTCACGCTGTCCCCTGACCATTCCGCCTAGACCAAGGCTCGTCCTACACTGAACAGTCTCAGCACCAAGAGGAGGCACCACTAACACGTTACCACGTAATTTACCTCACTGACAAAATCCAGATCAGCTTACCCAAACATATTAAAGAGTAACATATTTTACATAACTTTCAATCCTGTGCTCTTACTTTTTGAATTTCTCGGATCCAGCGGTTGACTCCAGACTGTAACTGATTAAGAAATGTCGGGTCTTCAACCTTATCACCAAAGTCTGTAACTTTCGGCTTTTCTCCACGCTCATAGCACTGTTTTGCAACATTGGTGATGATGGGATGAATCGGCAGGCTGATTTCCGGAATTTCAATATTTTGCTGCAAGTGAAGCAGTCCCATTTCGAGTTCTGCAATCTTCTTTTCAACCGAAGGAGCCATCTTGTCACCATCCCTGAAATGACATTGCATACCTCAACATTTAGTGTGCTATTGGTCTCCAAGGAGAGTCTATCATTTCAGGTCTGTCAAATAGCAACGACACACATATTTATTAATGCACAGGGTTTATATCCCCTTGGTTCACTAGCTTTACCCTCCCAATTCCCAAGTTTTACACTGAGTTCTACACTATCTCGTGAACATTAGGTGAAATATAACATTCAAACCACAGAAGAAAACTGGTTTTTACCTGTCTGCCTTGCCAGACTCTCTAATATAGGACTTAAAAAAAGGAGCCACCGCATTGCTAATGAAAGAATGCAATGTTTCGTAGGGCGAGTCTTCACTGAGTGTAAGGACCCGGAGCTGAGAAGAGACGGGTTTATCGGCATCAATCACAGGAGTACGTTTAATGAATGCCAAGCTAGAAAGAAAAATAAAACAAGAAATTAGAAAAGTTACACTCCTAATTAGGCTTATTAACTTAAAAATCATACTAAGAATACACTGAAGTGTTGTTTTTCTAATAGTGAAATGCACTGCTTGTCTTTCTTTAGTACATACGTGAGAGCTACTGAATCAAGGTTATGGTTATAGAATGTGAACAAACACGAAACCAGGCAAAGTTAACTTGTCTCATACATGGGCTGAATTCATAATATTGGCCTAAAACTAACCTGCCCTAGAAATACAAGTTATGAGCCAAGTAGTACTTAAATCTGATCTTACACTAATTTGTAACATTTATTTACTGTACTAAGTAAACAAAAGTTGCTCGCTGGTTAAAGTGACAAGAGGGCATTCCAGGCTCCCTTTAGCCTGGTCCTAACCAACTCTTCTGTTTCACCTCCTGCTATGTATCCTTTTTCCCACCCTGAGACACCACTTAGACCAGATGTCCCATTCCCTAAACACATCATGTGCTTTGTGCCTTTGCTTACGAAATCTATATTCATCTGCTGAAATTCTAACCCTCAAAACTCAATTCCAGTGTGACCTCTTCCGTGGGCTTCCCCTAACCAGAAGCAATCTCTCCAATCTTCATGTTTCCATTGTATTTTGACAAGCATTACAATTAGTTACGTATCTGCCAATCTTTCTCCCAAAGACAAGCTTCTTGAGAACGGAAACAGGTTTTATTTCTTTGTGTGTTACTCTATACTGCAGGTTTTATTTGTGTATTACTCTATACCTACTGCCACACCTTGTACACAACAGGCACTCAAAGTTTGTTAAATTAATGCTTTTAAGGTAATTAATAAAATTTGAATTTTCTAATTCCCTTGCCAGTACTTTATACACAATACTTCACAGGCCAGGTGTGGTGGTTCATGCCTGTAATCCCAGTACTTTGGGAGGCTAAGGTGGGCAGATCCCTTGGGGTCAGGAGTTCCAGACCAGCCTGGCCAACATGGCGAAACCACATCTCTACTAAAGATACAAAAATTAGGCCGGGTGCAGTAGCTCACACCTGTAATCCCAGCACTTCGGGAGGCCGAGGTGGGCGAATAACTTCAAAAAGTTATTTGAAAACTTCAAAACCCCATCTATACTAAAAATACAAAAATTAGCTGGGCATGGTGGTGCATGCCTGTAATCCCAGCTACTCGGGAGGCTGATGGAGAAGAATCACTTGAGCCTGGGAGGCAGAGGTTGCAGTGAGCTGATATTGTGCCATTGCACTCCAGACTGGGCGACAGAGTGAGACTTCGTCTCAAAAAGAAAAAAAAAAAAAAAATTAGCCAGGTGTGGCAGCAGGCGCCTGTAATCCCAACTATTCAGGAGGCTGAGGCAGGAGGGTCGCTCGAGGCTGGGAGGCAGAGGCTGCAGTGAGCTAAGATCGCCCCACTGCATTCCAGCTTTGGCGACAGAGTGAGACTCTGTCTCAAAACAAACAACCCCAAAAAACTTCATATAACTGTAAAGTAAATGAAGCTTTCTGATGTAACATATTGAGAAAGAACGAAGTCACAATAGTATTTCTGCCAAAATCGTCTAACCTGAATGTAAACATCGGGCAAACCCAACAGTTCCATGAAGCTATTCGTGTGCAAATGTCAAACATGTCAGTGTCATAAAAGGTACACAAAGGCTGAAGTACTACTCCAGATTAAAGGAATTTAGAGTGACAAGAAACTAAAGTGTGATCCTGGACCGGACTCTGAATCAGGGGAAAATTACTATAAGGGACATCATTGAGACAATCTGAACATGTACTATAATTAGAGAATAATACTGCAGCAATCTTACACTTCCTGAATTTGATCATTGTACTGAGGCTATGAATGAGAATGTCCTTGTTCTTAGGAAATACACACAAGTATTTAGGGATAAAGGAGCATATTGTCTATAACTAACTGTCAAATGATTCAGGGGAAAAATGATAATGCAAAAGTGGCAAACATTAACAACTGATATCTGGGAGTTCTATATACTATTCACGCAACTCTTCTGTAACCTGAGATTATTCAAAATAAGTTTAAAAAATGCAGAATCAATTATGACATTTACATATTTAAATCTGGATATATCTACTAGGATACATTAGCACAATCTTTCTGAAAGGTGGAAAATCTGGTAACATGCATTAAAAATTTTAAGGTTTTGCATGTGAACTAGTAATGCTGTCTTTAGGATTTATCCTAAAAAGAATCAAACCTGTACATAGAATGTTTACTAGTTATTCGTAATAATGAAAAATCAGACATCCTGTTGTCCCCTGGTGTATGTGGGAAATTGGCTCCAGGATTCCCCTGGGACACTAAAATCCACAAATGTTAAGTTGCTTATGTAAAATGGCATAGTATTTGCAGATAACCTATGCACATCCTCCAGTATACTTTAAATCATCTCTAGATTACTTAAAATCCCTAACACAACGTAAAACTATATAGTTGTTGGCCGGGCGCAGTGGCTCACGCCTGTAATCCCAGCACTTTGGGAGGCCGAGACGGGCGAATCACGAGGTCAGGAGATTGAGACCACTCTGGCTAACA
>NW_012104253.1:2114663-2120204 GCF_000951045.1 Mandrillus leucophaeus
AAAAAAAAAAAAAAAAAAAAAAAGATTTCTATTAATTTTCTTAGTAACAATTTCCGAGTTTGAAAAGAAAAAAGATTCATATTAATTCTCACAAATTTATAATCTGAGATAATGGTAATATTCATACTACTCACCTATTGGATTTAACCCCATAATGAATGTCTATGTTGATGTTATAGGAAATGAATTCTTTTTCTTCTTCTCCTTCATCACCAACGTCCTCTACAAATCATAATAAATATATCAAATTAATATCAACATTTCCAATTTCTTATTTATCAACTGTTTAGACAATATCTTCTCCCCACTCCCAACCTGACATACCAACACCTACATGACTTGGCACTATTTTTCCCTTCCCATCCGTTTTTTCCCTCACTCCTGACTTTGCTGTGTGACTCTGGGCAAGGTGGTTGTCTGTGCAGTGGGGTAGTGTGGGCATGCCAGGGCTTCTGCAAGGATAACTGAGTTGGCGCTTGAAAGCACTGGAACAGGGCCTGGCCGTGGGCAGTGCTAGCCGCTACAGGCTATGGCCAAGTTCTCAGCGTCTCATCCCAAGAGGCTCATCCATTGTGCTTCAAACACAGGAGACACTTTCCGCCCCTGCTCTCAAGAATATTCTGCTCAGCTGTTCACTCAGCACCACCTGTGTGATGGGCATTTTATGAAGCACTTTACAGCTACATTTAACCCTATGGGGTTGGTGTGACTATGATTATCCCTGTTTTCTCCTTAAAGAATATCAGTAACTTGCCCACAGACACTTGGGTGGGAAGCAACAATGTGAGAATTCAGAAGTTTGTGATTCCAAAGTCCAGGCTCCTCGCCACGATGTAGCATGGCCAGTTTTCATCCAGGCCAGGCCCAAGGCAAATCCCAATCAAGAAAACTATGAAGAAACATCCCAGGCTGGGCGTGGTGGCTCATGCCTGTAATCCCAGCATTTTGGGAGGCTGAGGCGGGAGGATCACGAGGTCAGGGGATCGAGACCATCCTGGCTAACATGGTGAAACCCCAACTCTACTAAAAATGCAAAAAAATTAGCCGGGCGTGGTGGCTGGCGCCTGTAGTCCCAGCTACTCAGGAGGCTGAGGCAGGAGAATGGCGTGAACCCAGGAGGCGGAGTTTGCAGTGAGCCAAGATCACACCACTGCACTCGAGCCTGGGCGACAGAGGGAGACTCCATCTCAAAAAAAAGAAAAGAAAAGAAGAGAAGAGAAAAGAGAAGAGAAGAGAAGAGAAGAGAAGAGAAGAGAAGAGAAGAGAAGTAAATATATCAAATTAATATCAACATTTCCAATTTCTTATTTATCAACTGTTTAGACAATATCTTCTCCCCACTCCCAACCTGACATACCAACACCTACATGACTTGGCACTATTTTTCCCTTCCCATCCGTTTTTTCCCTCACTCCTGACTTTGCTGTGTGACTCTGGGCAAGGTGGTTGTCTGTGCAGTGGGGTAGTGTGGGCATGCCAGGGCTTCTGCAAGGATAACTGAGTTGGCGCTTGAAAGCACTGGAACAGGGCCTGGCCGTGGGCAGTGCTAGCCGCTACAGGCTATGGCCAAGTTCTCAGCGTCTCATCCCAAGAGGCTCATCCATTGTGCTTCAAACACAGGAGACACTTTCCGCCCCTGCTCTCAAGAATATTCTGCTCAGCTGTTCACTCAGCACCACCTGTGTGATGGGCATTTTATGAAGCACTTTACAGCTACATTTAACCCTATGGGGTTGGTGTGACTATGATTATCCCTGTTTTCTCCTTAAAGAATATCAGTAACTTGCCCACAGACACTTGGGTGGGAAGCAACAATGTGAGAATTCAGAAGTTTGTGATTCCAAAGTCCAGGCTCCTCGCCACGATGTAGCATGGCCAGTTTTCATCCAGGCCAGGCCCAAGGCAAATCCCAATCAAGAAAACTATGAAGAAACATCCCAGGCTGGGCGTGGTGGCTCATGCCTGTAATCCCAGCATTTTGGGAGGCTGAGGCGGGAGGATCACGAGGTCAGGGGATCGAGACCATCCTGGCTAACATGGTGAAACCCCAACTCTACTAAAAATGCAAAAAAATTAGCCGGGCGTGGTGGCTGGCGCCTGTAGTCCCAGCTACTCAGGAGGCTGAGGCAGGAGAATGGCGTGAACCCAGGAGGCGGAGTTTGAGCCAAGATCGCGCCACTGCACTCCAGCCTGGGCAATAGAATAAAACTTTTTTCTCAAAAAAAAAAAAAAAAAAAAAGAAAGAAAGAAAAGGAAAGGGCAGTAGCTTTAACAGATCAAGTTCTATTGCTTAGAAGATATATGACCTTGAGAAAGTCATTTTTCTTTCTCTGGGCTTCAAATTTGTGAGGTGTACAATGGGCGGTGGAACAGGCAGTAGAATATTGAGTTAGGTGGTCTATAAGGTTTCACTAAGCACTAAAAACTATGAAACCTGGTTATATAGGGTCTGAGCAAAAGCTATTTGCTTCTTTAGTTGTTGTTTTAAAAATCTTGCTCCTTCTGCAAGCATTTTATTTTAATTAATTAATTTATTTCGAGATAATGTCTTGCTCTGTCGCCCTGGATGGAATGCTGTGGCTTCATCAGAGCTCACTGCAGCCTTATCTTCTGGGTTCAAGAGATCCTCCTCCCTCAGCCTCCCAAACAGCTGGGACCACACGCTCAAGCCACCACCTTCAGTGGATTTTTAAAACATTTTCTAAAGACGGGGTCTCTCTATGTTGCTCAGGCTGGTGTCAAACTCCTGGGACTCAAGAGATCCTCATGCCTCGGCCTGGCATTACGGCATTCCAGGAATGAGTCATTACCCCCAACCTTTGCTTCCTTAGTTTTAAGATGAGACAAATACAAAATTCACACTAAAGAGTATAAAATATTAGTCTATCTGGCCAGGCGCAATGGTTCATGCCAGTAATCTCAGCACTTTGGGAGGTCGAGGCGGGCAGATCACTTCAAGTCAGGAGTTCAATACCAGCCTGGTCAACGTGGTGAAACCCCATATGTACTAAAAATTCAAAAATTAGCCGGGTATGGTGGTGGGCGCATGTAATTTCAGCTATGTGGGAGGTTGGGGCGAGAGAATTGCTTGAACCTGGGAGGTAGAGGTTACAGTGAGCTGAGATCAGTCTCGAAAAAAAGAAAAAAAAGTGTATGTATCAAGAGAATAATAATTTTTCCAAATTATTGTTTTGGATACATTTGAATATAATTTTAGGAAGAGGAAGGAGTAGGCGGCAGAACATTCTAGTATGCCAGATACTTGCTCTTTTTTAAAATGACCATTAAAAAAACTAAAGAAATCAACCAATTTTTCTAACCACTCAAATGTAGCTAGACCACAAGAGAAATCACACTGCCTGAAAGCAGCCACACATGATTATGACCTGTAAAATGCAAGCACAGAGAATAAAGAACTATCTCCAAACTGAAACAGCTGTCAAAGTAGTGCGACAATTTTCTCCCTCAATCTTCTGAACTCTCCATAACATTGCTCTACCACGTATATAAAATATGCCATCAAAATAACACCAAAACAACACACAGAAAATAAAATTAACGTTCTATAAAGATCAAAGGAAATCACTGATGCAACTAAAAATACGGCTTGTTAACTCTGAATCATTTCTTCCCCCCCATAAAGAGTCATCACTGGTACAAATAAAATAACGCAGAAAATGTGCAGTCAGGACACAGCATCTGAGCATGTGGCCTGCACTTCCTAACGCAAACCGGGTTAGGGGAACTAGGCACCATTCCAAGAGATGAGTCACCGCTGTGTGGTGAGAGCTCTAGCTCTGCACTGGGAATACTGCAATGCAGTAGAATACTGCCTCAGCTCAGGAAGGCACACCCGATGACATAATCCTCAAACAATGATCATGCAAATAGATATTCCCTGCTGCTTTGTTAAATTCTAACTTCTCTTGATAATAACTTATGGAAGTCGCTATGAATCAGTCACAGAAAATATCTTGGACAAGTCTTTTTGTGCATATTCCCTATATAAAGACACGGATCAAACACAGTTGAGTATGTCTGACTCTCATTTACAGTCACGCAATTTAGGACAGTTTCAAAAACTGCCATCAAATAATAATCTGACATTCTACTTTTCTTTTTTTCTTTTTGTTATTAATTCTTAATAACAAAGAGGCTATTAACCCTGTTACATTTAGAAGCTTACATACAAACACAATCTGCAAGTTTGATTAGTTAATATCACTTTCAGTAAAATTTGAATCCATTTCCTTATGCTTGGTGGTTACTAGTTAATACAAAGTTACTGTTAACATGTAACAGACCAATACTGTACTATCTGTCCATGTAGTCAAAGAATCAAAGTACTGGGCCTGCTTCATGAGCTCCTTCCCTGCAAGCAATACTGACACATTACAACAACTTGTGAACACTTTCTTGGTCAACTTCTGAGAGTTTACTGAATTTTTAGAGATGTTCAAAATGGCATTTGGCACTAATGTGTGTATACTTTTATTCAAAGACAGTTTAATGTATTTCAAACTAGTAGTAATTTGTATCATTAAACTATGACTTACGTAAGCATTACATCTGGTTTTTTTTTTTGAGACAGGATCTCACTCTGTCACCCAGGCTGGCGTGCAGTGGCGCAATCACAGCTCATCGCAGCCTTGACCTCTCTGGGCTCAAGTGATTCTCCTACCTCAGCCTCCTGAGTAGCTGGGACTACAGGTGTGCATCACCACGCCTGGCTAACTTTTGTATTTTTTGTAGAGACAGGGTTTCTCCATGTTGCCCAGGCTGGTCTTGCTCCTGAGCTCAAGTGATCCGCCTGCCTCAGTCTCCCAAAGTGTTGGGATTACAGGCGTGAGCCACTGCACCCAGCCAGCATTATGTCTTAATGAAATATAAAAACTATGCAATTTCGATTACCTTAAGAACTATATCACTCTCGACTGGGCCCAGTGGCTCATGCCTGTAATCCCAGTAGTTTGAGGGGCCAAGGTGGGTGGATCACTCGAGCTTAGGAGTTTGAGACCCATATGGGCAAGACGGTGAAACCCAATCTCCACAAAAAATACAAAACTTAGCAGGGCGTGGTGGTGCATGTCTGTGGCGGGAGGATCTCTTGAGCCCAGGAGACCGAGGCTGCAGTGAGTTGAGACTGCACCACCGCACTCAAAAAAGAATGATACGGCCCTCTCCTGAGTAGACAGGGCACGCCCTCTCAAAGTTTGGTGAACGGGCAGTTGGAAAAGGGACAAAGCACACTGGTAAAGTGCCAGGTGAGGCTGCCCAACTCCTGCACCCTTGCTCATTCACTCATGTACTCTTCCTTCCAAACTTTCTCCCAACCAGAGAGCAAGTTTCTTCCTGGTCTCGAAGCCATTCATTTCCTTTGGCCCACGTGTACTACCAAATTGCATGTTAAATGTTCCGGGGGTTCTCTTTATCTTGTCTTCTTTCCCTTTTAAAATTCCAAACATGGGCCGGGCACAGAGGCTCACGCCTGTAATCCCAGCACTTTGGGAGGCCGAGACAGGCGGATCACGAGGTCAGGAG
>NW_012104253.1:2121062-2125782 GCF_000951045.1 Mandrillus leucophaeus
TCCCTGTAACATCATTAGGAGTATGAAGGGAGCACGAAACCCCATAGAATATTTATATTTAACGTAAACTGGAGTTCATTTTGGTATTTCCAGAAAAGAAAAGAGAAAGAATTTTTAAAAACCTAGTAAGTTATTAACACCTAAGGAACTTAAGACTTGGTACTTTTCAAGTTACTACTAATTCAAAAGAAATGACAGATACCAAGGCACTGCAGAGATGAGTGTTTAGGTTTCAGAACCCTCCTTAGAACATCCTTTTCCCAATTGTGTCTTAAAATCCTAGGGTTTTGGTTTCCTCACTCATGAAAGATGAGGGCTGGACTAAATCTCTCTTGTTGCTCCCAATCTGACATTCTCCAATGCTGACACGCAATTTTCATCCACGTTTACTTTTTAAAAAAAAGTGATAACTGTTTTCCCTTTGCTGTACATAAATTTCGTTTAGTATGCTACACGGCACGTTCAAATTTATCTTGCTGCAGACCGTGTGTCCCACAGTGTGATGGCATGGGGCAGTAAGAGCCTCCCTGATGTGCAGATACCACTGAGTCCAGAGCCTGGTAGCTACGTTTGTTCTCTCCTTTTCAACGGGAGGCCCCTGGTGCAAACATGCACTGCCAGATCTTCGGTCAGGCCAAGAAGCATCTGAGTCTGCTCCCCGCCTCTGTGTCTGCTGGAGCTGCAGGTACTGGAGCAACATTCTATGGCCTGTATCTGGCACTGCTCAATCCAGATTTTACTTGGGACAGAAAGAACTGAGCGCCCTAGAACAAACCAGGTCACAGGGATCAATACGAGTTCTCCCCAGTGAATGTGGATTACAGTAAACTGAAGAAAGAAGGTCCAGATTTCTAAATAAAATGTTTCACTATAAAGCTGCTTTAGAAAGGTCTCGCAGAAGCCATCAGCACAATTTTCCACTTAACCAGAAAACATTTCTCCTCTAAACGCATGAAATCATGTTGATATGTTGTGTTGGAGATTACATTGATTAAATTACATTTCTTCACCCTTTAGAATTAAATTCTCAGGCTGGATGTCACGGCGCACGCCTGTAATTCCGGCACTTTGGGAGGCTGAGGTAGCAGGATCACTTGAGTCCAAGAGTTCAAGACCAGCCTGGGCAACATGGGAAGACCCTGACTTTACAAAAAATAAAAAATGAGCCAAGCATGGTGGTGTGCGCCTGTATACCAGCTACTTGGGAGGCTGAGATGGGTGGATCGCTTGAGACTGAAGGTTGAGGATGTTCTGAGCTGAGATTGTGCCACTGCACTCCAACCTGGACAACAGTGAGACCCTGTCTCAAAAAAAAATATTCCAGGTCTCAAATACTGCAGCGTTAAACAAACAAGAGGGGTGTGGTGGCTCACACCTGTAATCCCAGCACTTTGACAGGTAGAGGTGGAAGTATTACTTGAGCCCAGAAGTTCGAGACCAGCCTGGGCAACATGGTGAGACCTCACCTCCATAAAAAAATGAGAAAATGAACTGGGAGCCCAGGAGGCCGAGGTGGCAATGAGCCAAGATTGCGCCACTGCACTCCTGCCTGGGTGACAGAGTGAGACCCTGTCTCAAACCAAACAAAACCCTCTCACCACCAAAAACAAACAACCCAAACTACACACGCTCATACAGACCAACCAACCTGGCACCCGATTCCAGGCAGGTCATGAACAAGCTGGAGGGCACAGACAAGGCATGGAAACGTCAGTTCCATCAGCTGCAAACTGAAGTATTCCCAACCAATGGGGATATACAACCAAAAAATGGTCCTTGAAGTAAAAAATGCTACAAAAACATCATTAACATAAAATGGCTCATTAAGTAATGAACACCTGTTTTGTCACCATACTGTTAAGTATACTATGAGGAAGATAATTTCCTACCGGCCAGGAACTATAGAAAGGTTTCTCTTTTTAAAATGAGAGCTATAATTAACAATCCCTTTTTCCCACAAACTCTCCAATTCCTCAGTGTCAAGATAAGTTGTTAAGTTCACATTTATTCTATACTTTCAGTAATGCTGTACTTGATTTATTTTAGAGATAGGGTCTCACTCTGTTACCCAGGCTGGAGCAATGTGGTGTGATCCTAGTTCACCATAGCGTCAAACTGCTGGGCTCAAGCAATCTTCTCCAGTACCTGGGACTACAGGCATGTACCACCATGCCTGGCTTATTTTTTAATTTTCTGTAGAGATGGGGTCTTGCTGTGTTGCCCAGGCTGGTCTTGAACTCCTGGCCTCAAGTGATCCTCCTGCCTTGGTCTCCCAAAGTGCTGGGATTACAGGTGTGAGCCACTGCATCCAGCTCAATGCTGCACTTTAACTACAAAAGTTTATCGCTAGCTGGGGTAGCTAAAACAAACAAAGAAACAAAAAAATATATATATATAGTTTCACATAAAAATGTTTCCATATTCAATTACAAGTGTTTGGATACTTCCTTCCACAAAAAAAGGGGAAGGAATAAAATAAATAAAAGTAATTTCTACTGTTCATTAAATTACATGACTTCATTGTTGATGATCTTTATTCGGTTTAAATAATTCAGCTCTGTTTTCTATATTAATGCAAGCCTATCTTTTCACTGTAATTAACTACTGGATGCACATATTTGATTAAATGTACAAATGCCAAAGCTAACTCATAAAAGCCACCGAGAAGAACGCCCTCCTACCAAAAGTCCGGGTTTCTACTTATAGCTAAGGTGTCCTAGTGTAGCCAGGCTGCTAATAAGACAGAGAGACCATCTATCATAAAACTAGATTAACTTTAAAATCTTTCCTTAGGTTTTTGTAAGTGAAAAATAAACTACAGACAGGTTGAATTGGTAGAAATACTTCAAGGATTGTTATAAATACAGAAATGAGGTAGGATTTCAATTTTAGATAGTCTCATTCCTTACTCAACTTTCAAAAGTGCAAGTCATTATGGAGCCAAGATTTGGATACCTGCATATTTGTTTTGCTGAAAGAAAAAAAGGTACCCATAAGAAAACACAGAGACAATTTGTCTAGATAGTGTACTACATAAACATAGTCCCCCACCCCAATAATTTTAGCAACATCCAATTTTAAGATGCCTGGAAAAAGCAAATTACTGGTGATCACTCGAGAAGCAAAGTATAAAACTTAAATTTTTTTTTCGTAAAAAGAAACGGTGACCCAAGGTAAAAAAATAAAATAAACTAACACATAAACTATGCAATAAAAATATCAAGGATTAGCCATGGTCAAGCTACTCAAAATACAATTAGCTTTAAAAATGCAGATTAAAATATATTTTAATAAAATAACGAATAGGCATTGAAAAATGACCACAAAGACATAGACCAAAAATGCTGACAGTGATCACATCTGGGTCAAACAATTCCCAGTGATTTTTACTTTAGCTGTATATTACATTTTCTACAATGACTATGTATGTTTTTTGGGAAAAAAAAAAGAGTAGATGAGTTAATTTTTTTTTTTTTTTTTTTTAACTCTT
Source organism: Mandrillus leucophaeus (assembly GCF_000951045.1). Lineage (NCBI taxonomy): Eukaryota > Metazoa > Chordata > Mammalia > Primates > Cercopithecidae > Mandrillus > Mandrillus leucophaeus. Next base: position 2,124,553 of record NW_012104253.1, read on the forward strand.
GTGGCTTCCACTCAGGAATACATAACCTCAAACATCACAGTAAACCACCCTCAACAACATTAATACTCTAAATAGGCTCAAATGGTTTATTTGCCTTGAACATTCCATGTGGATATAAGAAAAAAATATTCTTTTACACTCTTCTAATCTCTGGCAGGAAACCAAGGCTACAGGGAAGCATCTTCTCAGTAAGAATAGCCTTTGAAAGAAACAAACTATCAGAAACACAGTGTGTGTTAAGGATGGGGCAGACAATACAGGTTCTCTTACTGACAGAACCACACAGGTTTTTGAAATTTTAAGAAGCTTGTTGGCAAACATTTTTAGACAATCTCCAATCCCTAGAGGCTAACCTTGGACATCATCCTTGGGTTCTTAGATGGACATGCCACACCCAAAGTGGCTGTAATGGGCTACAAAGTGGTTGTAATGAAACCATGAGAAAGCCTGCCTGCAGGCAAGCCCCAGACTTAGATGAATGTAATCTTGCTGGTGGGCGATCATTATTTGAGGAGACAGTTGGAATATGCTAACTCTTGCCTCTTCCCCCTGCTAGAAGCCTAACGTGAACCTTTTTTTTAAATCTGTAAAATTAGACTCAAATATTACAGGGTTATCATTAGGATCATCGAAGCATTAAACAAATACGAGGTATGATCAGTGAAAACAAGCAATGGACAGGGAACTGAGATACTGAGTCTAGTCTCAGGACTAGGATTAGCTGGTGACCTTGGGTGAAATCACTTAACCTGAGCCTCAGTTTCCTCAGGTGTAAAATCAGGATACACTTGTTCAGCAAGGATGCTGTGAGAGCATCTACCTACAACAGTGATGCTCGCAGGCCCGGGGCTGGCACCGTCTCTCTGTGGGCCTCGGCCTCTTGGTCCCCACAAGGCACGGCTGGGACACCCACCCGACCTCCTCCAGAACCAGAACCCCGGCTGCCCCCGGCTCCGCAGGTCTGCCCCCGACACATCCCTCCTGAAGGCCGCTTGGCCTGGACACAAATCGAAACCGAAAAGCTCATGTGACATTGGAGGCAGGGATGCGGCCTCGCCCGCGCTCAGCCCAGGGAGACGCTGTCTCCACCCAACTCGGCCATCTTGAGAGGCCCGAGCAGACAAAGCGACCCCATTGTTTTGGGTGACGGCGGACGGGGATTCCTCTCCCCTCCCCGCGACGAGGAGCGGGGCGCCCTGGGGGCTCTGGACCTGGCAGTGCGTGTGGCGA
>NW_012104253.1:2126532-2127391 GCF_000951045.1 Mandrillus leucophaeus
GGGCCCGGCGATGCCGCCGCGCAGCTTTCTGGCACTTGTAGTCTCCGCGCTGGGCGGGGCCCGCATCCACCGCACTGAGAGTTCTAGAGATGCGGACTTGGCTCAACGTCCTGGCTCGGTGCCTGGGCTCAGCGAGGTTGGTCCGGGGCCGTGTCTGTCTTCTTCACTGCTGTGGACTCAGCGAATAGCACACAGCCAGAGAAACTTTATAGTGAATGAGTGATGTTATTGGCGAGAGCTAACGTTTAATGAGCGCTTAGCCTGTGCCCGGTGTTGTTCTAAGCCCTTAACCTCTCATTGAATGTTCTCTCACTGAATGAATGAATGACTACATATCAGGTACCAAAATATAGGCACGACAGATGTGTTATTGGATATAGACGGGGAGATTGAGGATACTTTTCAGAGGGGGAGGAGATGAGGGGCGTGCTCAGAGGGTCCCATTGCAAGGCTGGAAAGGGACAAGTGGGGAGGGGGCCTTCAGGGCAGTGTAAGGTTAAGCCAGTAATGACACCTTCACTGTAGGTAAAACCAAGCTGTGATGGAATCTGGTTCCTAATGACAAAAATCATTGTCCCCAAGGTCGCTATGAGGAACAAGAGGGAGACCTACTGAGAACAGCAAGCAGTGGTGCTCCTCCAGCCACGTAGAGCTGGCACTGTCATTCTGTGGGCCTCAGTATCTGAGTCCGTACAAGGCAGGGGCTGGGTTGCCTGCCCACCAAGTTTCCCCCTAGTTCTGGCCCACCACCACCTCCTCCCCTACACCATGACTACATAAGGGCCAGAATCCAGGCTGCCCAGCTGGGTGCGGTGGCTCACGCCTGTAATCCTAGCATTTTGGGAGGCTGAGATGGGAG
>NW_012104253.1:2131051-2131921 GCF_000951045.1 Mandrillus leucophaeus
AACTCCCGACCTCAGGTGATCCGTCTGCCTGGGCCTCCCAAAGTGCTGGGATTACAGGCGTGACCCACCGCACCCAGCCCTTTTCTTTTTTTTGAGACAGGATCTTACTCTGTCAACCTAGCTAAAGTGCAGTGTCACAATCATGGCTCACTGCAGCCTCAACCTCCCTCCCAGCCTCAAATGATCCTCCCACCTCAGCCTCCTGAGTAGCTGGGACTATAGGCACATGCCACCACGCCTAGGTAATTTTTGTTTGTTTGTTGTTGTTATTTTTAGTAGAGATGAGGTTTTGCCAAGTTGCTCAGGCTGCTCTCAAATTCCTGGGCTCAAGGATCCTCCTGCCTCAGCCTCCCAGAGTGCTGGGATTACAGGCATGAGCCACTGTACCCACCCAAGTCTTCCTTGGATCTTCAATACAGCCATGTGTTGACTCCCAACCTTAGAAGGCGGTGTTCTGCTGTTGTTGGGTGGAATGTTCTAAGAAATGTCAATTAGGCCATGTTGGTTGAAAGTGTTCAAGTCTTCAATATCCTTATTGGCTGGGCATGGTGGCTCACGCCGGTAGCCCTAGCACTTTGGGAGGCTGAGGCAGGAGAATTGCTTGAGACTAGGAGTTTGAGGTTACAGTGAGTCATGATTGCACCACTACACTCCCGTCTGGGTGAGAGACCCTGTCTCTATTTTTTAAAAAATAGTAAAATAAATATTCATTTAGTACTTTCTAACTTAAAACATTAGAAACACTGAGAATTTTTTTTTTTTTTTTTTTTTTGACAGGGCCTCACTCTGTCACCTAGGCTGGAGTGCAGTGGCACAATCTCGGTTTACTGCAACCTCTGCCTCCCAGGTTCAGACGATTCTTCTGCCTCA
>NW_012104253.1:2133791-2148176 GCF_000951045.1 Mandrillus leucophaeus
AAACAATAAAGTGCACTGTCAGAGTGCTGAGTCCTGATTGGTGGAATGATGATGGTATGATCTGATTCTCCCAAATCATCTTTGAAAAACTGTGAAACATACAATAAGCTTATTCCTTGCCTAATTACCGGTTGCTGGGTCCCAGGGGGTTGCTGGAACACGGAGACTAATCAGATGATTCTTGTCTTTAAGGAGCATGTGAAAGAGGGGACAGATTAATACCCCATCTTCCTGCTCTCCATCAGTCCACCCTGGTGTAATGTGCCCAAGCAGTTCTGAATAATCTTCCCGGAAAAAATAAATAGGCAACTGCAATGAATTTGTGCAATGATCCTAATGGTAATGAATAATAATAACACACCACTGACAGCGAACGCTGAGTGCTCGCTGCTTGCTAGACACTATGCAGAGGGTTTCCCCTCACATGTACTTTAGGGGTAGAAAGAGGGGCAAAGAGGAAACTCTGTTAGGTGCAGGTCAGTGAACTCTGAATAGGCCATCCACCATCTGAGACTCAGAAACCCGCAGGGACCTGGCTGATGGGCAGGCTGCATGCTGTCTGCACCGTGAATCAGCACCAGGCTGGGAGACGCAGCCACTCGGGGATCCAAAGGACTCAAACATCTGCAACCTGGCCCCAGGCCAAGAGAACAAACTGCAGGCTCCAGATTTGCCGCCCTGTAGAATAGGCTCAAAATGAAACATGTTTGTTATTTCTAACTGGATGGGAACTGAAGGAACCTGAACAATCAGTGTACAAGGATTCATAAATGGACCAAACATGCTTGCTTTTTGTTCTTGAAAGATGTTTGTTGTATTTAATATATAATGAGAAGAGCGGTCAACACTGCCTGGGTGCTGAGCACTTTAAGTGCATTACCTGGGTGGCTGGCTGGGCTGTGCCAGGGCTGAAGGGTGTGGGGAGCTTCTTTCGAGGTGCTCCTTCTGCCTCCTGGCACAGGACTCTGGCTCCAGCACACCCCAAGCTGACCCTGGTGGGGGTAGGGCCCCGCACCCAAACCTGGCCTCTCCCATCTCTTGTTCTGCTGCCTCAGCTTTCTCCTGTCTGTGGTAGAGTCTGCTTGGACAGACTCTGGGCAGGGTAGGGGCAGGGCAAGCTGGAGAGAGAATTCGTTCTAGGTTGATGTGGGATGATAGTGGCTGGTAGAGCACTTGTATCCTATCAGAAACCAGTGATGAACTGTCTGCATGGATGAGATCCCATCCATTCCCACCCTTCTCTTAAAAATACCATACACAATGTCTCCTCGAGGCCAAGTCTCAAGTCGGGTGCCCAGTTTCATACCATCCTTCCTCTCCCTCTCCCAACCCTCGGGCAGGACCAACCCCCTCAGAGGAACCACTGCTGCCCCAGCCCTTTGGGGCTCTACGCCCAGGATCTCCCCTCCACTCCCTGGAAATTCCACATTGGGCCAGGTGTGGTGGCGCACACCCTTGGTCCCAGCTACTGAGAACGCTGAGGTGGAGGTCGAGGCTGCAGTGAGCTGTGATCTCACCACTGCACTCCAGCCTGCAGGACAGAGTGAGACCCTGTCTCTAATAATAATAATAATAAATAATTTAAAGAAAAGAATTTCCATCTTGGGCTCATTCGTTCATTCATTCATTCATCCCCACTTGTGACAGCAGGGAGGTCTAAGCTTCTCGGGATTCTCAGCACCAGCAGGGCCTGGACCAAAGTGTGCACTTGGTTGGTGGGTGTGAAACTAATGCTTTACCCTGAGGAAGGGGCACTAGCGGTGGCCGTGAGGACACGGGGTGCACTGTGGATCAGGACCTTCCTGGCCACATCTCTGGGGCTGTCAGGGTGCTGCTGGAGGGCAAGGCTGGGACTTCACAGGGTTCGCAGGGCTACAGGACGCTTTCTGAGGAGGCTCATTCCGGGATCCACCCCCTTTCTGTCTTGATTCCTTGTCAAATGAGCTTCAGGGTGAGACTGGAGCCAGATCTGGTTCCTGGAGGCTTTGACCCCAGCAGGTTGGAGTTTGAAGCGCGTGGTGAGAACAGAACGGTCTCTTGGCGCCGTCTAGTGGCAGAGGAGGACGTGTCGCATGGAATTTTCTTCTGCTTGTAGGGGGCCCACCTCCCCAGGCTGCTGCGCATCCATGCTGGTGACGCCAGCAGGCTCACCTTCCCAAGGTCACCTGGCTTGCTTGTCCAGGGTCATAGAACAAGTAATGACAATGACCAGAAGGAAAATGGCAGCCTGCACCCCACTGCCCACGGGGAAGACGTTAGTGAATCTTGTCTCTACCTGGGCAGACAATTCCCACCTGGCTCTCCTGACCCCTGGATTAACCCAGGCTGCCTGCAGACGCTCAAAACCTCTGACACCACCCTGGCCCTTCCCTCTGGTGGTGTGTGGCCCCTTCTCTTACCAAAAGCTGTTGGTGTCCCCAGCCAGGACCACTACTCCCTGGGTGTGCTGGGCTCCATCTCCTCCCAGGGTATCACCTCTAAAATTCTCCCCTTGCTCCCAGATGTTCTCTCTCCCTCCTAGATTTTTTCCACTGATATTGGAGCTATTCTATCCCTTCTTTAAAATGAAAAAAAGGAAGCCCTACCGTAGCCCACTGCCAGCACCTTTCCACTGCTTCGCTGCCCTTTCCAGCAAAACTCCTTGAGAATAAGCATATGTGGGCATTGCCTTTCCCACCCCATCCCCACACTCATGGACAGGTACTCTTGGCAAGGTCACCAGTGGCTTCCGTGTGGCCAAATCCAGTGACCAGTTCTCAGTCCTCATCTTGCTTGACCTGTGGACACAGTGATGCAGCCGGCACTCCCTCCTTCTCTGACCACCACCTTCACCTGGCTTTTGGTGGCCGCACTCTCCAGATCCTCCTCGTCACCAAGGTTCCTTCTCCAGTCTCCTCTGCTGGATCCCACTCTTCGCGACCTCTAAAGGTTGGAGGGGCCCAAGCCCCCTGGCTGCTTTGTGTTCTATCAACATGCCCTCTTCAGTGACCCTCTAGCCTTGGATTGATCTTTCTTTCTTGCTTGCTTTCTCTTTCTTTCTTTCTTTCTTTCTTTTTTTTTAGATGGAGTTTCACTCTTGTTGCTCAGGCTGGAGTGCAATGGCACGATCTCTGCTCACTGCAACCTCTGCTTCCTGGGTTCAAGTTATTTTCCTGCCTCAGCCTCCCAAGTAGCTGGAATTATAGGCATGTGCAAAATTAGTACCCGGCTAATTTTGTATTTTTAGTAGAAACGAGGTTTCTCCGTGTTGGTCAGGCTGGTCTCAAACTCCCGACCTCAGGTGATCCGTCTGCCTGGGCCTCCCAAAGTGCTGGGATTACAGGCGTGACCCACCGCACCCAGCCCTTTTCTTTTTTTTGAGACAGGATCTTACTCTGTCACCTAGGCTGGAGTGCAGTGGCACAATCTCGGTTTACTGCAACCTCTGCCTCCCAGGTTCAGACGATTCTTCTGCCTCAGCCCCCTGAGTAGCTGGGATTACAGAGGCATTCCGCCATGCCTGGCGAAATTTTTTTTTTTTGTATTTTTTACTAGAGACTGGGTTTTGCCGTGTTGGCCAAGCTGGTCTGGAACTCCTGACCTCAAGTGATCTGCCTGCCTCGGCCTCCTAAAGTGTTGGGATTACAGGCATGAGCCACCACGCCCGGCCAGGGCCAAGCATCTTCTCTGGGCCCTGATGAGTTGCCACGCTCCTTTCTAGTTGGATCAGCTTCCCATATTTTATCCTTTGCACTTCCAGAGTTGCAAATATCTCCCAGAGTTCCTTTCGTGTGAGGTTTTTGTTTTTGTTTTTGTTTTTGCTGGCATCACACCCCCAGGACATCATCGTCCTTCTCATCTCAGCTGTTTCCTTACTTATGTGGACAGGCCGCCCTCACTCCACCCCTCTGGCTGCACTGCTGGAGCCCCTGGCTGGTGGCAGTGTCCACCTTCACTCCAGCAGCTGTTTCCTCTTATGACCTCACTTATATTTGATTGGAATGTTCGCTCCAGGGCTATCGCATTTTATTTCTTTTTATCACACATTCACCTCTGTGGGTCAGTGATATAATTGACCATGGATCATAACGTGCTTCTGTCTTTTATGATGCAGTGATTTGTGGACTGAAGAGCTGGCCGCTAAGCTTGTATTTTATTCAATTACTCACAGGTAATTTACCATGGTAACTGGTACTTGAACCGTGTTGCTGGGAAACTGGTGTTACTGAACTAAACCGCGATAAGGAAATCTTGTCCATATAGATTGGACCCATGCAAAGCTGGGACTGCCTATACTGACTGATTTTCTCCCTCCATCTCATGTTCCTCCTGCCCGTTCATGCAGGAACCTAGCTTGGTCTGTGGTTCTAGGACTGAAAGTAGAAGGTGCCTGTTGGTCTTTCAGGCTTTTGTTTTTTTTTTCCCCCCAAAAGTCCAAGCCCTTGAGAGTAAAAGGGCATATGGGGGAGAAAGGAGAAAGTTAGAATCCCCCATGTAGGCAAAGCGTGCTGGAGAAGCAGGAGGTGACAGAGCCATAAGAAGACTCTCCAGGCTGGGGTGAGGAGAGGCAGGTGAGGGGGCCCTGCTGCCTACCGGCCCCTGGAAAGCAATGCTGGCGAAGTGGGAGCTGGCACCCAGGTGACAAGACCCCAGGCAGGCTGGCCAAAGAGGCCCTCCTACCCATTGAGGCCAGGAGCAGCAGGAGAGGTGTGGGACCAGGGGGCCAGGGTAACCGGTGGGAGACAAAGTAGCAAGTGTAAGAAGCCATGTGCGCTCAGTTCTGCTTGCCAGCAGAATTTCACAAAGCCCTGCCCCTTCGGATTCTCTGAGGACAAAACGGGACAGAGCACAAGCCCACGTGTCTTGCTGGAGTCAATCTATCCTTAAAAGATAAATGGCCCTAGCCTTGCCTTTTCCTGCACGTAAGATAATGTATGACGGGGTTAGTGCTGATGATAACCTGATGTGGTTATAAATCTACAATCTATAACCAGATGTACTCTCTCTTTTTTTTTTTGAGATGGAGTCTCACTCTGTCACTAAGACTGGAGTGCAGTAGCACAACCTTGGCTCACTGCAACTTCCACCTCCCGGGTTCAAGTGATCCTCCTGCCTCAGCCTCCCAAGTAGCTAGGACTATAGGCGTGTGCCACCACACCCGGTGAATTTTTGTATATAATTTTTTTTTTTTAGACAGAGTTTCGCTCTTTTGCCCAGGCTGGAGTGCAGTGGCACAATCTCGGCTCACTGTAGCCTCCGCCTTCTGGGTTTCAAGTGATTCTCCTGCCTCAGCCTCCCAAGTAGCTGGGATTACAGGTACCTACCACCACGCCCAGCTAATTTTTATATTTTTAGTGGAGATGGGGTTTCACTATGTTGGCCAGGCTGGTCTCAAACTCCTGACCTCGTGATCTGCCTATCTTGGCCTCCCAAAGCGCTGGGATTACAGGCATGAGCCACCGCGCCCAGCCTAATTTTTGTATGTTTAGTAGAGACAGCGTTTCACCATGTTGGCCAAGCTGGTCTCAAACTCCTGACCTTGTGATCCGCCTGCCTCGACCTCTCAAAGTACTGGGATTATAGGCGTGAGCCGCCGTGCCTGGCCTATAAACAGATATACTCTTGTACCCAGACTTTGATGTGATTTTGCATGCACTGAACCTCCACTACCTAGATATAAGCTATGATCTGAAATGCTGTTCTGGAGCATTCTGACAGTACCTCTCTCAAAGACTTCTCCTGGCCTGTGCAGCCTCTAGGCTTCAGTAAGGCTTCTGAATAAAATTACATGTGTTTAAACGCTTGGGCAGGGACCAGGCACGGTGGCTAATGCCTGTAATCCTAGCACTTAGGGAGGCTGAGGAGGGAAGGTCCCTTGAGACCAGGAGCTTGAGACCAGCTGGGGCAGCAAAGTGAAACCCCATCTCTACAAAAAATTAGGTGTGCATGGTGGCATGGGCCGGTGGTCCCAGTCGCTTGGGAGGCTGAGCTGGGAGGATTGCTTGGGCACTGGGAGGTCGAGGCTGTGGTGAACCCTGATCACACCACCCCAGCCCAGGCGAGAGTGAGACGCTGTCTCAAAAAGAGAAAGACAAAAAAAGTCGAATGCTTTTCTTGCGTCAATACTGGTGTGACAGATGACAGATGACCTGGGCCAGCACGTTCTCCCCAGACAGAGCCTGTCCCTGCTGCACTTTAGCTGACTCAGGAAAGGGCAGAACCCTGAAACTGAATCCTGGGATGTGCCGGACGTGGAATCGCAGAGTCATGGAATGGGAGCCTGGACAGACACTAGACTGTTGCATACACTGGAGAGGGCGGACTTGTGGGCACGCCCCGCTGCTGGAGGGAGAGGCCTGTGTCTCCGGCTGCGTCGTCACCACGCGCTGGGGGCGTCTAACGGCTTCGTCCAGCATCCCCAGATCCACCAGATGGGTTAACTCCGCAATGCAAAAGGCAGGAACAGGTTTGGAAAGGGCAGTAGCTTGCTGAAGTCTCAGAGATAACAGGAGGTTGAGTAGGGGTTCGAACCTGGAGGCCGACTGTGTCTAGAGCCTTCAAGCCACCAAGGGGCATGGGCCGGGTCCTCTCCTTCCATTTACCCCATGCAGAAGGGCTGGGAATCCTCCAACGTTCCCTCCCTCTCTCCCAAACGTCGACGAGCTCTCTGGGCGGCAGCGTCCAGTGCAGAAAGCCGGATGCCAACAGCCCGGCCGGGATGCCCGCGCAGCAGCAGCGGGGCCAGAGCATCCCGACACCTGCAGGCCCCCACCAGCGCACAGCACCTGCAGCTGCCCGCTGTCCTGGCACGTGGGGCTGGGCCCGGCACCAAGCAGGCGCTGGCAGATATTAACGTAGCCGCTTCCCTTAATTCCATGAGACCTTTCCTCCCAGGACTGATGGAGAGGCAGCAGCAGAATCTCCTCCATCTGCCTCGCCAGCTGGTCACACAGGAAGGCCTGGAACCACCTAGAGCAAGCTTGTCTAACCCGCGGCCCGCATGCGGCCCAACACAAATTGTAAACTTTCTTAAAGCATTTTATTTTATTTTATTTTATTTTATTTTGTGTTTCCCCGCTCTTAGCTGTCCTTAGTGTATTTTATGTGCCCCAAGACAATTCTTATTCTTCCAACGTGGCCCAGGGAGGCCAAAAGACTGGACACCCTAGAATGACCCAGGTCACTTGCCTAGAACAACTGTCACGCCCGGCCAAGTCTTGGTCTTGTTGCTTAGACTGGAGTGCAGTGGCGCGATCTCGGCTCACTGCAACCTTCACCGCCCCCCGGACTTCAAGCAATTCTTCAGCCTCAGCCTCATGAGTAGCTGGGATTACAGGCACCTGCCACCACACCCAGCTAATTTTTGTCTTTTTAGTAGAGACAGGGTTTCACTGTGTTGCCCAGGCTGGTCTCGAACTCCTGACCTCAGGTAATCTGCCCACCTCGGCCTCCCAGAGTGCTGGGATTACAGGCGTGAGCCACCGCACCCAGCTTCACTTTGAAGAAATAACTCCCCACTTTACTCCAAAGGATGTGCATATTTCACAGGCAATCCGAAGTTCCCAGAGGCTTGCCTGTGTCTGCAAGACTGGGACTTTGCTGGGCCTCAGGACCGCGGTCACTTCTCACCATGGCAGTGGGGGGACATGTTGACATTTTTAGCGACAAAACAAAACCCTATTTCACCCTTAAAGGTGATAGAACATAAAAGGATTTATCAGAAAATAGTGTTACTCTTTCCCTTATCACTGCAGAATCCCCTGGTGCTGCCAGACAGCCTTATTCTGTTATTTCTTTCTCTCTGTCTCTCCTGCTTTTGAGACAAGGTCTCTTTCTGTTGTCCAGGCTGGAGTGCAATGGCACTATCATAGCTCACTGCAGCCTTCACCTCCTGGGCTCAAGCGATCCTCCTGCCTCAGCCTCCCCAAATGCTGGGATTACACATGTGAGCCACTGTGCCCAGCCTGTAACTACCTTTCGTGTATATTAAAACTCTTTAGCATTTATTTTCTAAGTGGAGTGAGTAGGGGGCTGTGCATCAGCCACTGACCTCTCTACACTTGACTTCCATTCCTCGAGCATGAGGGGAAGACACAGCGAGACCCTGTTTAGGAGCGCTGCTCAGGCTGGGCGCAGTGGCTTACGCCTATAATCCCACACTTTGGGAGGCCAAGGCTGGTAAATGGCTTGAGTCCAGGTATTCAAGACCAGCCTGGGTAACTTGGCAAAATCCTGTCTCTATAAAAAATACGTAAAAAGTAGCTGGTCATGGTGGCATATACCTGTGGTTCCAGCTACTGGGTGGTGATGGGGGACTGAGGTGGGAGGATCACTTGAGCCTGGGAGGTGGGGGTTGCAGTGAGCTGAGATTGTGCCACTGCACTGCAGGCTGGGTGACAGAATGAGACTCTGTCTCAAAAAGAAAAAAAAAAAAAAGTAGCACTGCTCAGACAGCCTGTGAATAGCAACTTGGAGGCCTGAGGCCTGTTGATGGATCTTGCAATGAAAATGGGCTGCTGGGGCCAAAGAGATTTGGGAATCACCGAGTTAGACGAAGCCGAAGGGGTGTCATCACTGCAGCTCCTTTCAAATCCTCTAGGAGGCCCTTCCACTTGGCTATGAGACTATTTTTATTTATTTATTTATTTGGCAGGGTCTCACTCTTGCCACCTAGGCTGGAGTGCAGTGGTGTGATCACAGTTCACTGCAGCCTTGACTTCTCAGGCTCAGGTGATCCTCCCACCTTAGCCTCCCAAGTAACTGGGACTGCAGGTGCACAAAACTGTGCCCAGCTATGAAACTACTTGTCGGTGGAGCATCTGTGGGGCTAGAGATCTACAGGTGACGTCAGCCTGGAGAACACTGTTGTGGAACATAGTATGTGTTTAATAAACACCAGTCACTACTGCAATCTTTTTAAAGAAGGTAAACAGCCCTTCCTCTTGCTAGTCCTCATTTGGACCAGAGGGCTTATTCCATAGGCAGCTGGCAGCCTCCCTCCTGGGCTTGGCCAAGGACACCTCTCTCCTGCTATTGAGGTGACTTTGGAGGAGTTTGGGAGGCCTTGCTGACACTGACATGGGTGGTGAGAAAGAGCTCTGGTTCTGGAAGGATCCTGGTGCTGCCACTCCCAGCTGTATGACCTTGGATGAGTCCCTTAACTACCCTGTGCTATGTTCCCGTGAGCGTACCTGCCCCGGGGCTGTGTGAAGAACAGATGGCACCACGTGGTACAGCTGCTAGCACAATGATCGATCAATCACGGCCATTGTTGCTATCGCTATTGTCATTAGCAGTAGCAATGACGGTGGTGCTTTAGCCCCACCGGCACCGATCCCGGAACTCCATTCTGGGGGTGAACCTTACTTGAGGAATGTAAAACGCTTCCAAGCAACAGACTGAAAAAAAAATAGTTTCTTTTACTGAAATGCAAAAAGCAGAAGCCTTAAGTTGCATCTTTATTTCTTGAGATTTTAATTTTAATTTTTTGAGACAGAGTCTCGCTCTGTCGCCCAGGCTGGCGTGCAACGGCACGATCTTGGCTCACTGCAAGCTCCGCCTCCCAGGTTCACGCCATTCTCCTGCCTCAGCCTCCCGAGTAGCTGGGACTACAGGTGCCCGCCACCATGCCCGGCTAATTTTTTTTTTTTTTTTTTTTTGTATTTTTAGTAGAGATGGGGTTTCACTGTGTTAGCCAGGATGGTCTCGATCTCCTGACCTCATGATCCGCCCACCTTGGCCTCCCAAAGTGCTGGGATTACAGGCGTGAGGCACTGTGCCCGGCCTATTTCTTGAGGTTTTAAAAAAATTGTGATAAATGATGAATAAAATTTACCATTTCAATCATTTGAAGTGTATAATTCAGTGGCATTAAGTAAATCTGTAAAGTTGTACAAGCATCACCACCATCCATTTCCAGACATTCTGTCGTCCCAAAGAGAAATTATGTACACATTAAACAGTAACTCCCCACCACTCCCAACTCAATGGGCAGTGTGGGAAGGGACACTATGCAAGGTGAAGACCCTCCCCAGCGTCCTGCTAGTGCCTGCTCAGCTGTCACCCGTCAGGCAGAACGCTGAAACTCAGTCACAAGCTGCTGCTGCCATCTGCAGCATATAACAAAGGGAAAATTCAGCAAGTATGTGCTTCTTTAGCCTCCTCTCTTAATACTACACCTTCAGAATTAAAATTGTGGTGGACAACTAAACGCGATGTGGTGTTCTGCATGGGATCCTGGAACAGAAAAGAAACACGAAGAAAATCTGAACACACTGGGCGTGGAGGCTCATGTCAGCAACTCCTGGGCCAAGGCAGGAGGATCGCTTGAGCCCAGCAGATCAAGAATGCAGTGAGCCGTGTTCATGCCACTGTACTCAAGCCTGGTGAGAGAACGAGACCTCATCACTTAAAAAAAATTATAGGCGGGCGGATCACTTGAGTACAGGAGTTCAAGACCAGCCTAGCCAACATAGCAAAACCCCATCTCTACTAAAAACACAAAAAATAGCTGAGTGTGGTGGCACATGCCTGTAATCCCAGCTACTTGGGAGGCTGAGGCACAAGAATCGCTTAAACCCTGGTTGCAGTGAGCTGAGGTTGCGCCACTGCACTCCAGCCTGGGCAACAGAGGGAGATTGTGTCTCACAATAAATAAATAAAATCATGACTATAGGCCAGGCGTGGTGGCTCACGCCTGTAATCCCAGTACTTTGGGAGGCCGAGGCAGGTGGATCACCTGAGGTCAGGACTTCGAGACCAGCCTTGCCAACATGGTGAAACCCCGTCTCTACTAAAAACACCAAAATTAGATGGGCCTGGTTGCACGTACCTGTAATCCCAGCTACTCGGGAGGCTGAGGCAGGAGAATCGCTTGAACCCAGGAGGTAGAGGTTGCAGTGAGCCGAGATCGTGCCACTGCACTTCAGTCTGGGTGACAGAGTAAGACTCTGTCTCAAAAAAAAAAAAAAAAAATTATATAGTAACGTCTGTTTAACAAAGAAAGTCAAAATTGTCACTGTTGAGCCTCTTGGGGCCCCCAGGTCATGGGTACTGGGGTACGGTACAACATTCCTTCCCTTTCAGAGGGACTTACCAGCAAAGAAAGGGGGTACTATTTTCTTTATGAACCAGTATAATTTCCCCTCCAAACCTCCCCTCATTCAGGCAGCTAGGCCAGAGCTTGCCATGGCTCTTAGCAGGGACTGTTACAACAGAACACAGAAGAGTACAGCCAATTCCTTGCTTCTGACCTTCCAGAGGTTGGTGAGCACACGAGGCCCATGGTGGCTCAGAGGTGCCTCTGTGGAAATGAGGAAAAGCGCCTCTCCACTTCTTTGTATGCAGGTCTAAGCCAGGACAGGCAATGTGCCAATTTCACCGCCACTGGCTCACTAAACATCTGCATAACCTTGTGGGGCAGCCTCAGAGCTGAGAGCTGAGCCAGGGACGGTGTGGAGGGAAGTGGATACATCAGAGCCAGAGTTTCTCTGGGAATATCCCACAGGCCAGGGTGGGGTCAGGGATGGGAGAATCAGAGGACAGGCAGGAAGGTGAGGTGCTTGAACAGGGGCAGCTGCCCTGGCCTGGGCAAAGATGATAGAGACACTGAGGGTGGTTTGGGGTTCTGGGAGCAAAGGGCATAGCTCCTTCTTGCTCCTGAGAGGTGTCCAGCTCAGTGAGAACAGCAAGAAAGCTGCTGGGGGCTGCCTGGGAAGGAGGCCTGAGACTACCTGGCAGTTACAAGGCAGCAGGGTGTGGAGGCAGCTGAAGGGAAGCTAGATGTGGAGTGGGAAACGCTGTGCCCCGTGTGGACCTTCCTGGAGTGAGATGGCCTCCACAGATGCCAGTGGAGATGGACAAGGTGACAGGGGACCAGACTCCCCACCCACACCACCCATGACTTGGCTGCCACAACCCCCAGAACTGAAGGGTGGGATCCTGAGATTGAGCTTCTGTCCCTCTGTGGAATGGAAACTTGAAGCAAAAGTGAAGGGAAGGTGCCTTCATGAAGAGGAAGAAAGGTTTCCAGGATAGTAGGCCTACGGTTGGTGATCTGGAATGGCATGCATCCAATTCTACCTTTGGAATACCTCCCAAACCCAACTCCTTTCCCGTTTGCACTGCTGCCACTGTGGTCCAAGCCACCCTCATCTCTGGATTATCTCTGTAGCCCCCCAACCCTCCAAAGGCTCTCTGCCCCTACTCTGGTCTCAAAGAGTTAGTTCTCAACAGACCAGCAGAGTGCACCCACTACAATGCAGAGACCAGGTCAGTCCTTAAAATCCTGCAACGGCTTTATGCCACTGAGTCCTTTCGGTAGCCACTTATTACCTCTCTGACCACCACCTAGTACTGAAACCCACGCTCACACCACTGCGTGATCACTTCCACCCCTGGGCCCTTGCATACAGTGAGCCCCAGGCCTGCAATGCCCTTCCTTCACTTCCTTCATAGTCACCTTCCCAGTAAAGCCTTCCCTGCCTCTTTTGTAAATTTCTCCCCACCCTCTATACCCTTCCCACCTCTCTCCCCATCTTTAGCTTTTCCCTGTATCACTTACTTCAACACGGCATAGATTCTGCTGAAGGCAGGGATTTCTGCCTCTTGTTTAACGCTAGCTGCCCAGTGCCTAGAAAAGTGCCTGGCACCCAGTAGGTGTTCGATAGATATTTATAGAGCTACATGAACTAAGCTTGGGAGGGGGGGTTGTTTTTCTTCGGGCCTTTGCCCATTTCACTCCCTCCTTCTCGTTCCAGCTTCTAGGTTTCTCATTCCTTCTGCTTCTCCTCTTTTGCTGGCTCTGGCCTGCAGCCCTCTTGCCCCGGTGTAAAGGGCTCAAAACACCGGACAGCTCTGCCACCGTGGGGAAGAGACCTTGACTGAGAAGCCAGGGCCCCGGCCTGCAGGGTCACCAGTATCTTGGGCAGGCCGGGCTGTCGCTGGGGCTTGGGTGAGTCCACTAGGCATGGAGAGGGTGGGTACTCCCAGCTGGCTCGCCAACCCTCGCTTCTTGCCTCGCAAGAGCAAGCCGGCGGAGGGTCTGTGGGTCAAGCAGGGTCCAGCTCTAGTTTCCCCACCGCCAGGCTGTGCGCCCTCAGCTAGGCCTCTCCTCGCTTACAGGGCTTGCGGACACTTCTGACCCTCACTGAGGTCGTGAAGATGACAAAAGTCAGTGGTCCACAACTGGTGGCGTCGGGCCCGCAGCATACCCACTACGTACGACTGGCCGCTAAGTCAGCCGAGGCCCTGGAGCTTGGCTCCACAACCCAGTCCACGGCCAGCTTTCCCGGGCTGCTCCGTTCCGCGAGGCCACCGCCCCATCCATATTCGGCAGGGCATTTCCACGCGTCCCAACGCAGGCAAGCAAGCCCCAGAGAACCCTTTTTCGGGCGACACTGTGCCCACTTCACTAGAGAGGGAACCGAGGTCCAAGTCACTGGGAGAGGAACACATGACGTACTGAGCTCTTTCCTTAGCAAGTGACCTAACCCGCCTTGCCCAAAGCCGCGAGCAGAGGGCCAGGCCGTAAGTGCGCTAGCTCTGCTGTTCCGAGGCCCGCCAGTTTCCGAACCCTGGTCTCAGAACGAGGTCTCTCCGGCCCTCGCCCGCCGCAGCAAAAGCCTTGTTCCAAGACTACACCAGACGGGTCACACGACCCAGTTCGGCTCGGTCACGTGTCCCGCAGTCCGGTCCTGTGCACCCTCGGACCAATCCCAGCGGCCAGGAAGGAGAGACATTGTGATTGGTCCATGCCCCCAGGGGGCGGGACTCTTGCTGAGGAGGGCCCTCCCCGTTCTCACAGCTATGTTCCGCGTGAATCTCGCTCTCTCGCGAGATTGGGCGTGTGACTGGTGCCCTCAGGTCCCACAATGCACCGGCCGGAGGCGGGGCGGTCCTGCATTGGCGCAACCTGGAGCGCCGTTTGCGTCATCTCTCGGTGTCGCCCTTGAGATTCGGGCATGTTTTGCCGAGATTCTGCACTCAGCTCTGGGGAGCCTGGAGAAGAGAACGAATTTGCCCTGGGCCCGGGAGTTTAGGCTCGTCGTCGTCCCCTCCTTGCCTCTAAGGCCCTCTCCTCGCGACAGCCTCTGAAACCGTCGGCTCCTTCCTCGTTTTTGTCACGGCCTGGCTTGCATTCCAAGCCAGGCACTCATTTCATGTTTATTGTGCCAGATGGACTAGGGATTCTTAAACCGTGGTCCATGGCTGGGCTTCTGGGGTCGTGACCCCCTTAAAGTTATATGCACTATGTAGGTTGTTGTGGGTGCTGCTTTTGGAGGTGGTACGTGGCTGCTGTCACACTTAAGTGCTGGGTACCATCACAGGACTGGCAGGGCCCTACTGTGGCCGTCAGTGCGCTCTTTGTCAGCAGAGAGCCTGACGCAGATGTCCAAAAGTGCTAAT
>NW_012104253.1:2148671-2151974 GCF_000951045.1 Mandrillus leucophaeus
GGGAGTACGTGTGCCACCGCTCCTGGACCTGCACACAGCTTTTGATTGTATGCCTTCCTCCTGTGATCATGCTGTTCTCTGACCGAACAAGTCTCTCTTCTTTCTATCAAACATCGATTGAGCTTGAGCGAGGGTATGGAGGGGTTGAGCACAGTGCCAGACACTGGAGACACGTTGGTGAACAAGACAAGCCTGGGCAGTGTTCCCACAGAGCTCACCAGCTAGCGGGTGAGACAGGTTGGAGATGGGGGAGAGGCTGCGGGCGTCTCAGATCTGGCACTAGAGAGAGAAACTCCAGGATAAGCAGTCAATAGCTAAGTCAGGGCCTGGCGCAGTGGCTCACGCCTGTAATCCCAGCACTTTGGGAGGCTCAGGCAGGTGGGTCACGAGGTCTAGAGTTCAAGACCAGCCTGGCCAACATGGTGAAACCCCGTCTCTACTAAAAATACAAAAATTAGTCGGGCATCGTGTCGGGTGCCTGTAATCCCAGCTGCTTGGGGGGCTGAGGGAGGAGAATCGCTTGAACCCAGGAGGCGGAGGTTGCAGTGAGCAGAGATGGAGCCACTGTACTCCAGTGTGGGCGACAGAGCAAGACCCAACTCTGTCTCGGGGGGAAAAAAAAAAAGCCAAGTCAGGGCAAGATGTGAAATAGCAGGTTGGAAGGCTCCGGGGTAAGACTTGACCTGTCACAAGAGGAGAGAAGGTGGCTGGGGCAGCGATTTGCTTTCTGGAATGGTGGTGGCTAGGCAGGGTTCTGAATGGATCAGATGGGTGTTTTTGGAAGATCACTCTGGCTGTTAATGTTAGGGGTGCAAGGGCAGGAGGGAGTTGGGCAGCCAGAGGCGGAAAGAGAACAGCCAGAACAGAGGCTGGAGGTAGAATTCTGAACATGTGTGGGAACTTTTCTGGGCCTCAATTTGCCCATCTGTGAATTGGGAGGTGGACTCATCTTTGGTAAGGTCCTCCTGTAGCAGGACGAGCCGCAGACAAAACTCCTCAGACACCGAATTAAAGAAGGAAGAGGTTTTGTATTCGGCCGGGAGCGTCGGCAGACTCGCGTCTTAAGGGCCGAGCTCCCTGAAGAAGAAATACTTGGCCTTTTTAAAGGCTTACAACTTTAACGGATCCATGTGAAAGGGTCGTGATAAATCAAGCAAGCGTGGAAAACGTGACGGGGGGCTACATGCATCAGCTAACAGAACAAAAAGTTTTACAGTGCTTTCTCATACAATGTCTGGAATTTACAGATAACACTAGTAGTTTTGGTCAGGGGTTAATATTATTATTATTATTTTAACCACCAGGGCCAGGTGGTGGCGCCAAGGTCATCTATCTTACCTCTGTTTCTTTCCAACTTTTTGCTTTCTCCCCTTTCTCCTGTCTTATAAACTAGGGAAAAGGGGATGTGGGGAAAAGCTGGGAAGGACAACAGGAGAAGTGGTGGTCTCATTCTATGCTCCCACCTCTGATTAAAATTTAGCAACACTCAGCCGGGCGCGGTGGCTCACTGCTGTAATCCTGGCACTTTGGGAGGCTGAGGTGGGTGGATTGCCTGAGCTCAGGACTTTGAGACCAGCCTGGGCAACACGGTGAAACCCTATCTCTACTAAAATACAAAAAAATTAGCCGGGTGTGGTGGCATGCGCCTGTAGTCCCAGCTACTCGGGAGGCTGAGGCAGGAGAATTGCTTGAACCCAGGAGGTGAAGGCTGCAGTGAGCCGAGATCGTGCCACTGCACTCCAGCCTGGGCGACAGAGCGAGACTCCGTCTCAAAAAAGAAAAAAAAGAAAATTTACCAACACTTCAGGTAGGTGAGAACTTACAAGTGGTTAAAACAGGGGAGAAAGATAATGGGAAGGAAAGGAGGCAGGAGGGAGGGAGGAAACAAGGAAAGGGGACACCTGCGAAAGAAGGGACTCCAGTGAAAAATCACAAAGGGTTGATCAATGTCATGTGATTAGGCCAGCTGTCAATTACAGAAGTTAGGATTCTATCTTCCCACAGAGACTGGGAAGTCTAACCTTCCTCATGATTACATTTCAAAAGGACGTCTTTCAGGTCCTTAGAAACACTCCAGAGCTGAAGGAGATACATACACATCTCAAAGGGATAGAAGCAGGATTCATATTTGCAAGCCATTTTTAGTAAATGCTCGAAGGGAGGTGCCAGGGGTCTGTCATTAGGTGTTGGCTAAAAACAAATAGTAAATTCTGGCATCACTGAGCTTCTCTGGCAGGCATTGTAATGGGGGTGCTGGGGTCACCCTAGGACCTTGTGCTTCTAGAAGCATGCTACTGTTTTGTCATCTCTTAGTGCAGAGGTTAGAATGGAGTTGTCATGTGCTGAGAAGTCTGCAGCTCTCGGTGCACTTTTTTTTTTTTCTTCCTTTTTTGAGATGGAGTCTCAGTCTGTCGCCCAGGCTGGAGTGCCATGGCATGATCTTGGCTCACTGCACCCTCTACCTCCCTGGTTCAAGCAGTTCTTCTGCCTCAGCCTCCCGAGCAGCTGGGACTACAGATTCACGCCACCACACCCGGCTAATTTTTGTATTTCTTTTTTGGTAGAGATGGGGTTTCACCATGTTGGCCAAGCTGATCTTGAACTCTTGACACCTCTCGGCCTCCCAAAGTGCCATGATTACAGGTGCGAGCCACCACGCCTGACCAGGATGCACTTTTATTCATTTAGTAATTTCTTCACGGCTTCTGTATCTTTTTCAATATGGAGAATGGTGCTGTTGTGAGCATTCTTGGGCTTGTAGCTGTCATTCTTTTGTGCAAGTGCTGGTGGCTAAATTCCTAGAAGCAGAATTGCAGAGTCAAAATGTATGACATTTTAAACATTTTAAATGTTTAGCATTTTAAACATTTTAAACATTACCTAATTACCCTTCCAAAGAGTTGTACAAATCTGCGTAGCCATCAAAATAAACTAAAATGCTGTTTCCTCCCATCTTCCCCACTACCTTTGTAATCTCTTGTCCCACCAGGGCTGCTAATTTCTTTTTTTTTTTTTTGTCTTTTTTTTTTCCTTTTTGTGGAGAACGGGGTCTTGCTATATTGCCCAGGCAGATCTCGAACTCCTGGCTGGGCTCAAGCTATCCTCCTGCCTCTGCCTCCCTAAGAGCTGGGGTTATAGGTGTGAGCCACCACACTCAGCCTCTTTTTTTTTGCTCTGGTTGCCCAGGCTGGAGTGCAATGGCGCGATCTTGGCTCACCGCAACCTGCACTTCCCGGGTTCAAGTGATTCTCCTGCCTCAGCCTCCCAAGTAGCTGGAATTACAGGCATGTGCCACCACGCCTG
>NW_012104253.1:2157444-2158232 GCF_000951045.1 Mandrillus leucophaeus
AGATTCACGCCACCACACCCGGCTAATTTTTGTATTTCTTTTTTGGTAGAGATGGGGTTTCACCATGTTGGCCAAGCTGATCTTGAACTCTTGACGCCTCTCGGCCTCCCAAAGTGCCATGATTACAGGTGCAAGCCAGCACGCCTGACCAGGATGCACTTTTATTCATTTAGTAATTTCTTCACGGCTTCTGTATCTTTTTCAACATGGAGAATGGTGCTGTTGTGAGCATTCTCGGGCTTGTAGCTGTCATTCTTTTGTGCAAGTGCTGGTGGCTAAATTCCTAGAAGCAGAATTGCAGAGTCAAAAGGTATGACATTTTAAACATTTTAAATGTTTAGTATTTTAAACATTTTAAACATTACCTAATTACCCTTCCAAAGAGTTGTACAAATCTGCGTAGCCATCAAAATAAACTAAAATGCTATTTCCTCCCATCTTCCCCACTACCATTGTAATCTCTTGTCCCACCAGGGCTGCTAATTTCTTTCTTTTTTTTTTTTTGTCTTTTTTTTTTTCCTTTTTGTGGAGAACGGGTTCTTGCTATATTGCCCAGGCAGGTCTCGAACTCCTGGCTGGGCTCAAGCTATCCTCCTGCCTCTGCCTCCCTAAGAGCTAGGGTTATAGGTGTGAGCCACCACACTAAGCCTCTTTTTTTTTGCTCTGGTTGCCCAGGCTGGAGTGCAATGGCGTGATCTTGGCTCACCGCAACCTGCACTTCCCGGGTTCAAGTGATTCTCCTGCCTCAGCCTCCCAAGTAGCTGGAATTACAGGCATGTGCCACCACG
>NW_012104253.1:2158282-2162552 GCF_000951045.1 Mandrillus leucophaeus
CACCACCACACCTGGCTAATTTTTGTATTTTTAGTAGAGATGGGGTTTCACCATATTGGCCAGGCTGGTCTCAAACTCCTGACCTCATGATCTGCCTGCCTCGACCTCCCAAAGCGTTGGGATTACAGGCATAAGCCACCTCGCCCAGCCCACCTTCTCTCTTATAGATGTATAGATACATTGTCTTTATCTGATCTGATGCCCCGGCACCCTTGATTCCCCAAGTATACCTCCACAAACACGAACCCTCTCCTACTTGACTTTCTTACGGACCTTGTGTCAGGAAATTGACACTGTTAAAAACAATGTGAATTTGGCTGGGCACGGTGGCTCATTCCTGTAATCACAGCACTTTGAGAGGCCAAGGTGGGCAGATTGCCTGAGGTCAGGTGTTTCAGACCAGCCTGGCCAACATGGTGAAACCCTGTCTCTACTAAAAATACAAAAATTAGCTGGGCATGGTGGCACGCACCTGTAATCCCAGCTACTCAGGAGGCTGAGGTGGGAGGATCACTTGAACCCAGGAGGTGGAGGTTGCAGTAAGCCGAGATTGCGCCACTGCACTCCAGCTTGGTGACAGAGTGAGACTCCGCCTTCAAAACAAAGCAAAACAAAAGTGAATGAACATCAGACTCCATTCCATTTTACCAGATACGCACAAAGTCTTCTTTCCCTTCTGTCCTATTCTCTATCCAGAGAACTGCATGGTAATTCCTTGCCATGTCTCGTCAGCCTCGTGGCAGGAACAGCCCCTTAGCCTCACTTTGTCTCTTAGTGTCCTTGACAGTCTATCTTAGTCCGTTTGTGCTGCTATAATAAAATACCACAGACAGGGTCATTTATAAAGAAGAGACCTTTGGCCAGGTGTGGTGGCTCATGCCTGTAATCCCAGCACTTTGGGAGGCCGAGGTGGGCAGATCATGAGGTCAAGAGATCAAGACCATCCTGGCCAACGTGGTGAAACCCTGTCTCTACTAAAAATACAAAAATTAGAGCCAGGTGTGGTGATGTATGCCTGTAATCCTAGCACTTTGGGAGGCCGAGGTGGGTAGATCACGAGGTCAGGAGATCAAGACCATCCTGGCCAACGTGGTGAAACCCTGTCTCTACTAAAAATACAAAAAATTGGGCAGGCGGTGGCTCACGCCTGTAATCCTAGCACTTTGGGAGGCCGAGGCGGGTGGATCACAAGGCCAGGAGATCCAGACCATCCTGGCTAACACGGTGAAACCCCGTCTCTACTAAAAATACAAAAAATTAGCCGGGCGTGGTGGTGGGTGCCTGTAGTCCCAGCTACTACTCGGGAGGCTGAGGTAGGAGAATGGCGTGAGCCAGGGAGGCGGGGCTTGCTGTGAGCCGAGATCGTGCCACTGCACCCCAGCCTGGGCGACAGAGCGAGACCCCGTCTCAGAAAAAAAAAAAAAAAAGTCCCCGTGGGGTGGCTTATACCTGTAATCCCAGCACTTTGGGAGGCTGAGGCAGGCGGATCACCTGAGATTGGGAGTTTGAGACCAGCCTGACCAACATGGAGAAACCGTGTCTCTTCTAAAAATACAAAATTAGCTGACTGTGGTGGCACATGCGTGCAATCCCAGCTACTCGAGAGGCTGAGGCAGAAGAGTTGCTTTAACTCGCGAGGCAGAGGTTGCAGTGAGTCGAGATCGCGCCATTGCATTCCAGCCTGGGCGACAAGAGTAAAATTTCGTCTCAAAAATAAATAAATAAATAAAATAAAATCGTTTTCTTTTAAAGACCAGTGGGATAGCAAGGGATTACATTTCAATATAAAATTTGGAAGGGGCAAAAACGTTGAAAGCATGGCATTCTCTTACAGAATACAAACCTTTCTTCTGCGGGCTGGCCCCCCACCTGGGTCCAGGCAATGTGTCCTCATGACCCCATTCTTGGCAAGACAACTGCAGATGTGTGTTCCTGGTGGCGCAGTGCATTGCATCAGGGGGCTCATGTTCTCCCTGCCCACTGCTGCTGATGTTAGCCTCTGTCACCTGGCCAAGGCGGTGTCTGCCAGGTTTCTCCAATGTGAAGTCACCATTCCCCAATTAATTAAATTAATTTATTTACTAGGATCTCGCTCTGTCTCCCAGGCTGTAGTGCAGTGGTGCAGTCATAGCCCACTGCAGCCTTCAACTCCTGGGCTCAAGCAATCCTCAGCCTCCTGAGTAGCTAGGACTACGGGCACTGCCCAGCTAATTTTTTTATTTTTAAATTTTTTTTTGTAGTGATAGGGTCTCACTATGTTGTCCAGGCTGATCTCAAACTCCTGGGCTCAATTCTCCCATCTTGGCCGCTCAAAGTGCTGGGATTACAGGCATGAGCCACCGTGCCTGGCCCCTACTTTATGTTTGATTGGCATGTTGCAGAGAGAGATTCCACTATTCCACTAATACCTTGTGCCTTATCAGACATCTACCCGCCAGCCTTAGCATCTATTGATGAGTCTTGCCTTTATCAACCACCTATGTAGTGGTTGCTATACCATAATGATCTATTTTCATCCTTTTTTTGATATTTATTAATTGGTATTCTATCATAAGGAAGACCTTTCCCTTCTCCCTCATATAGTTTTTTCATTCCTTTATTTACTAGCATGGACTCATGAATCTTATTTTGTTCAGTGGGTTGTAATCTGATAGTCTCATTATTTGTATTGAAACTCAAATTACCCTAGATTTGAAGAGTGGGAGAACCTGCAAATTGGCCCCTGTGTCCTTTTAATATGTCCCCATCATTCTTTGAGTACTTCCTTAATTTCTGGTCCCCCCCCCCAAAAAAAAAAAAGTTCCAGGGTTAACTTGTAGACTCAGCCATCTCTCCAAGGCACTGTGCTATGGTTTGAATATTTGTCACTCCAAAGCTCATGTTGCAGTTTCATCCCCCATGTGGCAGTGTTGAGAGGGGACTGGGTCATGCAGGCTCTGCCCTCAAGAATGGAGAAATATATTCATGGATTCCTGGGTTATCCTGGGACTGGGGCAGGTGGCTTTATAAGAAGAGGAAGAGAGACCTGAGCTGGCACACCCAGCCGTCTCGCCGTGTGATGCCCTGTGCCACCTCAGAGCTCTGCAGAGTCCACACCAGCAAGAAGGCCCTCACCAAATGTGGTCCCTTGACCGTGGACTTCTCAGCCCCCAGAACTGTAGGAAATAAATTCCTCTTCTTTATAAATTACTCAGTTTCAGGTATTCTGCTATAAGCAACAGAAAGGACTAAGACGAACTATGTTTCCTTTTAGTGGGGTACGGAACGGAACAGAATTGAGAGATGAAGTTCTTGGCCCTCAGTGTGCTCAGAGTTGCCAGGGATTGGTGCTTCTAGACCCTCTTAGAAGAGGGCTAGGAAACATATATATGTACAAACGCTTTACATATATACACACAATCTGTAATTCTTTTGTTGTCTTTGTCTGTATATGTGTGTGTATGTTCATGTCCTGAATTCAACTGATATTTCTGATTCAACATCTCCCCGGGATCTTCCTAGCTTCTTCCTGTGTTTGCAAACCCTGTCTCAGTGAAAGATCCAGCTTCTGTTTTTCTGATATATGTATTTATTTGCTCTATCAGCGATCAGTGTATTAGAGTTTTCTAGAGAAGCAGAAGCAGTAGGTTATATACTGGTAAATATAAACCAGTGGAGAGTTATAATAGGAATTGACTGGTGTGATTATGGAAGCTAAGAAGTCCCACAGTATGGCATCTGCAAGCTGGAAACCAGGAAAGCCCATGATGTCATTCAGTCTGAGTTTGAAGGCCTGGGAACTAGGTGAGTCAATGCTATAACTTCCAGTTGGAAGCTGAAGGCCCGAGAGATAAGGTGCGGTCACGGGGTGGAGAGAGCGGCCACAGGTATAAATCTCAGAGACTGAAGGTCCAAGAGCCGGGAGCTCCAGCGTCTGAGGGCAGAAGATGGGTGTCCCAGCATCTAGGCCCTCAACGGATTGGATGAGGCCCACCCACATTGCTGAGGGCAGATCTTTACTCAGTCCACTGATTCAAATGCTAATTTCCTCCAGCAATATCTTCACAGACACACCCGGAAACAATGTTTCCCCAACTATGTGGGCATCCCTTAGTCCAGTCAAGTCCACACATAAAATGAACCATCACAATTAGTTTATAGTCACACTTAGTGCCTGTGGGAGACTGAATCCAGGACCTCTGTGGATACCAAAATCACAGCCTACACTTTGTCCTGACCAAGGTCTGAAAAAGTTTTTATGTATTTTTATCTTTTTTTTTTTTTTTTTTTT